>NC_133328.1:629432144-629749237 GCF_042186555.1 Aquarana catesbeiana
ACTGATGTAAGGTAGGACTGTGATGGGGACACTAATTGTAAGGAGATACCCTGATGGGGACATTGATGTAAGGGGTTACTCTGACGTAGACCCTGATGTATGTGGGGACACTAATATAAGGAGGGGATCTGATGGGGACCTTGATGTAAGCAGGGACTCTGATGGAGATCCTGATGGAAGGAGAGACTCTGATGGGGACACTAATGTAAGTAGGGGAATCTGATGGGTATTGTGATGTAAGGAGAGACTCTGATGGGGACACTGATGTAGGGAGAGACTCTGATCAGGGCTGTCTTTAAGGCAGGGCAAAAGAGGCAGCTGCCCTGGGCCCCATCATTGTTGTGGGGCCCAAAGCAGCTGCCTCATACTTGCCAACTAGCCCAGTTTAAATTCCCTTGTCTCTTGAAGTTTTAGTCCCGTGCTGTGTCCTGATATCTCAGTGTGAAGTTCTGTTATTAATGCTGCCCAGCTCTGCCCTATTGCCGTGTACAGATGACTCACCTGCAGGCCCTGTGTTTACACGTAAATAACCTGCACTGATATGTAAATAGCGGCAGCATTAATATGTAAATAGCCACGGATCAGCGGCATTGATATGTTAATAATGTTGACACGTTGGTGTCAGTGTAGAAATCCCTCTTTATATTGGTGGGTGGCGTAAAATCCCTGTTACAGGGTGATCAGTGCAAATTTCCCCTCACATTGGTGGTCATTGTAAATTCCCCATTACATTGGTGCTCAGTGTAGAATCCCCCACCAGATACTTGCCAAAGATTTCCAGCTTTGCTCTACATGATTCAGAATTTGCCATAGTGTACTGCCTCCAAACTAATCCCATCCCCCCACAACTGCCACTGATCCCATCAACCCCCCAGCATTGCCACTGATCACCCCCCCTCCTCCAGCATTGCCACTGATACCAGGAGTACTAGTATTCCTAGGCGTTTTCTGTCTATTGATGGGTCCCCTCACCTCCCCAGTCCACGGTGTGCAGGCAGTAAGGAGATAATGTGCTGTAATCTTTAGCAACCAATCAGTGAGCAGTAATAATGTGCAGTAACCTCTTGCAACCAATCATTGAGCGGTAAGGATATGCAGTAACCTCTAGCAACCAATCAGTGAGCAGTAATAATGTGCAGTAACCTCTAGCAACCAATTAGTAAGGATATCCAGTAACCTCTACTAACCAATCAGTGAGCAGTATTGATGTACAGTACAGTAATCTCTAGCAACCAATCAACAAGCAAAAGTCCTGTGCTGTAACCTCTAGGAAATAATCAGTGAGACATAAAGTGTGCTGCCACCTCTAGCAGCCAATCAGTGAGCGGTAATGATACACTGTAACTTCTGGCAACCAATCGCAATCGTTGCCTGATCTGATTCAGTAAGCTGATTTTGAGTCTAGCTGCTATTTAATGTATGTCTCAGAGGAGGTGGAGAGCGAAATTACATAGAAGGGGGGAGGGGGCAAGAAAATGTTTGCCCGGGGTCCAATCAATATTAAAGTCGGCCCTGATTCTGATGGGGACACTGTTGTTTAGGGGGGGGGGGATCTGATGGGTATTCTGATGTAAGGAGAGACTCTGATGGGGACACTGATGTAAGTGGGAACTTTGATAGGGACACTAATTTTAATGGGGACTCCAATGGGAACACTAATATAAGGATGGATTCTGATTGGGGCCCTAATGTAAGTACGGACTCTGATGGGGACACTGATGTAAGGAGGGAATCTGATGAGTACATTGATGAAAGGGGGGACTGGGGGCTCTGATGGGTACCCTGATGTAAGGGGAAACTTTAATGGAGACCCTGATGTAAGTAAGAACTCTCGTGGGGAAACCGATGTAAGGGAGACTCTGATAGGGACCTTGATATAAGTAAGGATCCTGATGGGGACTCTGATGTAAGGAGAGACTCTGCTGGGGACCCTGATGTAAGGAGAGACTCTGCTGGGGACCCTGATGTAAGGGGAGAATCTGATGGGGACCCTGATGTAAGGAGAGACTCTGCTGGGGACCCTGATGTAAGGGGAGACTCTGATGGGGACCCTGATGTAAGGGGAGACTCTGATGGGGACCCTGATGTAAGGAGAGACTCTGCTGGGGACCCTGATGTAAGGGGAGAATCTGATGGGGACCCTGATGTAAGGAGAGACTCTGCTGGGGACCCTGATGTAAGGGGAGACTCTGATGGGGACCCTAATGTAAGGGGAGACTCTGATGGGGACCCTAATGTAAGGGGAGACTCTGATGGGGACCCTGATGTAAGGAGAGACTCTGATGGGGACCCTGATATAAGTAAGGATCCTGATGGGGACCCTGATGTAAGGAGAGACTCTGATGGGGACCCTGATGTAAGGAGAGACTCTGCTAGGGACCCTAATGTAAGGGGAGACTCTGCTGGGGACCCTGATGTAAGGAGAGACTCTCATGGGGACCCTGATGTAAGGAGAGACTCTGATGGGGACCCTGATATAAGTAAGGATCCTGATGGGGACCCTGATGTAAGGAGAGACTCTGATGGGGACCCTAAAGTAAGGAGAGACTCTGATGGGGACCCTGATGTAAGGGGAGACTCTGATGTAGACCCCGATGTAAGGGGAGACTCTGATGGGGACCCTGATATAAGGAAGCACTCTGACGGGGACTCTGATATAAGGAAGGGGGACTCTGATCGGATCACTAATGTAAGGGGGGAATGCCTTGATATTTGATTAACTCCTCCATAGAGCCCGCCCACTACTTACATCAGGACTGGGGTCTCCTGGGGGGGAGTACTAAGGCCCAGTGCTGAAATATTTATAGGAAGATCCTGAATGTACAACACCCTGCCGGCCATGATCTGCCTACATTGCATAGAAAAGCAGAGAGACCCAATGATGATATTTTTTTAGGTCTAAAATAAGTTATGTAAAGAAAACGGAAAAATCTAGGAAGAATATAATGTGCGTTATACAACAAGGTGCGGTTCTGCGCTCCATAGTGATTTTTTTATGCAGAAGGTGTTTCTCCTGTTGGAGGATTTGGAAGACGTTTTTCCGATAGATATAATTTATTATCTGATGGAACGGAATGATTTTCTCTGGAGAACGGTGGTTCTGATTTTTTTATGGCGGGCTCTTATTCCCCCCCCCCCTCCTCCCCCCCATAGATCACAGACGACTGTCACACACATCCTGCTCCGTCTCTCCAGCCATCCCTTCAATAAACTTCATTCCCTGTCCTCCTGCCATAACTCCGGGACTGTATACAGATTGATGGGGGAGCGGGGTGGGTCTGTCGCCAGATCGCCCTTCACCTGCTTCCTGCTTACAGCACCTGTCACCCTGACACGGAGCAGAGACGCCGGCGCTGTATATGTGAGGACGCAGAGGGCCGCCGTGCGTTGGGAGACAAGCGGGACGTCTGCAGGACCATCGGGGATCCGCATCAGACTCTGCAACAATGTTATCAATAAAAAGGGTAATAATAATAATAATAATAATAATAAAAATAAAGGAAAATAATAATAAATAAATGATTAAATAAACTGAACTCAAAACCCAAACCCCTCACCCCCCACCATAAGTCATAACTGACCATTTTCGTCTACTTACCTCATCCCTTGCTCCGCTGGCAGACAGCTCTCTATTCTTGCTGCCATGTTGTGGGCGGAGCCTTAGCGCACTCATTTACAATTGGACTGCATTTCACATCAGAGTGCTACCAATGGAAAAGCGGCTAGGTCACGTGGAGGGGGAGGAGCCTGCAGGTGCGAGGGATAAGCTGCATTTAAAGGTACCCTGGACATAAATGAGAAATTTAACCCTTGCAGTGTTGTAGGCAGGTGCAGTCTATTTTCTCCACTGTAGGTGGCGCTCGACCGCAAGTGCATTGCAGCTGGAGGGGGAAGTCAAGAGGAACATGGTTCCTCTATGGTTTCCTGGGCCACTGGGGGAAGCTATCCGATTGGATGATGCCACCCCATGTGACTCTGGCAGCCATCTTGGATCAGGCAGAGCCCTATTTAAGGCATTGGCTCCCAGGCTTGGCACGCATTTTGCATTGGGGGTAGTGATGGGTCAGGTCAAGGAGAGTCGCGGAGAGTCTCAGACGGGTGCGCAGGGAGAGGTTCCAGACGAGTAGGACTTATTGTGGACCGTCTTTGCCGCCACACATATGCATTAGGAGAGAACAAGAAGACCTGGACAGCCGCACACCGGAATGGATAAATCCATCTTTTTATTCAAAATACAGGATCATGGGGTACACAAAACACGACTGTGGGGTGGTACAAGAATAGCTGACGCGTTTCGCACTTACACCAAGTGCTTACTCATGAGTAATAGGGACATCTAATATAAAGGGGGGCTCTGATGGGAACATCTAATGTAAAGGAGGACTCCAATAGGGACATCTAATATAAAGGGGGGCTCTGATGGGGACATCTAATGTAAGGGAGGACTCCGATAGGGACATCTAATATAAAGGGGGGCTCTGATGGGGACATCTAATGTAAAGGAGGACTCCGATAGGGACATCTGATATAATGGGGGGCTCTGATAGGGACACCTGTTGTAAAAGGGGACTCTGATTGGGACACCTGATGTAAAGGGGGGCACCTGCTGTAAAGGGGGACACTGATTGGGACACCTGATGTAAAGGGGGACTCTGATTGGGACACCTGATGTAAAGGGGGACTCTGATTGGGACACCTGATTTAAAGGGGGACTCTGATTGGGACACCTGATGTAAAGGGGGACTCTGATTGGGACACCTGATGTAAAGGGGGACTCTGATTGGGACACCTGATGTAAAGGGGGACTCTGATTGGGACACCTGATGTAAAGGGGGACTCTGATTGGGACACCTGAGGCTGCATATGATGGGCACAGTGAGGCTGCATATGATGGGCACAGTGAGGCTGCATATGATGGGGGGCACAGTGAGGCAGTATATGATGGGGGGCACAGTGAGGCTGCATATGATGGAGCACAGTGAGGCTGCATATGATGGAGCACAGTGAGGCTGCATATGATGGGGCACAGTGAGGCTGCATATGATGGGGCACAGTGAGGCTGCATATGATGGGCACAGTGAGGCTGCATATGATGGGGCACAGTGAGGCTGCATATGATGGAGCACAGTGAGGCTGTATATGATGGGGCACAGTGAGGCTGCATATGATGGAGCACAGTGAGGCTGCATATGATGGGGCACAGTGAGGCTGCATATGATGAGGCACAGTGAGGCTGCATATGATGGGGCACAGTGAGGCTGCATATGATGGGGCACAGTGAGGCTGCATATGATAGGGCACAGAGAGGCTGCATATGATGGGGTACAGTGAGGCTGCATATGATGGGGTACAGTGAGGCTGCATATGATGGGGTACAGTGAGGCTGCATATGATGGGGCACAGTGAGGCTGCATATGATGGGGCACAGTGAGGCTGCATAAGATGGGGCACAGTGAGGCTGCATATGATGAGGCACAGTGAGGCTGAATATGATGGGCACAGTGAGGCTGTATATGATGAGGCACAGTGAGGCTGAATATGATGGGCACAGTGAGGCTACATATGATGGGGCACAGTGAGGCTGCATATGATGGGCACAGCTTTATCTAGCAGTAATGATACATAATCACCTGATAAATGGCTATTTACAGTTCTGCATTACTAACAGTTTAATTGTTCAGTTTGTTTACGCCCCCTCAAAAATTTGGAGCACCAGCTGCCACTGGTCTTTGAATCGGTGAGGACCACAGAGGGGAAGAGGGTCTAAGACGCCATGTGACCGGCCTGAAGACACGAGAGAGAGGTGAGCATGAAAAAACAAATGGTAAAAATTTGGCGCCAGAAGGGAGGGGGTGGGTTGAGTTGGGAGCATGGAGCTTGGATTTGGATCTTAAAAGGGAACCAATCACAGGGAGAAAAACTCCAGGGCTTCCTTAATTATGAAAATCCCAGTTGCCTGGCTAATCCGGTGTCTTTGAAGCTTTCCAAGTCACGGCTCTTGAACACGTATGAAGCTCATTAAAATCAGGCCCTATGGGTGACTCAAAGTATTAAAGCTATAGGAGGCCAGGCAACTAGCATTTTTATAAGGAAGAAGGTGAGTATGAAAAAATAACACACACGGGGGTCTACAAGGAGGGGGGGGGGGGGGGGTTGGTGAAATATGGAAGCAGAGATGCAGAGATCAAAGTTAGCCTTTAAAGGAAACCTATCATAGGAATAGATACACAGACTGTCATTGCTTCTTTAATTCTGAAAATACTAGTTGCCTGGCTGATCTGTTGGCCTCATTGCTTTCTAAGGCTCCATTCACACTAATGCGTTTTTTGATGCATTTTGCAGAAATGCATGGGAATTTTTGAACATGGGTTCCTATGGAACATGTTCACATCAATGCATTTTTGTACCTCTGTGTTTTTGGAAAGAATCTGGGACTTTTTTTCATGCAAAATGCAGCGTTTGCATGTAATAGAATTCAATGGACCAGCATCAAAAACGCAAGTACAGCGTTTTTACAGCGTTTTTGCAGCGTTTTTTTTTTTTTTTTAGACTGTATACAGTCTAAAAAAAAAAAACGTAAAAAAAAAATATGAAAAACGCGGCAAAAACGCTGTAAAAAACGCTGTTCAAAAACGCGGCAAGCACTGCAAAAAACACTGCAGAAACGCTCAAAGGCAACATGCATAGATGTGAATCGCATTTTTAGTGCTTCTTGCATTTTGCAGATTTGCACTCCAGAATGTGTTCCATAGGAAACCATGTTCTATGGACTGTGGTGGAAATCTGCAAAAATGCAAAAAGCACTAAAAATGCCTTGGGTGTGAATCCGGCCTAAGTCACTGCCCTTGAAGAGGTATAAAGTTTATGAATTCTGGCTTCACAGGCTTGTTTCCAGTTAGTGACTCAAAGTATTGAAGCCATAAGCAGTCAGAAATAAGAGTAAGTAATAGAAAAAAAAAAAAAAAGAAAAAAACTCACATGGGGGGGGGGGGGGGGGGGGGCTGCACAAGGGGGGAAATTTGGCAGCAGGGGCACAGAGCCCGGAGTTGGGCTTCAGAGGAAACCTTAGAAAGAAATACACAGGCTGTCACTGTGTCCTTCCTTCTGAAAATACTCGTTTCCTGGCTACCGAGCAGGTCTGATTGCGTCAATGGTTTCTAAGGCCCCATACACACTATTAGATTTTCTGCCCATTTTTGTCCCCAGATTTACCAAAACCATTTAGTGCAAGGGCCGGCCTGATTGCATAAAAAAATTAAACTCTTAAGGTTTGACTTCCTATTATATGGTTTTGGTAAATCTGAAGACAAAAATCTGCAGAAAATCTAATAGTGTGTATGGGGCCTAAAGCCTTGTACTGTACACACGGCAGGGGCGGATCCAGAGTCTAGTCTCGGGAGGGGCACTGCCAGAAAATATATATTTTTTTGGAGTAATTCTATCAGGGAAATGGCTGGTGTTGGCGCTTCAATCATCACGACACCATAGTTGTTATGGTGTCAGGATGATTGAAGCGCATTATTACTATTATTACATTGTTATAAAAAATTAAATAGTTTAACTCACCATAATGCAGAATCAGTGGGAGCCATAAGTGTGTCACTTGCCACGTCGCCTGTCACCAGATGCAGATTGTCACTTGCCACGTCACCTGTCACACATTGCGGATTGACAGTCACTTGCTTTGTCACTTTCCTGCTAAGGTGGTCTCTTGTGTCCCAGAGTCAGGCAGCAGATTACCAGTCAGGCAGCAGAGAGATGATGTAATCTCTCTGCTGCCGCAGCTGCCTGCACGGTAAAGGGGGAACTGCAGGGATGCAGGGCGGGCGTTGGGCGGTGAGAGATGATGTCATCTCTCTGCTCCCCCGCCCGCCGGCTCCCTGATTGGCCAGCAGCCCGCTCACACATCGAGCCGCACAGCTGCTCATCCTCTCTCTCCCCTTCCTGCTCACCAACTGAGCCGCCGGGCCTGCCCTCTGTCTTTCATCCGCGGAGCCGCCCGCTGGCTCTCTCACCTACGGAGCTACCCGCCGGCTCTCTCACTCACCCACATTCTCGGAGGGGGCAATTGCCCCGTTGCCCCCCCCCCCCCCGGATCTGCCACTGACACACGGTCAGATTATTGGACGAATTTTCGTCAGTTTTTTGTTGGATGCCAGTCTCTAATCGAAAGTGAAGAGGGTACTCACCATCAGAAAATTTTCAGACGACAGAATTCAATATCAGAAGTAACGTAATGTGTTGCTCTTCAGATATTTTTTTTTTGGCAGAAAACCGCACTAATGAAAAGAAAATCGGACGTTGTGGTCACATCAGACAAAAATTTTGGAGCCTGCACATCCAGTTTTTGTCTGCCGAAAATTCGTAATCGGCTATCAAAAGCAGCATACTAAACGATCAGAAAATCGGCGGATCGTTCATGGGACGAAATTTATCTTCAGATTTTCTGACCGTGTGTACGGGGCCTTTAGTCTCTGCCTTTCAATTTTGGCTTCGCAGGCCACAGGCTTGTTTCCAGTGAGTGACTCAAAGCCACAGACAGCCAGGCAACCAGCGTTTTCAGAAAGAAATGAACATGAGAAAACGACTTGCTTTTCTTTTATGTGTTTTCATTTCTAGGACTCCACAATGGATGGATAGTGGAAGATTTGATGTCTCCGTGTCCTGTCTGTGATGGGGGGAGGGAGGGGGGGACTCTGGTCGTAAAGTGGAGCGGGTGGGGGGGGAGGGGTGATTTATTAGGTGGGGGTGACATTTATCGCAGTGATGGATTTCCCAGTAATTCTGGACTCTTCCTCTCCCGCTGTCACTTCCAGCACAACTTCCCATCAAACTCATTCAGAACTGTCTGTCTTCTGCTTCTCCAAACCCACTTTCAGTATTTCCACCAAATAAAAGAAGAAAAAAAAATACAAAAATATTCATTGGCTTTAAGAGCAATCTGTATGAAAATTTGTATGAGATGAGGACTGAAGAAATGTCCAAACAGCAGGTATATAATATATACAGTACTGTGCAAAAGTTTTAGGCAGGTGTGAAGAAATTCTGTAAAGTAATGCCCCGTACACACGGTCGGATTTTCCGACAACAAATGTTCGATGGGAGCTTGTTGTCGGAAATTCCAACCGTGTGTAGGCTCCATCGAACATTTTCCGTCAGAATTTCCGACAAACAAAATTTGAGATCTGGATCTCAAATTCATTACGAACGCTCCATTACGAACGCTAGTTTACAAGACCGAACGCTTCCGGCTCGTCCTTGCTTTCGAGCATGCGTGTTTGTTCTTTTGGACTTTTGTCTGACGGACTTGTGTACACATGCTTGGAAATTCCGACAACAAACATTTGTCTGCGGAAAATTTATAAGCCTGCCATCCAACATTTGTCAACAGAAAATCCAACAGTTGTCCGATGGAGCGTACGATTTTCGGCCAACAGCCTGTCATCACACAATTCCTGTCGGAAAATCTGATTGTGTGTACGAGGTTTAAGAGTCAGCTGTATGATTAACCCATTATATCAAGCAGATGCTAATGATCATCAATTTCATATGTAGGTTGAAACACAGTCATAAACAGAAAGAGCTGTGTAGGAGGCTTAAAACTGGTTGAGGAACAGCCAAACTCTGCTACTATGGTGAGATTGCGGAAGACCATTCCATGTCCCAGGTCAAACACCATGGCAAGATTGAGCATAGCAACAAGACACAAGGTAGTTATTCTGCATCAGCAAGGTCTCTCCCAGGCAAAGATTTCAAAGCAGACTGGGGTTACAAGATGTGCTGTTCAAGCTCTTTTGAAAAGGCACACAGAAATAGGCAACATTGAGGACAAGAGATGCAGTGGCCCAATTTTCTTTCTATATTGTGAAAGATAATGTTAAGCCGAGTAAATTGATACCCAACGTCACGTTTCAAAACTGCACCCGCTCGTGGAATGGCGACAAACTTTGGCACTTAAAAATCTCCATAGGCGGCGTTTAAAAATTTCTACAGGTCAGCAGTTTTGAGTTACAGAGGAGGTCTTTCGCTAGAATTATTGCTCTTGCTCTAACGATCGCGGCGATACCTCACATGTGTGGTTTGAACACCGTTCTCATATGCGGGCGCGACTTACGTATGCGTTCGCTTCTGCGCACGAGCACGGAGGGACAGGGGCGCTTTAAAAAAAAAAAGATCTTATTTCTTTTACTTCTTATTTTTTTATTTTTACACTGTCCTTTTAATAAAAAAAAATGGGTCACTTTTTTTGCTATTACATTCCTATACAGTGGGGACGGAAAGTATTCAGACCGCCTTAAATTTTTCACTCTTTGTTATATTGCAGCCATTTGCTAAAATCATTTAAGTTCATTTTGTTCCTCATTAATGTACACACAGCACCCCATATTGACAGAAAAACACAGAATTGTTGACATTTTTGCAGATTTATTAAAAAAGAAAAACTGAAATATCACATGGTCCTAAGTATTCAGACCCTTTGCTGTGACACTCATATATTTAACTCAGCTGCTGTCCATTTCTTCTGATCATCCTTGAGATGTTCTACACCTTCATATGAGTCCAGCTGTGTTTGATTATACTGATTGGACTTGATTAGGAAAGCCACACACCTGTCTATATAAGACCTTACAGCTCACAGTGCATGTCAGAGCAAATGAGAATCATGAGGTCAAAGGAACTGCCTGAAGAGCTCAGAGACAGAATTGTGACAAGGCACAGATCTGGCCAAGGTTACAAAAAAATTTCGGCTGCACTTAAGGTTCCTAAGAGCACAGTGGCCTCCATAATCCTTAAATGGAAGACGTTTGGGACGACCAGAACCCTTCCTAGAGCTGGCTGTCCGGCCAAACTGAGCTATCGGGGGAGAAGAGCCTTGGTGAGAGAGGTAAAGAAGAACCCAAAGATCACTGTGGCTGAGCTCCAGAGATGCAGTCGGGAGATGGGAGAATGTTGTAGAAAGTCAACCATCACTGCAGCCTTTCACCAGTTGGGACTTTATGGCAGAGTGGCCTGATGGAAGCCTCTCCTCAGTGCAAGACACATGAAAGCCTGCATGGAGTTTGCTAAAAAACACCTGAAGGACTCCAAGATGGTGAAAAATAAGATTCTCTGGTCTAATGAGACCAAGATAGAACTTTTTGGCCTTAATTCTAAGCGGTATGTGTGGAGAAAACAAGGCACTGCTCAACACCTGTCCAATACAGTCCCAACAGTGAAGCATGGTGGTGACAGCATCATGCTGTGGGGGTGTTTTTCAGCTGCAGGGACAGGACAACTGGTTGCAATCGAGGGAAAGATGAATGCGACCAAGTACAGGGATATCCTGGACGAAAACCTTCTCCAGAGTGCTCAGGACCTCAGACTGGGCCGAAGGTTTACCTTCCAACAAGACAATGACCCTAAGCACACAGCTAAAATAATGAAGGAGTGGCTTCACAACAACTCCGTGACTGTTCTTGAATGGCCCAGCCAGAGCCCTGACTTAAACCCAATTGAGCATCTCTGGAGAGACCTAAAAATGGCTCCACCAACGTTTACCATCCAACCTGACAGAACTGGAGAGGATCTGTAAGGAGGAATGGCAGAGGATCCCCAAATCCAGGTGTGAAAAACTTGTTGCATCTTTCCCAAAAAGACTCATGGCTGTATTAGATCAAAAGGGGGCTTCTACTAAATACTGAGCAAAGGGTCTGAATACTTAGGACCATGTGATATTTCAGTTTTTCTTTTTTAATAAATCTGCAAAAATGTCAACAATTCTGTGTTTTTCTGTCAATATGGGGTGCTGTGTGTACATTAATGAGGAAAAAAATGAACTTAAATGTTTTTAGCAAATGGCTGCAATATAACAAAGAGTAAAAAATTTAAGGGGGTCTGAATACTTTCCGTCCCCAATGTATATTCCTGTTTTATTCACATTTACACTTAAAAGCAAAAAAAAAATTGTCCCTTTAAGGCCGGAGGGTGGAAGTGACGTTTGACGTCGCTCCCGTCCTTCAAGGGCATAGAGTCGAGTGGGGGCCCCTCACCTGCCCATCAGGGGAAAGCATCGGATCCTCTCCGCCCCTACTGACGGGTCCGGTAAGTGGCAGAGACAAGTGGGACGTGGCGGGAGAACCTCTCCCGCCGCGGATAAAAGTGATCTTGCTTGAATCCTCTGCTGAGACCACTTTTATCCAAAAGCGGACCGTTTGCCGTTGAAAAACAAAAAAAGGGGTTATGGCAGCTATCAAAGTAGTGACATAAATCCATGGTGGGCGGTCTGGAAGTGCTGTAAAGAGAAACCGCAGTCTGCTCACATAATTTTTAGTAAAAAACATCTTTGCCATTCTGAAGCTTCCCTCCAACCACTTTGCATATTAATTTATATATATTGTGATTCTGTACTTGCCAAATATGCTGCAGAAATCTCCCTCCACACAGTCTGGCTGCAGCCATTTTAACTTTTCACTTCCTGGATTTACACAGAGGCACACCTCCAGCTCTGCAGTTCCCATTGGCCCTCTTATGACTCACCCCCCCCCCCCCCCCTCCTCGCAAACTCTCACAAGAGTGAGAGATAGAGCTGTGCATGATGTCATAAGCCTAGACTAATGGCCAGACAAGAAACAGGAAGTGGGCTGTATAAAGTATTTACTGGTAGAAAAAAAATGTTTTACTATCCAAAGTTAAAACAACAACAATGGCAGAATATTTAATAGATGGGAAGATGAAAAAATGACTGAAGGTTCGCTTTAAGTCCTGATGAAGGGAGGCAATGTGTGGCCCCTGAAAAGCGTTGCTTGTTGCACCCATTATATGTTTGGAATTAAACCAAATTTTGGGCTCTCATACTTTGGTGTGGTGCTTCGATCTTCAGATTCAAGTATTACTTGGGAAAAAAAAAAAACGTATTAGACTATGGAGTTCAGTGTTTTTTGAAGCAGAGGTCCCCTTTCTTCTCCAATGCCGCCATCTTTACTGGAGATCCCACACATGGGCAGACATGCTGAGGCCTACGAAGGAGGGGGAGGGGAGAGAACCTTACAAAAGTGAGTAGAGTTTTGCTTTAACTTCTTTATTCTCCTAAATACTTTTCTAATGATCCGGAATGTTGTATAATAAAATGAAATCTGCGGTTTAGCTGGAAGTTAAACAAGGGGATTATATTTTCAGGGACACATCTATATATTTAGTCCCATAAACCTAAAGATAAAGTCTTTGAAGTGGAAATAGCTCCAGCGATGGCCCGCCTTTCGACAGCGCCCGCACCGGTGAACACCGCATGGGTGCCATGTACATAATGTGTTTTATACAAGTGTCAGCTGGCAAATGTTTATATCCAGCCTAAATGTAATTCCGGATAATCTATACTTCCATCTCTATTATATACAGCTGGATACATTACCATGAGCTCATTACCATCAGACTTCACATACTGGGCTGTTATAGGATTACTCCGGGATCATAAAATGTATAACAAACTCCATGTACTGATAATGAGGGAAGAGCGACGATCCGCGGAACATGAGACAAAGAAGAGGGAATAGAGGATAATAACTGAATAGAGAAAATGGAACCAGCCGTCCAACAGGCTTAAAGTGACACTAAACTCTCATTTATATAGAAATTATCTTCCAGTATGTATTCTTAACTCGGAAAAGTCCCTTCTATAATGACTCCCAGCTCCTCTAAGTCTCCAAATTCCCTTTCCCTTCTGCTGTGATCTGACTTCCTCTTAGAGGGTGACTACATTCATTCTCCATAGTCCCACTGTATGCAGGAATGTAGCCTGTCCCCAGTGAACGGATAGGCTAAATTCTCAGTGATGTCATTGGTTTCTAGTAAATGGATAGGCTGCATTCTCAATGATGTCATCAGTCTCTAGTGAATAGATAGGCTGCATTCTCAGTGATGTCACAGGTCTCTAGTGAATGGATAGGCTGCATTCTCAGTGATGTCACTGCTCTCTAGTGAATGGATAGGCTGCATTCTCAGTGATGTCACCAGTCTCTAGTGAATGGATAGGCTGCATTCTTAGTGATGTCACCGGTCTCTAGTGAATGGATAGGCTGCATTCTTAGTGATGTCACCGGTCTCTAGTGAATGGATAGGCTGCATTCTCAGTGATGTCACAGGTCTCTAGTGAATGGATAGGCTGCATTCTTAGTGATGTCACCGGTCTCTAGTGAATGGATAGGCTGCATTCTCAGTGATGTCACCGGTCTCTAGTGAATGGATAGGCTGCATTCTCAGTTATGTCACCAGTCTCTAGTGAATGGATAGGCTGCATTCTCAGTGATGTCACCAGTCTCTAGTGAATGGATAGGCTGCATTCTCAGTGATGTCACCGATCTCTAGTGAACGGATAGGCTGCATTCTCAGTGATGTCACCAGTCTCTAGTGAATGGATAGGATACATTCTCAGTGATGTCACCGGTCTCTAGTGAATGATTAGGCTGTATTCTCAGTGATGTCACTGCTCTCTAGTGAATGATTAGGCTGTATTCTCAGTGATGTCACTGCTCTCTAGTGAATGGATAGGCTGCATTCTCAGTGATGTCACCAGTCTCTAGTGAATGGATAGGATACATTCTCAGTGATGTCACAGGTCTCTAGTGAATGGATAGGCTGCATTCTTAGTGATGTCACCAGTCTCTAGTGAATGGATAGGCTGCATTCTCAGTGATGTCACCAGTCTCTAGTGAATGGATAGGCTGCATTCTCAGTGATGTCACCAGTCTCTAGTGAATGGATAGGATACATTCTCAGTGATGTCACCAGTCTCTAGTGAATGGATAGGATACATTCTCAGTGATGTCACCGGTCTCTAGTGAATGAATAGGCTGCATTCTCAGTGATGTCACCGGTCTCTAGTGATTGGATAGGATACATTCTCAGTGATGTCACCGGTCTCTAGTGAATGAATAGGCTGCATTCTCAGTGATGTCACAGGTCTCTAGTGAATGGATAGGCTGCATTCTCAGTGATGTCACTGCTCTCTAGTGAATGGATAGGCTGCATTCTCAGTGATGTCACCAGTCTCTAGTGAATGGATAGGATACATTCTCAGTGATGTCACAGGTCTCTAGTGAATGGATAGGCTGCATTCTTAGTGATGTCACCGGTCTCTAGTGAATGGATAGGCTGCATTCTCAGTGATGTCACCGGTCTCTAGTGAATGGATAGGCTGCATTCTCAGTTATGTCACCAGTCTCTAGTGAATGGATAGGCTGCATTCTCAGTGATGTCACCGGTCTCTAGTGAACGGATAGGCTGCATTCTCAGTGATGTCACCGGTCTCTAGTGAATGGATAGGATACATTCTCAGTGATGTCACCGGTCTCTAGTGAATGATTAGGCTGTATTCTCAGTGATGTCACTGCTCTCTAGTGAATGATTAGGCTGTATTCTCAGTGATGTCACTGCTCTCTAGTGAATGGATAGGCTGCATTCTCAGTGATGTCACCGGTCTCTAGTGAATGGATAGGCTGCATTCTCAGTGATGTCACCAGTCTCTAGTGAATGGATAGGCTGCATTCTCAGTGATGTCACCGGTCTCTAGTGAATGAATAGGCTGCATTCTCAGTGATGTCACCGGTCTCTAGTGAATGAATAGGCTGCATTCTCAGTGATGTCACCGGTCTCTAGTGATTGGATAGGATACATTCTCAGTGATGTCACCGGTCTCTAGTGAATGAATAGGCTGCATTCTCAGTGATGTCACCGGTCTCTAGTGAATGAATAGGCTGCATTCTCAGTGATGTCACCGGTCTCTAGTAAATGGATAGGCTGCATTCTCAGTGATGTCACCGGTCTCTAGTGAATGGATAGGATACATTCTCAGTGATGTCACTGGTCTCTAGTGAATGGATAGGCTGCATTCTCAGCAGTTCAGTATCAGAAACATACTATTAGCATTCACTAAGTAGAACAGAACAAGAATATAAAGACACAATATAATTCATTACAAATTACAGCGAACATTTGATTGATAGCATAAGATGCAGTCACATGGAGGCATTGCCCTCAGCTTCTTAAAAGGTTCAAGTGTTCAATCCATTATATGATCAGACTGCGGTAATTCTTCTCCCAAGGGAAAAGCAGGAATCAGCCGAACACAGAGGAGAGATTGCAGGAAACTGTAGAGGAACATTTCTCTTCTGTGTACAAGAAACCTCAAAGAATGTCATTTACATTCACTTTTCGGTATAAAGCATTAATCATCACATTTTTTTTCTACAATGTATGTACCAGAGTTTGACATTTTTTAATATTCTCCCAGCAGTTAGCGAGAGCAGTAACATAATATATCTGCCCATCAGTGAATTATAATTACAGTAATTAAAGGCCAAATTCACGTTTTTATTTTTTACAAAAAAAAAATAAAAAATCTTTCATACATGCTTTTTTCATACAGTCTTCTGACTGGTCTGCTGCTGGCATGGGTCCTTCCTCTTCTCCTCCACCATCAGTGGTGAATGGTTCTTCCTCCTTGATAGCATGGCACTCATCTAACAACATAAACTCCACGCTATGTAGCCCAAACCTGTGTGATGACGCTCCCCCCAGACTCACAGAAAGTGGGGCGGATGGTGCTGGGCATCATTAAATTAGGAAGGGGACCTTCACTGGATCGCAGAGCAGCTAAGTTTGTGGGGGACAGTGCTGGAGAGTTAGCATTGCAGCGAGAGCTTCCCTTTTGTTTTTACACAAGCTAAGCAATGTATTTTTAAGTTACACCTAAAAAGTGAAATTTATAGGGTGAGTATACTCAAAATGTAACAGCTGGACCCCGGTGGCCCAAATCAGCTCCTGACCTTCGTGCATGTGTTGGATCCTCCAACAGTGCAATCTCCTTGCCACAAGTGCCGAGTTGTTTCTGTTCACCTGGGAGTTTTGAGTGCCCACCTTTGTGTGTTCCAGCTCTTCCTGGTACATTCTTCATACTATAAAAAAAATACAAATCCAGCAGGGCTGGTGGGAACTCCTCATAATGGGCACAGCAGGTGTACAGACCCAGGAACTCAGTACAGGTATGTTGGGAACCCCTCATAATGGGCACAGTAGCTATTCAAACCTAGGAACTCAGTACAGGGATGGCGGGAACTCCTCATAATGGGCACAGTGGCTATTCAGACCTAGGAACTCAGTACAGGGATGGCGGGAACTCCTCATAATGCGCACAGTGGCTCTTCAGACCTAGGAACTCAGTACAGGGATGGTGGGAACCACTCATAATGGACACAGTAGCTATTTAGACCTAGGAACTCAGTACAGGTATGGTGGGAACCCCTCATAATGGGCACAGTAGGTATTCAGACCTAGGAACTCAGTACAGGAATGGTGGGAATCCTTCATCATGGGCACAATAGCTATTCAGACCCAGGAACTCAGTACAGGGATGACAGGAATCCCTCATAATGGGCACAGTAGGTATTCAGACCTAGAAACCCAGTACAGGGATGGTGGGAACCCCTCATAATGGGCACAGTAGCTATTCAGACCTAGAAACTCAGCACAGGGATGGTAGGAACCCCTCATAATGGGCACAGTAGCTATTCAGACCTAGGAACTCAGTACAGGGATGACGGGGACCCCTCATAATGGGCACAGTAGCTATTCAGACCTAGGAATTCAGTACAGGGATGACGGGGACCCCTCATAATGGGCACAGTAGGTATTCAGACCTAAGAACTCAGTACAGGGATGGTGGGAACACCTCATAATAGGCACAGTAGTTTTTCTGACTTAGGAACTCAGTACAAAGGTGGTGGGAGTCCCTCTTAATGGGCCAAGTAAGTGTACAGATCTAGGATCTCAGTATAGGAATATAAGGAACCTCTTTTAACAGATGTGGTAGGTGTTCAGACCTAGGAACTCGGTTAAGGAATGGTGAGAAACATTCATACAACCTTCAACTAAAATAGACATATTATTAGTTTAAAAAAAACGATACAGAGGATAATAATTGGAAGGGATATAATCTTTATTTGCCAAAAAAAGAGAAGAAACCAGATCTGTAGAGTTGGAATACTTTGGTGCACGTTCTATCAAATTAACAATCTGTTCAAATGTCTATTTCTCCATCTGAAGACAATGCAAATTTGAACATTTCTTGGGACCATCATTTCAATACAACCTTGCACTGCTGTAAATGTATTTATTTCAAACATTTTTTCCCCATAAAAAATGCTACTGTTTACGGAAGGATGTTTTGTACAAAAGAATTAACTAGAACCTGTTTTGTGTTGTTTGGTCTGTGCATATCTGTCAGGGCAGGTGATTAGGTGTTATACCAAGCAACAGTGAAGCTTTGCAGCAGTCATGCTTAGATTTCCAGCATTTCCCCCTTCTCTGGTCAGCACCGTCAGGGATTGGGTCACAGGAGTACATGCCCCTGGTTTCTCACAATGCAGTCTATCGGTAGCTCCCTGCACTGTCCTTCAGAAGGGGAGTGGCTGAGGCCAATGGAAATACTGACTTTGAGGAGTATTTGCATGGAATATTCCTGGGCTCCAGCAGAAGATCAAAATTGAGAGTGGTGCAGGTAAGGCAAGAACAGGCCCTTAGTGGTAGAGGGAAGCAAGGAAGGTAAAAAGGAAGGAGGAAAGAGGAGAGGGGAGGAGACAGGAGATAATAATGACAGGAAAAACGAGGGAAAGAAGAAAGGAAGGAAGGAGAAGAGAAGGGAAAGGGGAGCAGAAGAGAGGTGAAAAGGAAGGAGAGGAGGAAGGAAGGAAGAAAAGAAGAGAGTAGAGGTGAAAGAAAGGTACGAAGGATAGGTGAAGTGAAAGAAAGGATGGAAAGGAAAAAAGAAGGAGAAAGGAAGGGAAGAGGAGTGAGGAGGGAAGGAGTGAAGAAAAGAAGGATTGAGGGAAGGAAGAAAAGAAGTGAGTAGAGATGATAAGAAAGAAAGATAGGAAGGAGAGCAGTAAGGATAGAGAGAGGAAAAGAAGGATAAAAAGGAGAAAGGAAGGAAGAGATCAGAGGAGAGGAGAAAGGAAAGAAGGAGAGGGGAAGGGAAGGATGGGAGGAAGAAAAGAAACAAAAAAAGAGGAGAAAGGAAGGAGAGGATAAGAGAAGGATGGAGAGGAGAATGTAAGGATTGATTAGCCAGAGAAAAGGGGTATGTGAAACAGAGATGTGGGTATGACAACGAAACCCATGCAAAGCATTCTACTAGTTCAGACATATTTGAACAGTTTCTAAAGGGATATTCTATGTCTTGCAGTGATTTTTTTTTTGTAGACCAACATTCCTAATATTTTTTTTTGTGACATCTTTAACAAGAACAAAAAAATTCTGTGTTTTTATTTCCACACAGCGACGTTCACTTTGATACATGACAAGGGATCAAAAAAATATAATAATTTTGGCACGAGACTCTATGATAACAAAACACGGATTTGTAAAATTTGAGCCTGCCAGCTGTGCTCAGTCATGTAGAGGAGAACAAATAAGAAATGTTCATCCAGAGGCCAAAAGGCATCTTGTTTCAGATGTCTTCTTTCTCGCCGTCTGTAAAAAGAAACATTTATTGGCAAACGGTGTTGTTGAAAGCCAGTCTTAAGTCCGTCTCTTCCTTAACTCCCAGCCTCTACATAGGACTTCCTGGCATGTTTCAGATCACCATGTATGGTCATAGAAAGAGGGGAGTCCGGAGCGAAGGAGACTAAAGATGAGCCATTCACACTGGAAGCAAATCTGAGATTTAAAGGGTCATCACCCCCCACCCCCACCCCCCCATACATTTTTGAAAATATGATATTAATGTATGTGAGAGGTGCATCACACCTCTCACATATATACATATATTTAAAAGAGGGGTCCTCAAACATTTTGGACAAAGGTCTAGTTGGCGGTCTTTCAAACAGACTCTGGCTAGTGGTCAGAGGGAGCAAAAATGTCCTTGTGTCAGTTGAAGAAAAAATCTGTTTTGGTGGTCGATGGGAGTTGAACAATGTCTTGGCATCAGAGGTCAGTAGGAGAATGAATAGTGCCACCTAGTTGGTGGCAGAGGATGAAATAGTGTCCTATTGTTGGTGTCAGTGGGAAGACTAGTGCCCCATAGTTGATGTCAGTGGGAGGAATAGTGCCCCATTGTTAGCTTTAGTTGGAGAATTAATGACCCATGGTTGGTGCCAGTAGAAGGAAATGTCCCCCATGGTTGGTTTTAGTTGGAGGAACAGTGTCCCATGGTCATTTCATTTGGAGGATTAGTACCCGAAGATTAGTGTCAGTGAGAGAAATAGTGTCTCATGGGAAGTTTTGGCTGGGGGAATAATGCCTCAAGGTTGGTATCTGTGGGATGAATAGTGCTCCATGGTTGGTTTTAAAATGAGGAATAGTGCCCTATTATTGGAGTAAGTGGGTGAATTAGCACATAATAGTTAAGGTTGGTGGGAGGAATTGTACCCCATGGGTGGTGATCCTGGAAGGAATAGTGCCCCATGGGTGGTGTCAGTGGGAGAAATAGTGCCCCATGGGTGGTGTCCATGGGAGCAATACGGTCTCATGGGTAGTGTCCTTAAGAGCAATAGTGCCCCATGGGTGGTGTCCGTGGAAGAAATAGTGCCCCTTGGGTGGTGTCCGTGGAAGAAATAGTGCCCCTTGGGTGGTGTGCATGGGAGAAATTGTGCACTAAAAATAGCCACTGATTACTGTATAAATTACACTGGCAGGGAAGGGGTTAACACTAGGGGGGCGATCAAGGGGTTAAGTGTGCCTTAGGGAGGTGTTTCTAACTGTGGGGGGGAGGGGACTGACTGGGAGTACAGAGAGATCGCTGTTCCTGATGATTAGGAACAGACAATCACTCTGTATTCCTGTCAGAATGGGGATGTTTGTTTACATTGACAGATCCCTATTCTGGTTCTCTGTGGAGCAATCGTGGGTCGCCGGTGGACATTGCGGCCGTCTGCCACGCGTATCAGATTCGGCGCGCCGCCTGCTAATGCTCTTAAAGCGGCCGACGTACACCTACGCCAATTCGCACAGCCGAGCCAACCTGCCGCAGTATAATGACGGCGGCTGGTCGGCAAGTGGTTAACAAAATAATGTTTTTGGGACAAAGCAACTCGCAAAGTTTTTCACAAATGAAATGAAGGCTTTTTTCATACAAAAACGAATGCATCAAAACAGACAAAAAAAATTAAAAAAGTTATTTTTTTATAAATGGTACCAAAATAAAAAATAAATATTAAAAAAAGCTAAGGGAAAAGGAAAAGTAGGACATCATGTCTATGAAAGCCAAAACATTATTCTTAATTTTGAAAAAAATTAAAAAAAAAAAAAAAAAAAATTAAAATTTTTACTTTTGCTTTCAAACCATGGTTGTCACCAAAATAGGTGTCATACTTTGTACTCGAGAAAATGGTTTGAAGATGGATCTCCCCAGGGAGGACACAAGCAACAATAAAAACCTGACAGAAGTTTCAATATCTACATACTCCATTTACAGCTACAAAAGTTTTGGTTTTACATACACTTTAAAGCCCCATTTCAGGCATCAGTAAAAATGATCCTTCCACCCTTCCCACTGCAATAGTTAACCGTTTTATCAAGGTTAGAGCTTCTCAGCCTTTTTGGGACCAGGTCCTGTTAAATTCTTCCAAAACCTTCCATTGCCCAAGCAGTAACGAATAAAGTATACAGTGCCTTGAAAAAGTATTCACACCCCTTGAAATTTTCCACTATTTGTCATGTTACAACCAAAAACGTAAATGTATTTTATTGGGATTTTATGTGATAGACCAACACAAAGTGGCACATAATTGTGAAGTGGAAGGAAAATGATAAATGTTTTTCAAAAAATGTTTACAAATACATTTTTGAAAAGTGTGGCATTTGTATTCAGCAGCCTTTACTCTGATACCGCTAACTAAAATCTAGTGGAACCAATTGCCTTCAGAATTCACCTAATAAGTAAATAGAGCCCACCTGTGTGTAATTTAATCTCAGTATAAATACAGCTGTTCTGTGAAGCCCTCAGAGGTTTGTTAGAGAACCTTAGTGAACAAAAGGCATCATGAAGGCCAAGGAACACACCAGACAGGTCAGGGATAAAGTTATGGAGAAGTATAAAGCAGGGTTAGGTTATAAAAAATATCCCAAGCTTTGAACATCTCACGGAGCTCTGTTCAATCCATCATCTGAAAATGGAAAGAGTATGGCACGACTGCAAACCTACCAAGACATGGCCGTCCACCTAAACTGACAGGCCGGGCAAGGAGAACATTCATCAGAGAGGTCCATGGTAACTGTGGAGGAGCTGCAGAGATCCACAGCTCAGGTGGGAGAATCTGTCCACAGGACAACTATTAGTCATGCTCTCCACAAATCCATTAGAGTCTGCAAAAGACTTGAGACTGGAGCGGAGGTTTGCCTTCCAGCAGGACAACAAAAAAAACATACAGATAAATGTATAAATAAAAGTGCAGCGCAGGATAATAGACCAATAATTACAAAGTGAGTATAATGTGTAGGCTTAGTGCCGGTTCACACTAGACGCGGCACGACTGCACACGACTGCCGGGGCGACTTGCAAGACGACTTCTGTATAGAAGTCTATGCAAGTCGCCCCCAAAGTAGTACAGGAACCTTTCTTCTTGCGTCGCTCCGATTAGAACGGTTCCATTGTACAGAACGGGAGGCGACTTGTCAGGCGGCTAGGTTGCCTGACAAGTCGCCCCCGTGTGAACCGAGCCTTACACTAATGTAAAGTATATAAAATTAATCATAATCAAAAAATTAAAAAATATCCAGTAAAAAAAGAATCCATACGTAATTAATGTGTTGAAGAAAATACGTGCATAATGAAACACAAAATGTGACAACAAAAGAGTTCATAGGTAAAGGTATCCTAATGAAAGAGTTCCGATACAGGACCCTGAATCTGTATTCTCCACCACCTGTGCTGCCCCGTCACCTTTCAACAAAGAATGGAGGCTTACCAGAAAGCCTGCGACCGCCCTTCTCAGGGACAACAGGGACACTGTTAAGGACTCACTTCTCACGCAGGTGACCAGCTGGTGTCAATAGGAATAACTTCCATGGCACACTTACAGGAGACAAGTTCTGCTCACCGATGGATAACCGAAGGGTCAGGAGCCGCATGCCAGTGAGCATCCACTTGCTCTTGACTAGAATATCAATGCATCTGGGCTTTGGCCAGCTGCTCCTTCAGTGCTAGCCCAAACCATTGAAAGGCTGAATGTAGGGCAGAAAATCCTTCAGGAGTGGAAGCAGAGGAACAATGTGATTCTTCTTTCTGCTTATTTTCTCTTCTCAGAGGAAGAATACACAGCCATAGAAAAGACATAGGATAGTTTCCTAACTCATGGTCATAGACTGTGGGACGGAGTGGGTTAATGGAATCTGCAGTCGACTTGGTGGCCCTGTAGGGGATGAGGATTCCCGGTGGGGGGCTGGGGATGTTCGAGATTTGGGGCACTATGAGGAGCTGGAGGGCACTGTGGGAGGCTAGGTGGCACTGTGGAGGCTGAGGGCTCTCAGGGAGCCTGTGGGCACTATGGGAGTTTTGGGGTGCATTATGGAAGCCTGGAGGCATCATGGGAGCTTAAGGGATCTCCAGCTGGCTGAAAGCCCAGGAGAGGGGAGCACTGGGCCATAGTCTGGTGGTTAAGAGTCACTGGTTTAGGGGTAGAGGAAAAAGCTGTAATACTTTCCTTGGGTGGTGGGGGTTGCCACTACAAAAGTAATTTTTTAACCATCTTGGAGGTCAGCCTTAATTTGGGCTGATTAATATGAACTAAAAGTAAAAATCGTATTTAAACAAAATATAACCTACAAGGTTTCTGGAAATGTTTGTGCACATAAAAGCACTGACAATGTTATAACAACAAGGGGTCTTCAAAAAGTTTCCACCCATATATATATATATAACTAAAAAAAGTGTGAAAACTTTTTCAAGAACCCTCATATAATGTACTGATATGTACAAACCCTGACAGCACTCCTGAGACACAGAGCTGTTAACCAAGTCCCAGGAACGTCAGGAAAGGAAGATTTGCTAAGATTACTTTTTTCTGGGCGTAATTGTTACGCATAGCTCCCAGCTGTCCCTGGTTTGGAGCAATGTCCCTCTGTCCCTCTTTCCTCCTCATTTGTCCCTCATTTTGGTCTGATCTAAATAGTTGTATATAAAATGCACTTTTTATCTTTCAAAAAGTGTTTAACAGTACTAAACCTTTCATCCAATTTCTAAATTGCTGCATTTGTAAATTTCAAAAGCCAATATAAAGGAATAGCAGTGGTAAAGAATTAAAAAAGCACTTGTGGTTTAACTAATCATTTTTTTAAATAATGCTCCTTTAAGGGGGCGTGGCAGGGGGTGTGCCCTATGCCTACATACTTTTGCTAATAATGCCCCGAACACACCATCAGAATTTCCAACAACAAAACCCTGGAATTTTGTTTGAAGGTTGTTGGCTCCAACTTGTCTTGCATAACCACAGTCACACAAATGTTGGCCAACAATTACGAACGTAGTGACGTACAAGACGTACGGCGAGCCGATAAAAAGGAAGTTCAATAGTCATGTGATATCTCCATTACGAACGCTAGTTTTACGAGACCGAGCGCTTCTGGCTCGTACTTGATTCTGAGCATGCGTGGACTTATGTACGACGGACTTGTGTACACACGATCGGAAAGTCAGACAACAAAAATTTGTTGGCAGAAAATTTGAGAACCTGCTAGCCAACATTTGTTGGCGGATATTCCGCCAACAAATGTTCGATGGAGCCTACACATGGTAGGACTTTCCGCCAACAAGCTCACATCCAACATTTGTTGTCGGAAAATCCGATCGTGTGTACGCGGCATAAGTGTCCCTTGTTCCCGACTGAAAAAGCTGAGAGGTATGCCTGTTACGTTCATCATTTGTAAGGGGGTTAAGGCATTAAAAGGAGATGTTTAATGCATTTTTAGTGACTCAGCATCAACAGTTTTATTATAAAGTTTATTTGAAATTATTTCATTATAACTATTTTTACATGTTGGCTGTAAATTTTTACAATTGCATTTTACAAACAGTTGTATTGATCATTTACCTAAATGTTGTTCCTAAAGAAGATCTATGATTAGACCAATTCATTGTATAGAAGATTTCTTCCTTTCCTTCGGGTCTGGTCAGCATGTGTTGAGGAGCATTAGCAAGACACAACCACTGTACAGGATTACTAAGAAGGAAACAACTATGGCTGCCCCCCATGGATAAAAAAACATAGTTTTATAAGCCATACCCCCCAAAAAAAGTTTTCAAATATGACTGCATAATAATAAATTATTTACATTAGCTATTTACATATTCCCTTAAACAAAAAAAAATTGTACATTCCCTTTAAAGAAAACCTGCACTGAGAGAAAAATGGGGGCTGCCATTCATCACTTCTCCTTCTGGTTGTCATGTTGGCCATCTGGGTTTAATGCATGATTAGTCACTGACCTGGAACATGTTGAAGACTTATAAAGCCCCATACACACTATCAGATTTTCTGCTGATTTTTGTCTTCAGATTTACCAAAACCATGTAGTGCAAGGGCCTGCCTGATTGCATACACATTGAAACTCCTAAGGTTTGACCTCCTTATATGGTTTTGGTAAATCTGAAGGAAAAAATTAGCAGAAAATCTGATAGTGTGTATGGAGCTTTAGGCGTTCAGAGTTACTGGCTACACACTTTTTCCCGGTCAGCAAGGCCGGGCATTTTCAGAAGGTGTCAGCAATTTTTTTCAGTACAGGCTTCCTTGGAGTGAACCTGCGTTTGGCCATGCAGGGCAAACCAATAGTTTCAGATTAATGTCAGAGCACCAGTTAAATTAGCCCAATTTTCCTTTACTCGCCTACCGCTCCACTCAGCTGGCGAAAGTTAAAGTAGAACTATAGGCAAGTATTTTTTTTTTTCATTTTGGATAGAGAAATGGAGGGTTATAACCTCTGTCAGGTTTTTTCCCCCAATCTGTGGCCCATTGGGGAGATTTACCTTCACGTCCTGTAACATAGCCAAAACAGGAAATGAGAAGAAATCAATGCAAATTAGGAGAATCTCTTGGGGATCACCAGAACTTGAGTCCATGATAGAAGATTTCCCCTCTATATTTTTTCTGGGGACAACCCAAATTCTGGGATTTTCTTTTACTTTCACTTTCAATGATAATGGTAAATAGGAAAAATACAGAGGGTGAATCTCCTTAATGGTGACACAGGCAGCAATAAAATTGCCTTTAGGTATGCTTTAGGAATAGAAACTTTGCGTAAGTCATGACTCGGAGCTTACATTGGATAAGGACTCTCTCCACTTTTATGTGGCGGTATTGGGTAACAATGGGACCAATCATCAGCGCTGTCAAGTAGGAGAGAAGAGAGTCAGTCAGTCACATGTTATTCAAAACTCAGAAGTACTGGGTGGTTGGGGAACAAAGGGAAGGCAGGTAAACTATATGGTAAACAAAAGGTTGTGGACATCTGACTATCACACCCATTATATGGCCAAAATTATGTGGAAGTCCCTTCCAATGATTAAGTCCAGGTGCTACCAATGAAGGATTCTGTTATATCCACAGCATTCTAAGACATTTTAGACAATTGTGCTCTTCCAACCTTGTGATAATGGTTTGGTGAAGACCCTTTTCTGTTCCAGCAGGACTGTGCCCTGTGTAAAAAATACATGATGTTTGGTGTTGAGGACCTCCAACGTCCTGAACAGAGCCCTGACCTCAAATCTACTAAACACTTTGGGATGAATTGGAACACTGATTGCTAGCAAGGTCTTCTCACCCAATGCCTGTACCTAACCTCACAAAAACCTCTATTGGCTGAATGGTCACAAATTCCCACAGACACAAAGAAGAAAGTTGTGGAAGGTCTTCCTGGAATAGTAGAGGCCATTGTGGCCATAATTGGTGGTCAACTGAATACTAAAGTGGACCTAAATTGTATCACCACAAATCAAAAACTCAATTTAATTCATTTTTAATATTCAAACAAACTCCCCCACCCGTCCATGTCTCCATACTTCATTTTGTTGGGAATTCACTTTGAAAAATGCCCCCTAGCACTTCTGGCCGTGGCCATCTTGAGGAAGAGCAGATGATTCATGTAGCATTTACTACTTAGCTGTCTGAGCCCTTAGCTCAGGCATGCAGACAGGAGGGTGTTTCTAACTGAGAAAATCCCTCCTCCCCTCCTGAAGACTCCTCAGATGTATGACATAATTTGCCTAGGCCAGGAAACCAGGAAGTAACTGAAGAAACATAATAAAAATTGTTTAAGACAAGTAAATATGATATACTTTCCTATCTATTTACTAATGCTAGCAGCATAAGGATTAAAAATAGTCAATATTGATTGAGAGAGTAAAGTTCCGATTTAATTCCCATGATTTTGGAATGGGATGCCAAACAGTCCCATATACAGTGCCTTGCAAAAGTATTTACCCCCCTTGGCATTTTTCGTGTTTTGTTGCCTCACAACCTGGAATTAACATGGATTGTTTGAGGATTTGCATCATTTAATTTACAGAACATGCCCACAACTTTGAAGATGTTTTTTTTTTTGTGAAGCAAACAACAAATAGGACAAAATAACAGAAAAAGTCAATGTGCATAACTATTCACCCCCCTAAAGTCAATACTTTGTAGAGCCACCTTTTGCGGCAATCACAGCTCCAAGTCGCTTTGGATAAGTCTCTATGAGCTTCTCACATCTTACCACTGGGATTTTTGCCCATTCTTCCTTGCAAAACTGCTCCAGCTCCTTCAAGTTGGATGGTTAGCGCTTGTGAACAGCAATCTTTAGATTTGACCACAGATATCTATTGGATTGAGGTCTGGGCTTGGACTAGGCCATTCCAACACATTTACATGTTTCCCCTTAAACCACTCAAGTGTTGCTTTAGCAGTGTGTTTGGGGTCATTGTCCTGCTGGAAGGTGAACCTCAGTCCTAGCCGCAAATCACACACAGAGTGGTACAGGTTTTGCTCAAAAATATCCCTGTATTATGCACCATCCATCTTTCCCTCAACTCTGACCAGTTTCCCAGTCCCGACTGCTGAAAAACATCCCCACAGCATGATGCTGCCACCACCATGTTTCACTGTGGGAATGGTGTTCTTTGGGTGTGTTGGGTTTGCGCCAGACATAGCGTTTTCTTTGATGGCCAAAAAATTCAATTTTAGTCTCATCAGTCCAGAGCACCTTCCTTCATACATTTTGGGAGTCTCCCACATGCCTTTTCGCAAACTCAAAACGTGCCATTTTGTTTTTTGCTGAAAGTAATGGCTTTCTTCTGGCCACTCTGCTATAAAGCCCAACTCTATGGAGCGTACGGCTTATTGTCGTCCTATGTACAGATACTCCAGTCTCTGCTGTGGAACTCTGCAGCTCCTCCAGGGTTACCTTAGGTCTCCGTGTTGCCTCTCTGATTAATGCCCTCCTTGCCCGGTCTGTGAGTTTTGGTGTGCGGCCGTCTCTTGGCAGGTTTGCAGTTGTGCCATGTTCTTTCCATTTGGTTATGATAGATTTGATGGTGCTCCTAGGGATCATCAAAGATTTGGATATTTTTTTATAACCTAACCCTGACTTGTACTTCTCAACAACATTGTCCCTTACTTGTTTGGAGAGTTCCTTGGTCTTCATGACAGTGTTTGGTTAGTGGTGCCTCTTGCTTAGGTGTTGCAGCCTCTGGGGCCTTTCAAAAAGGTGTGTATATGTAATGACAGATCATGTGATACTTAGATTGCACACAGGTGGACATCATTTCACTAATTATGTGACTTCTGAAGGTAATTGGTTGCACCAGAGCTTTTTATGGGCTTCATAACAAAGGGGGTGAATACATACGCACATGCCAATTATCAGTTTTCTGAAAAATTGTTTTATGTATATATTTTTCTAATTTTAATTCACCAACTTAGACTATTGTGTTCTGATCATCACATATAATTCAGACTAAAAAAAACATTGAACTAAAGGCTGTAATGTAACAAAATGGTAAAAAGCCAAGGGGGGTGAATACTTTTGCAAGGCACTGTAGGTGTGACGATTAGATGTCACCAAACTTTCGACCATATAGTGTGTGTTCACACGGTGGGGCCATCATTAAAATAAACCTGTTGATGTTCTGAATATGGGCAAACCACACCTTTAACTTTAAAGGAACTTGCCAGCATAGCCATATGTCTGAAAAACCCATTACAAAAAAACACTATTTTCACATAATGCTTATATTTACATCTATGATTCAACACATAAAACCTCAGTTGCTGCTCTAGATGAAAAGGTTTCATCCTTCACATGTTGGGGAACTCCATCTCACAGCCAAATCAAATATTCTTGTTTATTGATTTAACTAGCCACAATATGACAACGCTGGTAATCAAGTCGAAACACTTGGCTCGGGTAGTATCATGTTCCTAAACAGTTCATGGGCTTCCTCTCATATTACCCAAAGTGATGTCACTACGCCTTTACTCGGGGAGCAATGTGCTATTGGCCGATGAGTAATATTCCATCTGGAGTTGAAGGGATGCTAGAAGCGATGCTTTCCTATCAGACAAACTGATAATGGGGCGGAAATGATTCTCATTCTCATACTGCTCAGAAGTCTGCTGTGAAACGCTATGTTTGGGAGGAGTGGGGAAGAGTTGGGCCCTTTCATACTTATCTGTATGTAGCATTGGGCACTTTTCGGACTCAGGTGATTGAAGGCATTTATGTGTATTTTTAAAGAACAACTTCACTTTTAGTGAAGTTGTCGATTAAATAAACCAGGGTTGTCCAACCTTTTGAACTTCCCAGGCCACAATGGAAGAAGAGGACCTGTTTTATTATAAAAGTAAAAGAGAGCAACATAAAACTAGTGCGATATTTGACAGGGTTTTTGATAAACAAACGCATCAATATCTGGTTGGATGGATGGAGTAGCAATTCTCAATTAATTCTAAAGGTGCTCATCAGATATTTTGGTTGTAATTTTGCCCTTCGTGTTCTTCATCCTTGAACATAGTTGCTCACAAATATAGCTGCGGAAAACTGATGACCTGAATACATGATGAATGAATCGTGATGTTATTGTGAAGAGTGGGAGATTTTTCTTTGGAAAGATAAAACGTATAAAAGCTCAGTTACGAGACACTGTCAAATTTTTGTTTGGCCGCATATGTTCACTAAGCGTGAACACATTTTTACAAAAAATTGCTCCAAAAAAAAAAAATCAATTTTTTAAAGTAAGTTTATGATTTTATGACACAGGTGACACAGGCAGCAATAAAATTGCCTTTAGGTATACTTTAGGAGTAGAAACTTTGTATAAGTCATGAGCTTACGTTGGATAAGGACTCTCTCCACCTTTATGTGCCGGCATTGGGTAAAAATGGGACCAATCATCAGCGATGTCAAGTAGGAAGGAAGAGAGTCAGTCACATGCTCTTCAAAATTTAGAAGTACTGGGTGGTTGGGGAACAAAGGGAAGGCAGGTAAACTATATGGCCAAAAGGTTGTGGACATCTGACTATCACACCCATTATATGGCCAAAATTATGTGGAAATCCCTCCAAATGATTAAGTTCAGGTGCTTCCAATGAAGGGTTCTGTTATATCCACACACAGCATTCTAAAACATTTTAGACAATTGTGCTCTTCCAACCTTGACATAATGGTTTGGTGAAGACCCTTATCTGCTCCAGCAGGACTGTGCCTTGTGTAAAAAAATACATGATGTTTGGTGTGGAGGAACGCCAACGTCCTGAACAGAGCCCTGACCTCAAATCTACTAAACACTTTTGGGATGAATTGGAACACTGATTGCTAGCCAGGTCTTCTCACCCAATGCCTGTACCTAACCTCACAAAATCTCTATTGGCTGAATGGTCACAAATTCCCACAGACGCAAAGAAGAAAGTTGTGGAAGGTCTTCCTGGAATAGTAGAGGCCATTGTGGCCCTGTTGTGGCACTAAGTGTGAACACATTTTTACAAACAATTCCTCCAAAAAAAACAATTTTTTTAAGTAAGTTTATGATTTTATGCTGGGCTGCATTCACAGCCATCTTGGACCACATTCAGCCCATGGGCCACAGGTTGGACACCCCTGAAAAAAACCTTCCATCCCCCCGATTGTAGCTCATATATCTATTCACTTCTATGGTCCTTACATGGTGGATAGTTAGGTGCCACCATAGGTATGAACCATGAATAGGAAAAAAGGGGGCCACGACAAGCGGGCAGAGGACTTTTCTTGGATGCAATGACTGTGCAGGACTAGGCAGGGCCGCATCGTAAAGAACAAAGGAATTGGGATGAAGGATTTAAAGGGCAACTTCAAAATTAGGGAGTGGAGGTCGTTATAGTCACAAGCGTAATGTGGGGGCAACTGTATATTAATTCCAATGGTTCTATAAATGTTATGTCCAACAAGCTCATTAGGTGTGATAGACAGGTGTCCACAAACCAAAAGTACCTCCCACCTGTCCTGATCATTGTGGGATAGTCTTTGTTTTTGCCTGTGGTGAGGCTTCGAAAGATGGACATGTTTTGACTCATATGTTGGAATGTTTGCAGCAGGTCTAAAATTCCTCCCAGTTTTAAAATTCAAAATATCAGGAAATGTCACTGGTTGGAGTACTCGAGCCATCCATTGTGGAGTTTCTTATTTGGCATGTGATGTGGCAGCAGTTTGCTGTTGACTTCTGTGATCTGAGGAACGCTTCTGTCGGGGGTGACACGATCGGTCTGTCCTTTTAGTGACAAGTATCTTATGACCACAGAATGCCAGTTAATGATCTCATCCACATGTACTGGACCCGTAAATTGTTGATCCCGGTATATGCCACCTGAAAGACAAAATACGAGGCCTTTACTGATAATAGAAAAGAACTAATATTACAATATATCTAAGGCCAAAGTTTAGGATACACAGTGCAAACTGTATGTCATTCAGTAAGGCCCAATTCACACCTCAGCATTTTGTAGCTTGAAGCTCCAAAACGCTGGTGGAGAAAAAAATCTATTATTCTCTATGGAGTTGGTTCACATCTCCTCTCCAAGTTGCCTGAAGCTAAAAGATGTTCTGGAGTTCTTTTTTGTAGCTCTAATTGGGCAGATTTGCATTTTGATGCATTTTTCTTACCATATAAATGAATGGAAACACGCTTTTTGTGCATTTTGTTGTAATTTTCTGCTCAAATGAAAAAAATAATAATAATAATAATGATATTATATGAATAAATAAATGTATAATAAATACACACATGATTAAAATCATCATAAATAAATAAAATGTATTAATAATATGTAATAATACATAATTAACCCCTAACCTTAAAAAATATATAAAATACATTACTATTATTATTAATAATAACAACTTATTATTAATAATAATTTCTTTATTTATTTTGCGTTGGGGTTAGGCCCCTTTCACACAAGGCATGTCTGTTTTGATGGACTCCACTTGCTCAGTGGGGTATCGATCTGTTGATCCGCGCTAATCAGGCAGATAACAGATTCGTCTCCGCTCACTGTGCTGAGACGAACCTGTCGGAGTCCCGCTCACCTCTATGGGGAGATTGGATGAAAACGGATCCACCTGTCCGTTTTCATCCTATTCCATCCGATCAGCCAGACGGATGAAAAATAGGGTTTCCATCTGTCTGGATTTGTCGGACAGGATCAGATTGTCACTCCATAGAGGTGAATGGAGTTTTCCGATCGGTCCACCCAAAAAACGGACAGGTGGACCTGATCGGACAGACCATGTGAAAGGGGCCTTAGGGTGTTTATTTATTATTATTAGTAGTAGTAGAAGTAGTAGTATTATAAATACCCTAACCCTAACAAAAAAATAAATAAATAATAAATAACACCAACCCTAATCCTAACCCAACTTTTACCTTACCCTAACAAAATAAAAAAAAATAAAAAATTATAAATTTATAAAAAATTAAAAATGATAATAATAATAATAAATGAATAACAATGATAAAAAAAAAGAAAAAAAAGCTGAAAAACATAGCAACAAATGATGCAACAGATGATAGTTTTTGCTATTGACTAATAAAAAAAAAAGCCAAAGCTGAAAAACGCTGTAAAAAAATGTACAAATCACGCCAAAATTGTGCATATGAAAGCGTAAAAAAAAATGCTGGAAAGAAGCTACGCTCAGGTGTGAATTCAGCCTGAGGGTTTACATCCACTACTGCTACTAAGCAGAGGAAGTATTAGTCGACAGCTTACGGTTCAAATAACGTGAGATAGGGGGCGCTAGTTACATAATCCACATTATCAAACCACATATAATCGTGAATTAGTGAACATAACTATACCATATAAAAAAAACACACAATAAAAGTCCTTAACCTCCCTGGCGGTATTCCCGAGTCTGGCTCGGGGTAGAATTTCAGAACCAAAAGCGGTAACCCCCGAGCCAGACTCGGGATCACATCGCAGGATCCAGGAAGAGCTTACTTACCTTGTCCCCTGGATCCTGCGATGTCTCCCCGCAGTGTGAGCGGCTCGTCCTCCGCTCGATTCATCACAGAGCCGGGCTCCGTTCCCTGCGAGCGTTGCGACGCACGAGACGGAGAACGGCGCCAAATTCAAAAAGTGAAACCCACACTATACATACAGTATACTGTAATCTTACAGATTACATTACTGTATGGAATTATTTCACCTCCCTTTTGTCCCTAGTGGTCTGTCCAGTGTCCTGCATGCAGTTTTATATTATAAACACTGTTCTTTCTGCCTGGAAACTGGAGATTGTCCATAGCAACCAAAACCATCCCTTTACATCAAAAGAGGTTTTAGACCAGCTAGAAAACAGCGATAATAAATTAGAATCACTCGCAGAATTGAGCGATAGTGATTTGTGCGGAGATCCGTCATCAAACACCGAAAAGTAATGACAGCGACAATTCTGCAACTGAGCAAATTTCAGTGTTTTTGATTTGGTTACATTATTGAATAATTTTTATTATTATTATAATATAATAAATAATTATACCAAATAATAATATAATAATTTATGATTTCGTGTTTCAAACTTTATCATACCCGAGATGTCTAATAGACTCTGGTTTGGACATATTTAAGTGAGTTATTCCTAATGCCCCGTACACACGGTCGGATTTTCCGACGGAAAATGTGTGATAGGACCTTGTTGTCGGAAATTCCGATCGTGTGTGGGCTCCATCACACATTTTCCATAGGGATTTCGGACACACAAAGTTTGAGAGCAGGCTATAAAATTTTCCGACAACAAAATCCGTTGTCGGAAAATCCGATCGTGTGTACACAAATCCGACGCACAAAGTGCCACGCATGCTCAGAATAAATTAAGAGACGAAAGCCATTGGCTACTGCCCCGTTTATAGTCCCGACGTACGTGTTTTACATCACCGCGTTCAGAACGATCAGATTTTCCGACAACTTTGTGCGACCGTGTGTATGCAAGACAAGTTTGAGCCAACATCCGTTGGAAAAAATCCATGGATTTTGTTGTTGGAATGTCCGATCAATGTCCGATCAATGTCCGAACGTGTGTACGGGGCATTAGAATTACAGGCCTACAATATAAAATGCCAAATTTCCATGCAAAATAATGGTACCGCTTTCAGCATCAAAAATATGAAATAATCATACTGCCAGGGAGGTTAAAGTGAGAATATTGAAATAAATGAAACTATATAAGTGCTGAAAAAATACAGTCCTGAAAAACGAAAAAGCATGATTTTCCGATTCCAAAAAATTGTTGCAAGGTGATCTTATTTTCTAAGCTTGATAGTGAGCCACATAAATATCAACACCCAACGTGAGCAGATTACGGTTAGCTTTGCATTATCTGCAGTGTTACAAAACACCATACGGTTAAACGTCTTCTTTACTGCCTTTAAGAGTTTCACTTTTGAGACTATACCGGTCTCTTCTTCACCATAAATTATGACAGAGTCTAAATTGACGTCAAAGCAGCACGAGAAATTATCCGTGTTAGTTGAGTTTGTGATTTTTCCATATTAGTCCACTCTACCATTTTACATCTCCTGATAATAAACCAGTAAAAGGTCAGGGCAACCTGACCGTGACATTGGAGATATTTACCGTCTCCTGCAGAGTAATGGAAATCTATAAGAGAGATCGTTGAAAGGGAAATTTTTATGAATTTATTGAATCAGCATAGTGCAGTCTTACCTCTTAGGTATATTTGTGTTTATTGTTATTTACTTGTATTCTCTCCATGTCAGAACAGACATATCAACCCATGTCAGGCTGTAAGGCTGGATTCACACCTATGCATGTTGCTTTTGAGCGTTTTTGGAGGTTTCTTTTTCATGCTTGGCACGTTTTTGAGCTGCGTTTTTGCTGCGTTTTTGCCGCGTTTTTGCCGCGATTTGCGTTTTTTTTTTTTTTTTTTCATTTTTTTTTACAGTCTTAAAAAAAAATTACAAAAAAAAAAAAACAAAAAAAAAAATTTAAAAAAACGGCAAAAACGCACCAAAAACGCATCAAAAACGCTGCAAAAACGGTGCACTTGCGTTTTTGATGCTTGTCCATTGAAATCCATTACATGCAAAACGCTGCTTTTTGCATGAAAAAAAGTCCCCGACCCTTTCCAAAAACGCAGAGATACAAAAAAGCATTGATGTGAACATGTTCCATAGGAACCCATGTTAAAAAATTCCCATGCATTTCTGCAAAATGCAAAATGCATCAAAAAACGCGCTAGTGTGAATGGAGCCTAAGGCCCCCGTGCAGGCTGACATGTTTACTGCCTGAGCTCACAGCTGAGAACCGACACTCTGGGGTTGGTTTACTAAAGGCAAATAGGTTGTTCACTTTGCAAGGAAAGTGGCACTTTTCAAGGGGCGTTTTGCCTAAAGCATAGTGGATTTGGTGAAATTTCTAAATTTGCAAAGAATACCCAATCCCACGCCAGGAAAGTAAAGTAAAAAAAAAAAAAAAACAGCATTTTTGCTTGCACATGATTGGATGATGGAAGTGAGCAGTGCTTAACCTCATTCACTAAGCTCAGGCATTAAGTGCAAACAGACGTTAGGACAATCTTAACCACTTGCCGACTGCTGCACACCGATATACATCGGCACAATGGCAGCGGTGGGCAAATGGGTGTACCTGTACATCCCCTTTAATTGGCGGGGCTAGTGGGCGGGCGCGCCCAATGTGCACAGTGTGACCGCACCCGCGGGTCCCGCAGACTCGATGTCCGCCGGTGTCCCGGAGAGGCAGAACGGGGAGATGTCTATGTAAACAAGGCAATTCCCCGTTCTGCCTAGTGACAGGACAGAGATCACCGCTCCCTGTCATCGGGAGCAGGGATCGCTGTCATGTCAGTGGTAGCCCATCCCCCCCCCCCCACAGTTAGAATCACTCCCTAGGACACACGTAACCCCTTGATCGCCCCCTAGTGTTTAACCCCTTCCCTGCCAGTGTCATTTATACAGTAATCAGTGCATTTTTATGGCACTGATCGCTGTATAAAATGACAATGGTCCCAAAATAGTGTCAAAAGTGTTCGATGTGTCCGCCATAATGTCGCAGTCACGATAAAAATCGCAGATCGCCGCCATTACTAATAAAAAATAATTATAATAAAAATGCCATAAATCTATCCCCTATATTGTAGACGCTATAACTTTTGCGCAAACCAATCAATATACTGTTATTGCAATTTTTTTTTACCAAAAATATGTAGAAGAATACATATCGGCCTAAACTGAGCAAAAAATTAATTTTTTTATATATTTTTTGGGGATATTTATTATAGCAAAAATTAAAAGATATTGTTTTTTTTTTTTAAAAATTGTCGCTCTTTTTCTTGCTTATAGTGCAAAAAATAAAAACCACAGAGGTGATCAAATACCACCAAAAGAAATCTCTATTTGTGGGAAAAAAAAAGGACGTCAAATTTGTTTTGGTGTAACGTCGCACGACCGCGCAATTGTCAGTTAAAGTGAAGCAGTGCCGTATCGCAAAAAGTGCTCTGGTCAGGAAGGGGGTAAAATCTTCCGGGGCTGAAGCGGTTAAAGTGTAACTAAAGGCAAAACTTTTTTTTTTTTTCGTTTTGGACAGGGTGCAGAGGGACTAAAATACCCGTCAGTTTTTTATTGCTGTCTGTGTCCCCATTAGGGAGACAAAACATAAAAACAAACACTCCTATGGCCACATCCGTATGGTTAGATTATCAAAAGAAAAAAGAGGGGTTCAACAAGGGACCCCCGGTCGGACTTTGAGGCACAGCAAACCGGAGGGATCGTACCTCCCATTAGGGAGATTCACCCTCTGTATTTGTCCTGTTTACCATTATTATTGAAAGTAAAAGTAAAAGAAAATCCCAATTTTGAGTTGTCCCCAAAAAAGTCATATCATCCAATGGGGACACTAGTTCGAGTGATCTGGGGGTCCCCAAAGAATTGCTTTAATTTTCAGGGTTTTTTTCTCTCACTTCCTGTTTGGCTATGGGACAGGAAGTGAAGGGAAATCTCCGCAATGGGACACAGATGGAAAAAAAATAAAATAAAAAGACTGACATGGGTTATAACCCTCCCCTTCTCTATCCAAAATGAAAAAAAAAAGTGTTGCCTGTAGTTCTACTTTAACAAAGCATTTACTTTTGGTTACTGTAACCTTAACAGCACCTTTCCTATATGACAGTTTTTTGAGTGTCTCTCATCAGCATGGAGTTCAGGCAGAAGTTAGGGCACCCTTATGCCCCGTACACACGGTCGGATTTTCCGTTGGAAAATGTCCGATCGGAGCGTGTTGTCGGAAATTCCGACCGTGTGTGGGCTCCATCGGACATTTTCTATCGGATTTTCCGACACACAAAGTTTGAGAGCAGGATATAAAATTTTCCGACAACAAAATACGTTGTCAGAAATTCCGATCGTGTGTACACAAATCCGACGGACAAAGTGCCACGCATGCTCAGAATAAATAAAGAGATGAAAGCTATTGGCCACTGCCCCGTTTATAGTCCCGACGTACGTGTTTTACGTCACCGCGTTCAGAACGATCGGATTTTCCGACAACTTTGTGTGACCGTGTGTATGCAAGACAAGTTTGAGCCAACATCCGTCGGAAAAAATCCTTGGATTTTGTTGTCGGAATGTCCGAACAAAGTCCAACCGTGTGTACGGGGCATTAGAGCCTACACTGATCTGACAGGGAGAATATACAAGTAAATATTATATTACAAAAACTAAGCATATTGGAGAGGTAAGATTGCACTATTATCCACTTGCCAACCGCTCTATAGCAGTTTCACTTCCACAGGGCAGCCACACTGAGCAGGATCACATTATATATATATATATATATATATATATATATATACACGTCCTCCTGAACCTCCAGGTATCGGGCGCGAGTACGTGCCGCCGCCGGCTCACTCCCGCTGTGATTCTGCACAGCGGGGCTGATCAGCGGGTCCCACGGACCCAATGTCCGCCGGCACTCACTTATCATTATAGTACACAGGCAGAACAGTATTCAGTGTAAGCAAGGCAGATCGCCGTTCTTTCAGCAAGGAAGGCATGGATGTGTTCCTGCAAAGCAGGAACGCGGATCTATGCCTCCCCCTAGTAAAAGCACCTCCCACACTGTAGTAAAACACCACCTAGAAACACATTTAACCCTTTGATCGCCCTTGATGTTAACCCCTTCCCAGCCAGTGTCATTACTCTAGTGACAGTGCATATTTTTAGCACTAATCACTGTATTGGTGTCACTGGTCCCCAAAAAAAAAAAAAAAGTGTGAAAATTGTCAGTTAGTGTCCAATTTGTCCACCGCAATATCGCAGTCCCGCTATAAGTCGCTGATCGCCGCCATTACTAGTAAAAAAATATAATTTGATAAAAATTCCATAAAAACATCCCATAGTTTGTGGACGCTATAACTTCTGCGCAAACCAATCAATATACACTTATTGGGATTTCTTTTTACCAAAAATATGTAGCAGAATACATATTGGCCTAAATTGATTAAGACATTTTTTTTTTATAGCAAAAAGTAAAAAATGTTGAATTTTTTTCAAAATTGTCAGCCATTTTTGTTTAGCGCAAAAAAAAAAAACAAAACACAGAGGTAATCAAATAACACATAAATAAAGCTCTATTTGTGTGGAAAAAAGGGCAAAAATTGTATTGGGGTACAGCGTCACACGACCGCGCAATTGTCAGTTACGGTAACACAAGGCTTGTATAGCAAAAAATGGCCTGGTCATGAAGGGGAAGAGGAAGTCACGAGAAGTGACGAAACTAGTAGGAGGGGCTTGTAAGGCTGATGTGTGAGGAACCAGGGAGCAACAAAAGGAAAAAAGAGCCAGTGTAAAGGACTGGGGGGAGGGGGCTGATAACCGGGGCTGCAGTGCCGGCTATGAGGTGAAACCTTTGTCCTAGCACTTGTATATACACATATCGAGGCTTATTTTAATCTGAAGAAATGTGAGTGTAATCTGTTTTATGTTCTATAGAAATAAATCTTTTAAAACAGTGAAGCGCTATTGTTAGCTTTATTACTTTGCATGTGGGCGATGTGAGTGGAGACCAATGGTAAATTATTAAGGATAGCGAATACCCTGTGATATGAGATGCCTGAATAAGTGGATAAGCCATAAGAAGGAGGAAAATCTAAAGAGGCCAAGCAGAAGATTGATTGTAATCTAAAGGTGAAGCTATTAAGCCTATAAAAGTGAGGGCACAACTGGTGAAGGTGACACGAGGATATTATGCACAGAGGTGGATTAGAGTAAAGACATTTACCTTAATTTATCTGGTGATATCACAGATCACCAAATGGACTGTTTGTTTTTTGCACGATCGTTTCTTTTGTATATGCACATTTGATTTTTGGTATAGTGCTGAACATATTTTTCTAATTTTTTTTTTGTTTACATATTTTGGAAGTGTGGGAAGTGCCGGCAGCTTTTTGGTACTATATGGCAGCGCACAAGGTTTTATCTAAATCAATGTTTCTCAACTCTAGTCCTCAAGGCACCCCAACAGGTCATGTTTTCAGGCTCTCCATTATTTTGCACAGGCGATTTGATCAGTTTCCATTGCAACATTGGCTTCCGTCTCTCTGATCCCTGAAATTGTGATTATGGGGATGTGCACCATGGAGTGATTCATTCTAGTTATTAATAGTAATTCCTGCATGCTGCATTACTATAATTAGGATTCTTGTACGTTGTGGTCTTTCCTACTGGAAATCTGTAACTTCAGGTCGCCTTTCCCTGAACTCATAATAAAAATGGTCTTTTGTTTTCAAAATTACATCAGAAAATCGCACGTATCATTCATATACTTCTATGAATCAGATGGGACCTGTGGGAACTATTGGAGCCAGATTTGTCCTCAAGTTACATAGTATAGGAGTATACCCTGTGATATGAGATGCCTGAATAAGTGGATAAGCCATAAGAAGGAGGAAAATCTAAAGAGGCCAAGCAGAAGATTGATTGTAATCTAAAGGTGTAGCTATTAAGCCTATAAAGGTGAGGGCACAACTGATGAAGGTGACACGAGTATATTATGCACAGAGGTGGATTAGAGTGAAGACATTTACCTTCATTTATCTGGTGATATCACAGATCACCAAATGGACTGTTTGTTTTTTGCACAATCGTTCTCTTTTGTTGTTTTTGCATGACTGATTGGAATTTCTAAGGACGCTGTGTGCAATAAGGAGTACATTGCACTTTATTGCTAGTTTTAGGGCATATAATTATTTATTTAGTATCAGGAAATTTACAGCATATTGCACATTATATATATATATATATATATATATATATATATATATATATATATATATATATATATATATATAATTTTTGTATATGCACATTTGATTTTTTGGTATAGCGCTGCACTTATTTTGTATCATTTTGTATAGTGCTGAACATATTTTTCTCATTTTTTTTTTTTTTTACATATTTTGGAAGTGTGGGAAGTGCCGGCAGCTTTTTGGTACTATATAGCAGCTCACAAGGTTTTATCTAAATCAATGTTTCTCAACTCTAGTCCTCAAGGCGCCCCAACAGGTCATGTTTTCAGGCTCTCCATTATTTTGCACAGGCGATTTGATCAGTTTCCATTGCAACATTGGCTTCCGTCTCTCTGATCCCTGAAATTGTGATTATTGGGATGTGCACCATGGAGTGATTCATTCTAGTTATTAATAGTAATTCCCGCATGCTGCTATACTATAATTAGGATTCTTGTATGTTGTGGTCTTTCCTACTGGAAATCTGTAACTTCAGGTCGTCTTTCCCTGAACTTATAATAAAAATGGTTTTTCGTTTTCAAAATTACATCAGAAAATCGCACGTATCATTCGTATACTTCAATGAATCAGATGGGACCTGTGGGAACTATTGGAGCCAGATTTGTCCTCAAGTCACATAGCCTATGGCTCAGGGTGATATTGTTACTGAAGGGGTGGCACTAAGCCCAGGGTTACTAGGAATTCTGGATTCCACGGGGCTGTCTTGCAGGGTCCATGACACTCTGCACGGTGTGGCTACCCCATGCTGCCAATTTGCCCCCTGCAGTAAAGCATGCCCCCCCATCCCATGATGTTCCATTCCATGCTCCTGAGTCAATCTCAGACCTAGAGCTTCCCAGCCCTCTCCATAGTACACAGCAAGTCGAGTGTGTGCATTGAGGGGTTCGGGGGCACAAGGTAGCTGTCCTAGGGGAGAAAGAATGCCAGGATGTTGCCAATTGTCAGTGTGTTTTTGTGTCGGGACTAGAATTGTCAGTATTTTATCATTCAGAACCGCGTCCAATTCGCATGACATGTGAAAGAACATTGCTTTCTATTGTGCCTGTTCACATATGTCCGGTGCAGCAGGAGTGCGGATTTAGTGTTCTGTGCAATGCGGTCCGGCTCAGGTGCAAATTCAGGCCCATTGACTTCTATGGGAAGGTTTCTGAATCGCACAGGTCATTCAGTTGTGAACAGGATAAAATCCTGATCTGATCCTGATGTAAATCTCACCTGATCCTGATGTAAACCTGAGCTGATCCTGATGTAAACCTGAGCTGATCCTGATCAAAAACTGACCTGATCCTGATACAAACCTGACCTGATCCTGATACAAACCTGACCTGATCCTGATACAAACCTGACCTGATCCTGATGTAATCCTAACCTGATCCTCATACAAACCTGACCTGATCCTCATACAAACCTGACCTGATCCTGATACAAACCTGACCTGATCCTGATACAAACCTGACCTGATCCTGGTTACAAACCTGATCTGATCCTGATCTGATCCTGATGTAATCCTGACCTGATCCTGATGTAAATCTGACCTGATCCTGATGTCAATCTGACCTGGTCCCGATGTAAACCTGATCTGATCCTGATCAAAAAACGAACCTCAAACGCTTTGTCAATTAGCTGTGAAAACAGAGCTTCAATTTGCACCACACATGTGTGAGCCCAGCCTAACTGTCAGTATATCATTAATCTTGGACCCCAAGTGTCAATATATAATTTTTCCGAGACCCCAGATGTGAGTATATCATTTTTCTGGGGTCCCAAGTCAGTATATCATTATTCTGTGACCCCCAAATGTTAGTATAATATACTGGGACATCAAGTTTCAGTATATCAATATTCTGGGACTCCAACTGTCAGTATTTTATCATTCTAGGACACTAAGTGTCAGTATATCATTATTCTGAAGCCCCAACTGTTAGGGCTCTTTCACACGGGGCAGATCAGTCATGATCCGCCCCTTGAACACCCACTTGCTCTGCGGGGATCGCTCCGCCGATCCCCGCTGAGCAGGAAGATGACAGGTCCATCGCTGCACACTGTGCAGCGGCGGACCTGTCAGAGCGCCGCTCTCCCCTATGGGGGGATCGGATGATGACGGACCGTAGTGTCCGTCGTCACCCGATCCGATCCGAAAAAGGATGGAAAAGTAGGTTTTTCCTCCGTTACACTTTTCGGATCGGAGCGGGTCGGATGTCAGCTGACATCCGACGCTCCATAGGGATGAATGTTTGTCCGTTTTTCATCCGAAAACAGAAGGATGAAAAACGGACATACGGATCGTCCGTGTGAAAGAGGCCTTAGTATAATATTCTGGGACATCAAGTATCAGCATTTCATTATTCTGGGACTCCAACTGTCAGTATTTTATCATCCTAGGACCCCAAGTGTCAGCATATCATTATTCTGGAGCCCTACTGTTAGTATAATATCATTCTGGCCCCCTAAGTGGCAGTATATCATCATTCTGGGACTCCAACTATTAGTATATCAATATTCTAGGACCCCAAGTGTCAGCATATCATTTTTCTGGGGTCCTAAGTCAGTATATTATTATTCTGTGACCCCCAACTATTATGCCCCGTACACACGGTCGGATTTTCCGATGGAAAATGTGTGATAGGACCTTGTTGTCGGAAATTCCGACCGTGTGTAGGCTACATCACACATTTTCCATCGGATTTTCCGACACACAAAGTTTGAGAGCAGGATATAAAATTTTCCGACAACAAAATCCATTGTCGGAAATTCCGATCGTGTGTGTACACAAATCCGACGGATAAAGTGCCACCCATGCTCAAAATAAATAAAGAGATGAAAGCTATTGGCCACTGCCCCGTTTATAGTCCCGACGTACGTGTTTTACGTCACCGCGTTCAGAACGATCGGATTTTCCGACAACTTTGTGTGACCGTGTGTATGCAAGACAAGTTTGAGCCAACATCCATCGGAAAAAATCCTAGGATTTTGTTGTCGGAATGTCCGATCAATGTCCGATCATGTGTACGGGGCATTAGTATTATATTCTAGGAACCCAAGTGTCAGTATATCATTATTCTGGGAATCCAACTATTAGTATAATATTCTAGAAACCCAAGTGTAAGTATATGATTATTCTGGGAATCCAACTGTTAGTAAAATATTCTGGGACCCCAAGTGTCAGTATATCATTCCAGGACCTGAAGTATCCATATATCATTATTCCCGGACTCCAACTGGCAATATTTTATCATTCTAAGACCCCAAATGTCAGTACACCATTATTCTGGAGCCCCGACTGTCAGTATATCATCATTCTGGGACTCCACCTATTAGTATAGCAATATTCTAGGACTCCAAGTGTCAGTATATCATTATTCTTGGACCTCGTGGGGTTGATTTACTAAAACAGAAGAGTCCAAAATCTGGTGCAGCTCTGCAAAGAAACCAATCAGCTTCATTTTTTTTCTTTTTTTTTGTCAATGTTAATTAATAGAACAAGCTGAAGTTAGAAGCTGGTTGGCTACCATGCACAGCTGCACCAGATTTTGCATTCTCCAATTTTAGTAGATCAACCCCCAAGTGTTCTTGGACTTTAAATGTCAGTATATCAGTCGTTCTGGGACCCTTAATGTTAGTGTTTCATTTCATTTTTTTATTCTAAGTTTCCTAGTATTCGTATATTATTATTCAGAAGTCCTTTGCCATTGTTCAAAGACCCCAAGGTAAGTTTCCTCAAGTGTCAGTGTGTTATTGTTTTGAATCTGAGACCCTGGGTATCGGTGTGTTATTGCTTTTGGGGCCCCAAGTGTTGAAATGTTGTTGTTATGGGACCCCAAGTATCAGTGTGTTATGGTTACTGGATCCAGGTGTCCTGAGACCTTAAGTTTCAGTGTGTCATTATTCTTAATCTGAGACGCCAAGTATCATTATATCATTATTCTTTTGTCCCTTTTTCATTGTTCAAAATTTTTTTTTTGTTACACTTTTGAATAGAATAAGAGTTGAATCCTGGCAGGTTGTTTTTTTGCTGTGGGCATCCTGTTGGTGAGGTTTTACCTTACTTCCTGTCCTGGAGACAAAAAAAAATTGAGAACAAATCTTTCTCCTAAAGTGAGGGGCTTATAGAGAGTTGTCACCAGAAGATGTGCCTTCAATGAAAGATGTACCCTCACCTCTTGTTCTGGTTTCCACTCTAAAATTCAGTTTCTCTTATTGACAATAGTCATCAGAACAAATAAGGTGATGACTCTTCCCAACAGGTACAAAGACGGCAATAACAACTTGGCAGAGGGTGTAACTATTGAAAATAAAAGAAAAAAAAGTTTGCTTTTACATATACTTTAAAGTATATGCAAGAACGTGTATGTTAGAAGGGAACTTAACTTCATCCTTTATATTCTCTTTTTCCCCTATTACCTTGTCTGCTGGGTTGTATGTGAATAACATGCTCACGCCCAGTGAAACCAGCGTGGTCTGGTGTAAATATGGCCGTACATTAGTTTGCCTATTCAATTTCCTTTAGAATTACCTTCATCTACAGTATATAGTACAAGGACCTGCCTGATTCCATACAAATGTAAAGTGTTTAGGTTTGACTTCATATTATATGTTTTTTGTAGATCTAAAGGACAATTGTACAAGAGGATCGTATAATGTATGGACAGCCGTAGCCGCCACTCCATCTTAGCACTCAAGGTCCTGTGCTGCCATGTTTTCTTCTGATGTTGTCAGGGGACCTGCTGTTTCTTCCTAGTTCTCCCAGTCGCCCCCACCCATAAAAGGCCATAGCGCATGCGAAATGCAGTAAAGTTTACCCTCTTTATGCGCAGTGCAGTGGAGATTGCCCAAGTGCTCCTAGGATGTGTGACGTTGATATCCCAGGAGGCATCAAGTAGGGAAAAAAACCCTTGCCTAAGCAAGAAAGCTGGAGGTGAAGGGCTGGGCCCTCTAGAAAAAGTACTGAACCCGAAAAGAGAAAATTGTAATACCAGATTGTGTAATGGGGAGAGGAAAATTATGGCAGGTGTTGGAAAAGAGTGAAAGTCCACTTTAGTGCAATTTTATTTCTTGGTTTGCACCCCTCTATTTGTCCTGGTGACCATTGAGACCAAGGAAGTAAGGGGAAATCCAAAAACTTTGAGCAGGGCAAGAGCTGAGGGAAGATGACTCCAATGGAGGACACCTGTTCTTATGCCATCTCTTTAAGGTTGATCTAAAACAAAAAAGGCATTCATGTTGCAATGCAGTACATCTCAAGTGTTCTGCTATAACATAAGGCCAAATGTATATCCCAACATACATGCTGCACACCTGTGTGGTCTACATGCAAAAAAAGAAAAAGTTTTGTTGGATAACATTTTTTATTTGATATGTGGTCATCGGAGAAATGGCTAGTTACCTTCTGGTGAAACCTGCATGGTTCTCTTGGCAGTGGTCCTAACCCACCCGAATGACGAGTGGGCCAGTAAGTCTATAGAGTGAGTGTCCGGGAAGACCTCTACTTCTTCTTCGTTCATTAGCGTTCTAGCATTAGCCGAGCACATCTTTCCTGTGATAAAGAACAAGTATTGATTGACAATGAGAGGAATTTCAAGTGAAAGAGGTTATTTAGGTGACACCATTTACCAAGCCTTGCTGACACTGCCAAGTCGTAAAAGGAGAACATCTCAAACTCTTGTTCCAAAGTGTTGTTTACTCCGGCTAAAGGGCTAAGATGTTATTTCAGCACATGCTGATCATAAATAAACAATAGTGATGAAAGCACGTCTGAGCACCTCTGGCGCCATGGTACTTGTGCATGAACTTTTCTATGAAAACAGTAATTTGTTGCACAACTCATGACAATATGGAAATCCTAAAAGAAGAGTTCTAAAGGGTATCCATTGACGTGAAGATTAGTTGAATTTTTCAGGCGTAAAAACACAGCTAAAGCATTTTTTTCCCCCAAAAGTTCATGAACCGTGTCAGAGCTTCCTGCATAGATGTTATAGGCTTGGAGAAAGCATGGCTTGGGGTATGTCCACCCTTGCTAACTCCTACCAGAAGCTTTGACTTACATAGGCAGCACCTACAGTTCTGAGTGTGTTGGTGGTGATACCTGTATGTCTTCCTAATCAAGGATTGGCCAGTATTAAAGGTGAAGTCTCAATTCCTTTTTTTAAGGCTGAACTTCAATCAACATTGACTATTTTTAATCCTTATGTTACCAGCATTAGTAAATACATGGGAAAGTATATCATATTTACTTGTTTTACACATTTCTTTGGTTACTTCCAAATTTCCAGGCCTAGCCAATTATTCCTCAGCTAAGTACCTCCTCCTGTCTGCATGCCTGAGCTAAGGGCAAAGGGATTCCAGGAAGTAAATGCAACATGAATCATCTTTCCACTCTCAAGAAATACTAGGGAGGTGTATTTCAAAGTGATTTCTTATCAAAGTAAAGCATGGAGACATGGATGGATGGGGGAGTTTACTTTGAATATTAAAAATGAATTAAATAGTGTTTTTGGTTTGTGGTGCTCAGATGCACCGTAGTTCCACTTTAATATATTTTGTGCCCCAGGGGACAAAGTACATGAAGTATCATGTCTCATCTTCCGATGTGCTGTCTTAGGCTAGCTCAGAGAGGGCATCCTTGCTCCTGCCACAGCCATCCAACAATACGGCAACCAATAATGGCTTCTTTGCCAGGTGGCATTTTTTTCCATCTCCAAGCACCTTGCCAAGACAAGCATCTCACAAGGAATGCAGAGGGAGGAGGAATAGTCAGATAAAATGTTCCAGGCAAGTGCTTGGAGAATAGAGATGGAGAAAAGTGCCACCTGTCAAAGCAGCCGTCTCCTCGCTAGTTGAGTTGTTGGATGGCCATGGAGGGGGGAGGGGCACCCAGTTCGACCATACAAAACACAAAAATGTCCTGGTGCTGGTCGGAAACTACTTCAGGTATGAAGGTAAAAGTCAAAACATATAAAATATTTTCCTATAGTATGGCTCCTTATAGGGTGGCCAAACAAGTCCACAAATTCAGGGCTAGCCTTGTAGAGGGGAGTAGAAGCTGCCTCCAGTACATGCAAAGAGAAGAAAAACAGGTGCCTCTGAGTGTAGACTGAAGGCCAATTTATTAAGAGCCTACAGAAATAGAACTCACATGAAGGTGGTTAAAACAGGTATATCACAGGAGAGGTACATTCAAGGACATCACCGGGTGTGGGGGCATTGTAAGCCCGCGGTGCAGCAGTCCGCCAATTGCAAAAGCTGTTCTGGCTGGCTGGATAGGAGGAAGAGCTCAAAGTGAGGGCTGGAACTCATGCTGGAATGCAGCATTGACCTGGATGATGTCACTAAGGCACGACGCGTTTTCAGAGCATGCACAAAAGCAGAAAAACCAGGGAGACTGTGCGCTCCTTTCTCAAGCTGAATTAGGAATGAACCTGTGTAGTCTTTTATATTACCATCTAGTGGGTATTATGATTATCACACGCCGCACAGTGCCCACCCAGACCTTGGATTAACCCTGTGCGGCCGGTGGCAATCCTAAAAAAAATGCCCGTATAAATACATATACTTTATATACATAAATCTATATAAAAAAAATATTTATATATATATATATATATATATACACATATACATACATATAAGTAATTATTTAATCCCTGGAAGATTTTGTAAGTTTGTTTACAAAGAAATGAAGGGTCTATAATTTTTATCATAGGTGTACTTTAAATAATAAAGACAGAATATCAACCAAAAATCCAGAAAAAAAAAACACATGATACAAATGTTGTAAATTGGAGTTGCAGTTCAGTGACTAAAATAAGTATTTGATCCCCAAGCAAAACATGACTTAGTACTTGGTGGAGAAAGCCTTATTGGCAAGCACAGAGGTCAGACGTTTCTTGTAGTTGGTGACTAGGTTTGCACACATCTTAAGAGGGATTTTGGTCCACTCTTCTTTACAGATCTTCTCTAAATCCTTAAGGTTTCTTGGCTGTTGCTTGGCAGCTCAAAGTGTCAGCTCCCTCCATAAATTTTCTATAGGATTAAGGTCATGATCCTAATGTGCTTCTTCTTGGGCCACTGCCTTGGTGGTATATTTTGGGTAATTGTCATGCTGAAAGACCCATCCATGACCCATCTTCAGTGTTTTGACTGAGGGAAGAAGGTTCTCTCATCCAAGATTTTACAATACATGGCCCCTCAATGCAGCAAAGTCGGCCTGTACCTTTAGCAGAGAAACAGTCCCAAAGCATAATGTTTCCACCTCTGTGCCTGACTGTAGGGAAGGTTTGCTTAGGGTCATAGTCAGCACTTTTTCTTCTTCCAAACATGGCGAGTCTCGTTAATGCCAAAGAGCTCAATTTTGGTCTCATCTGAACACAGCACTTTCTCCCAATCCTTCTCTGAATCATTTAGATGTTCATTGGCAAACTGCAGATGGGCCTGTACATGTGCCTTCCTGAGGAGGGGGACTTTGCGGACGCTGTAGGATTTCAATCCATGGCGGCGTATTGTGTTACCAATGGTGGTCCCAACTGCCTTGAGATCATTCACAAGCTCCTCCCGTGTAGTTCTGGGCTGATCCTTTGCTTTTCTCATGATCATCCTTACCCCATGAGGCGAAATCTTGCATGAAGATCCAGACTCGAGGGCGATTAATGGTTATTTTGTCTTTCTTCCATTGTCTCCTTTTCTTGCCGACAGGCTTGTAGCCCATTCCAGCAGTGTGCAGGTCTACAGTCTTGTCCCTGACATCCTTTAGCAATTCTTTGGTCTTGCCCATGATGGCGAGGAAGAATGGAAGAATAAGATTCTGTGGACAGGTGTCTTTTATACACATAATGGATTGTCGTTAGGAGCATCTTAAATTCACAGGACTGATCTGTGTACTACATGAGCACCTACTGTAGCCTGTCTGTGGGAGCCAGAATTATTGTTGGTTGGCAGGGGGGATCAAATACTTAATTTGCTCACTGAACTGCAATTTAATTTAGAACATTTGTATCGTGTGTTTTTTCTGGATTTTTGGTTGATATTCTGTCTCCATCATGTAAAATACAATTATGATAAAAATGATAGACCCTTTGTTTCTTTGTAAGTGGGCAAACTTACAAAATCTGCAGGGGATCAAATCATTATTTTCACCACTGTATATAAATTCATATATATCTAAAAATGTATTTATAAGAGCCACAGCTAGCCTTAGACAGCATTTAGGAAGATGGGACAAATACCACACTATTATATACATTTTTATGATATGGGATTTTTATGATTATTTGGTGATGCTTTGCTGAAGCCGACACATAAATTCTGCCACTTTCCACTTCCTGAGAGTAAAGTGCTGGGGGGGGGGGGGTTGGGTGGTGATAGGGGTCACTAGTCACATGATCAGTCCCTGTGAGAAACAGCTGGGGATAGCAGCCAGCCAATCACAAGAACAGGAAATGGTTGTCCTGAGTATGTTGTCATGTTAAAAATTGATAACAGATATAAAAGACACAGACAAATGCAGCTCTATGTCCATGAATACATTAATATTATTATTTTATTGGAATTGACTTGGTATCATCCTCTTATAATCCTTGTACAGAAGAAGTCATATCCATATGGAAGCTTTTTTTACGGAACATAAGATTTCTGTCGCATTGTGGCAGTGGTCTAATTTTGCTTACGGGTCCCTGGGCAATGAAAGAATTAGCAGACTGAGGAGCTCATCTCTCTATCACTCTGCAGAGCTGCCTGCAGTTGAAGTTTAAGCCTCCACCAGTAGCTACAAATTTTATAGGATATTAAAATATACTGACCACTCATGATACACTATAATACCAAATGTATAGGGACGCCTGCCTTTACACGCACATGAAATTTAATGGTATCCTAGGCTTAGTCCGTAGGATTCAATATTGAGTTGGCCCACCCTTTGCAGCTATAACAGCTTCAACTCTTCTGGGAAGACTGTCCACAAAGTTTAGGAGTGTGTCTATGGGAATGTTTGATGATTTTTCCAGAAGCTCACAGTCTTCGCTCTAATTCATCCCAAAGGTGTTCTATCAGGTTGAGGTCAGTACTCAGTGCAGGCTAGTCAAGTTCCTCCACCCCAAACACACTCATCCATGTCTTGGATCTTGCTTTGTGCACTGGTCTAAATCATTTGGTGGAGGGGGGGGGGGGATTATGGTGTTGGGTTGTTTTTCAAGGGTTGGCCTTAGCCCCTTAGTTTCAGTGAAGAGAACTCTTCAGGCGTCAGCATACCAAGACATTTTGGATTATTTCATGCTCCCAACTGTGTGGGAACAGTGTGGGACATGTGGCAATGGCCCCTTTCTGTTCCAACATGACTGCACACCAGTGCAAAAACAAGGTCCATAAGGACATGGAGTTTGGGGTGGAGGAACTTGACTGACCTGCACAGGGTCCTGACCTCAACTCAATAGAACACCTTTGGGATGAATTAGAGTGGAGACTGTGAGCCAGGCCTTCTTGTCCACATCAGTGTCTGACCTCATAAATGCGCTTCTGGAAGAATGGTCAAACATTCCCATAGACACACTCCTAAACCTTGCGGACAGCCTTTCCAGAAGACTTGAAGCTGTTCTAGGTGCAAAGGGTGGGCCAACTCAATATTGAACTCTATGGACTAAGACTGGGATGCCATTAAAGATAACGTGAGTGTGAAGGCAGGCGTCCCAATACTTTTGGTAATATAGTCTACAAGCACATGGGTTTAGGGACATTGTAGTGAAAAACAACAGGCGTTCTCAGTCTTACCTTTATGCTTGCAGAGTAGTTTGATGTAGTAAAACAGGTTTGTGAAAAGGTTGAAAGGAGACGGGGTTCCAGGCTTTCTGGTCATGTCTCTGATCAGTGTGGCTCTTCCAAATTTCCATTCGGTGTCCGACTGAGCTTGTATACGCTGGTATGTGTCACTCATCATAGCAATCAGCAGATTGATAAGGACAATGAGAGTTACAATAAGGTATACTCCAAATACAAAGCGAACAATGAAAAAGGTGAACTGCGGAGTCCTGCTGAGAGATGGAAGGCTCCCTGGTTCCACCAGGCCAAACAATGAGAAGAACAAGAGAACAGTGATGTCGATAGGATCCTGGATGTTAGAATCATTTCTAAATGTCATTGTCCCATTATATGAGTAGTTGGCACTTGGCTCTGGGTAGACTGGCTGGTAGACAGCGGACAGTTGCATGGTGAAGGCCACATGAAACAAAGCAAGGATGACTGCAAACCTTGTCAGATCCTTGATGAGATCTCTTATGATGATCGCCCAAGGTCCAAAGAGGTGGTGGAAAGTGAGGAATTCCAAAAACTGGACAAAAGACAGAGTCATGGCAATGCCAAGGAAAATGTTTCTTGCAAATAGGCAGTGAAGGCGATCCATGTCCGTAAAGATAAATGCAAGCAGGTGGCAGAAGAAGGCAACAGCAGAAAACCCCAAAACAAACACTCGAATCCAGGCAAGGCCTGCCCGCTCTTGTTGGTGGGTGAGCTCTGAAACCAACATACCCGACAGCCAGGCCAACAAAAGCCATTCGTTCCAATTAGGCACCATATGTCCTTCATGAATGGGGCTCAGTGGAGGATAGACGATGGTCAAGATGAATAATACAAGTAGGAATATGTGAGATGCCAGATAACTCATGAACTTCATGATGGGGATTTTGTTAAACCTGTGCTTGAGAGGTAGAGAAAAGACAAACCAAACGAGTGGGCAGGCTAAAAAGGTAAAAAAGAGGAGGACTAACTTCCAAGCAGTCCAGTCCAAGTTGCCATACCAGACTTCAGTCAAGTACTTCTGAACAGCTGGATGAGCCACCACATTCTTCTGCTCACATTCAATTAAGCAATCGAGTATGGAAGTTCCACGGTGGTCCACTGACCTGAGGATATACCCTGCATTCTTGCTGCCAGATGCTATGGTCAGGAGCTCCGTGGCCATTGTTTCGCTGTATTTGGCAGCGTTGAGCAGGTCCACTGACCGTTCCTTCTCCTTCAGTGCAGCGATATTGAATGCTCTGGAAAGCTTCACCGCAGTATCCAGAGGAGCATTCGAGTTTAGAATGTATTCTTCTATGATTCTGTTGTTGTTCAGCTTTCCACAAACCATTAGGTCAAAAACAAACTGAAAAAAAAAAAAAAAATTATCAACTAGCAAATATATTATGTATTAGTGAGCAATCTGCCTACTACAGCAATCTACCCACTAATTTGGGTTGGGTTCTCATGAGCTGAATCACCAACCAACTTCCCAAATCATTTGGGTTCTCCAGTGATGAGATTGACCAAATCAAGTTTGCAGTTCCACCTCTTCCACTAGCATATTCAAGCAAGATGGATTCAGCCCTTCAACTCCCTTCTTTATAATTTAAAGTAGATGTACACCTATTAGCTCAAACCTTATGTATTTAAATTCTACGGCAAAAGCTATTACACTAAACAGCATAAAAGCCTATAGCTCATACTAAAGAAAAATCGATCAGGTTCTCAGGAGGACCCGTTACCATGTGCTTTCTTCTCTTCACATACATGGGCAGGAAAACTGGCTTCTCATAGCAATGACTAAATTATGAGAACCAGCGATTTGCAGATCACTTGCCCCCATCCCTTTAGATTGTAAGCTCTCATAAGCAGGACCCTCCTAACCCTCTTGTATTGGATTGAATTGTAACCGTACTGTCTTCCTTATTTTGTAAAATGCTGTGCAAGCTGGTGGCACCATATAAATCCTGTATGTGTAATATTAAGCTGTGACTGGAGCAACTGAGAATTCTGGTGGAAACAAATAGAACCCCAGAGAAAGGCTGGCATAAAATTCTAAATAATAAAGTGTACATATGTCCAGCCAAACCTTGTTTTGCTTAGTTTTGGAATGAGTGGGGGGAAAGGGTTAGAATCCCTGTTGTGTTTTTACGGCTATTTTGGTCTTTTCTTTTAACTACTTTTAGAAATTGTAATACTCCCACTCATATGTAAAACATACAGTACGTGTTTGTACAATATGTATACTTTTATCAGTAGATCGGTGATAGGTACACTTTAAAGGTGTTGTGACCTCAGTTCACTTCTTCTGAACCAAGTCTGGAGACACCAGATGCTTTACTGATTGCTATAAAGCCCAGTAGGGGTAGCGGAGGAGAGGTCCTCTTTCTGCAGCAAAGACTGAACACAGTTTGCACTGGACTGTCAGACTGGAAAAACTGGAGTCACACAAGACCACTGTTGGTTTTGGAAATTGTTGTTGACTTAGAAGATAGCATATGGCACCAGCTGTGGTGAAACTACAAATCCCATCATGCCTCTGCCTCTAGGAGTCATGCCTGTGATTGTCAGGGTCTTGCAATGTCTCATGGGACTTGTAGTTTCACCACAGCTGGAGGGCCGAGGTTGCCTACCTCTGCAACCAGGACAGGATATAATGCTTGTCTAGTGTGGGGTGGATGTAATAGAGAGTAATACTAACTTATTCATAAAACCCCCTGGCAACTGGTACTTCGGACTTCATTATTTCCCTTCTGGAACGGTGATCCTCGATGTCATCACATTTAATGCAGGAGAAGCAGAGGCTGCTGGTCCTACATTGTATTTGTGACATCAGAGAGAGAAGAAGAGTGACTTCCTGGGACCAGCAGAGGGAAAGCCTGCATGATTGTGGAATAGGTTATGTATTTCCCTCCAAAACTAAATGAGCATTATATAATTATATCCTGAATAGGATGTAAGGAAAGACATTTTTTAAGTTTACCAGAGATCAACTTTACAATCAAACCCTTTGAAAAGAGGATGACTTACCTTCCTGTCCTCTGTCAGTTTGAGGGTATTGTGGTTTTTCCTCAGTAAAAAGCTTACTACCTCCTGGTGGTTGTCATCAGCCGCGTACTGGATGGCGGTCTTGCCGTCGTTACATTCCAAGGTCGGGTTAGCACCGCATTCCACCAGGTAACGCACAGTGTCGAGATAACCAGACTTTGCAGCAAAATGGAGCGGGCACCACCCATTCTACATAAAAAAGAATTACAGTCAACCACAAGGGATATGGGTTTGCCTTTGGCAGACAAGTCCTTAAATGACTTTTTTGACACGTTGAACACACCCAGTGTCATTCAACACAGTTTTTGTATGCCTGACCATCATGGACACCACCTTTAAATGCATCACGTGCTAGTCTGAGCTCACTGCAGAGAACGTGGCAGTATTCAGGAATGCCCATTACCAAAATACCGGATGAGGAAGACACCTGGATTGCAGGCGTGTATTGGAAGAATGAACTTCAACAGTCATTTTATTCCAGTGCAACGGTTATCTGTTTACCACAATTCTTCATTAGTTTGATGAAACTTGTTGATTTTCAGAGTATTCCAATCTTCTAATAAAAGTTGCTGAAGGGCTTGTAATGTTGAAGACATTTCGTAAACTAATCCAAGCCACTTCCTCAGTTCTAATGAGGGTCAGGAAAATACCACAGCACCGGAAGCACTAACACCTTAATCCAATCACAATGGAATGTCTAGCTGTTGATTGTCCAAGAATAGGATGGAAGGCGTGAAAGTTGTGGATCGCCCCTGTCTAATGACATTTTGGAATCAGGACCTCTGCGCAGGTCTTAATTCTTCAATTCACTTGGCTGAAGATGTGAGTTGGTGTCAAAGAAGAAGTGGCTTTGTTGAGCTACCAAATGTATTTAACAATATGGAACAAGTCCAACTGAATGTGACCATGTACTAATAGATAAACCATGATCTTAATAAATTAAATCCTTCACAAACATTGATGATTGTCTGTGAAGGTTCTCATTTATGGTGGTCATTATGGTATATCTAGAAGTGATTAGTCACATTAAAGGTGAAGTAGGGCCAAGGCCCTTTTAGCTCTACTTCTCCTGTGGGCCACAGAAGTGCACTTCATTCTCCACTCCCGTGACCCAGATTCAGCTGTCAGTGGGCTAAAGTCCACTGTTGGCTGACATCACCCAACAGGTTTACAGTTTACAGCTTTACAGTCAGGATCCACCAAGATGCCTGGATTGGCACCTGGATCAGCCTCTCAGCAAACTGCTAGGAGACTGAGCCAGCCACTCCTGCCCCCCCCACAGCCCGGCGCTCCAGTGAGAGCTGGAAGGGCGAAGCAGAGAGCTCATGACCGACAGCAGTCTTTGATCGCTCAGTTCTCGGTCTAGATTTAAAATGTATGTGCAGCCCAAACTTTAATTTTTATTTTTGAATAAACGCTCCTTTAGATAGATTTCCCCTCAAATCCTGTCCCAGTAATACCAATTTAACCAAACAGGAAGTGAGAGAAAATCTGAAATGAGGACACAGACAGCAATAAAAATCTGACAGAGGTTTCCCCTACTTTACTTTCAAAAAATCAAACTAAAAATTATTAGTACCTTGTCAGTCATATTGATGTCAGCTCCTTGTCCAATCAGAGTTCTTAGCATCTCATTGTGGCCATTAGCCGCTGCCAAGTGGAGACATGAGCATCCGCGGCTGTCTATCATGTTCAGCTGAGATGTTGATTTACTCAGAAGCAGCCCGACAACTGCCGTGTGACCGTTCTGAGCCGCAAGATGAATAGGTGTAGATCCCTTGGGTGTAAGGTGAGCAAAAAGAAAAATAACCTTTATGATATAGATCATATATTTATGTACTAGTTTACACCCCTGAAAGCAGCCTAAAGTGACCCTGTCAGGGAACATTGAATAGCCAAAAAAGGGCTTCTTGAAAAAGACCTTCACAAATACTTCTCTCTCCTCGCTGATCTGTTCAAAAGCAATCCCCTTTCAAAATCTTCTTCTGAAGCAGACACTTCAAGGACTGTCTGTCTATCTCCTGGTCCTCCAATGCACTCAGTGGTCCTGCAGACTTCCATATCTTTACTGGGTCCTATAGTGACATTGAGATTGGTTGGAGGAACCAATGAGAATACCAGGGAACCAGGAGACAGACACTCCTGAAGTTTTGGATTTTAGATGAATTTAGGAGACGATTCCTCTTGAACTGTGGGAGCTTGTTTATTGCCCTTGCTTTGCAGCACTGGGACCCCTGGTGCAAATCCTGCACAGGACACCATCTCAATGGAGTGTGCATGTTCTCCCTGTGCTTGTGTGCGTTTACTACAAGTACTGCAATTTACTCCCACACTCCAAGGAAATGCCAATAGGCATGTGGTAGTATGGTATGATGCTGAACATGTCCAAAATGGCTTCCTAATCTCCTATGTGCCCCAGCACCAATTTGATATTCACTTTGAGTCCACAGGGTGAAATATAAATTAAATTCCCAATACACAGGTTTCTTTTGCATCTAGAACAAGGGCCTCCAAAGTACGGCTTGCGGGCCACATCCGGCCCGTTAGGACATTTTTTCCAGTCCACAGCTTGAGTCCTCAGACTGCAGGGACCAGTCTCTGCCCAAGCTTCTTTGGGTTGCGGGACATCCGCTGCATACTCAACCTCCTCCGTAGTATGCAGAGCAGGCCCTGCTACTGGACAATACCCGCCCCGCCTGGCACCGCTATTGGTTGCTAAGACCACCAGTGAAGTACTTCAGTGGAGACCTGCTGCACCTTCCAGATCCTGCCCACTTTTAACATAAGTGTCTTTTACACAGCGTGCCTGTGTAACAGCAGGCCTAGAGCTGGAAGGTCCAGCGGATCTGCATTAAAGAAAGTGGTTGGTTGGTAGTTGTTTCAGAGGCACACTGTCTTTCTGATGGGGAGGCAAATATACAGGGGGGGAGCTCTGAGGGGAACAAAAAAAAAGTGGGAGGGGGCTCTGAGAGAGACATAAATGTGGGGGCTTTGAGGGGGACATAAATGTGCATGGGGGAGGGCTCTGAAGGGGACACAAATGTGCGCAGGGGAGGATTCTTAAGGGGGGGCACAAATGTGCGTGAGGGGGTTTTGAGGAGGACACAGATGCATGAGGGGGACACAAACGTGCATGGGAAAGGGCTCTGAAGGGGACACAAATGTGCATGGGGGAGGGCTCTGAAGGGGACACAAATGTGCACAGGGGAGGATTCTTAAGGGGGGGGCACAAATGTGTGTGAGGGGGTTTTGAGGAGGACACAGATGCGTGAGGGGGACACAAACGTGCATGGGAAAGGGCTCTGAAGGGGACACAAATGTGCGCCAGGGAGGATTCTTAAGGGGGAGGCACAAATGTGCGTGGAGGAATCTGAGGGGGGGCACAAATGTGCATTTGATTATCTGAGGGGGGCTCTGGAGGGGAGATAAATGTGCATGGGGCTGTGATGGGGACACAAATGTGTGTGAAGGGGTCTATGAAGGAGACACAAATAAGTGGGGAGGGTCTGATAGGCACAAAATGACTGTGGGGGAACCCTGATGGGGATGCCAAATTGCATGGAGACTTTGCATGGAGGAGGGCTATGATGGGGACACAAATGTTTTGGAAGACTGACAGGAACCAAGATGTAAGGCCCCAGAAGTTTCGTCCCGGTGCAGGAAGCTCCGGCATTTAGGTGCTGGTGGAGTATAAAGGAGCACCAACCAGCTGCTTGTCCAGTTTTATCTTATTCTGCAGATCATTTATATATAACTGATTTTTTTTTTTTGGCCTGCAAATTTGTGTAAAATATACAATGTGGCCCTCAAAGTGAAGAATTTGGCGACCCCTGATCTACAACATGGCCATTACAATATGTACAAGTTTTCACAGTTAGAATATTATCATTCTTTCAAGAAACAATTTCCATCCTGATCCAAATTTTCTCATCACTATGGTAAAAAAAAAAAAAAAAAACTAACACTGATTTAACCCCATTAAGTGAAAAATTATTCAGGAAATGACAATTATCTAACACAATTCTTCTGGTGTATAGCCAGATTAAAGATTATTTTGATTAAAGATTATCATATCTGTTTGCTTAAATGTGATTAAAGTAGTAAAGACAGTGTACTTTTTAAGTTTTAAGTGCGGTTACCTGCCGACTGGTTGCAGCATCGACCTGAATTCCTGGGCAGTTCAGCAAAAGCCGTACAAGACTTTCATGGCCGGATTGGGAAGCCATGTGCAATGGAGTGTATCCAGACTGCAGCAGAGAATAACAAATCAATTCTCATATTGGTTAGAAAAAACAAGATTGGTTAAACCCACAAGTGCTTTTTTTTTTTTTACCACTACTATTCCTTTATATTGGCTTTTGGAATTTACAAATGCAACAATTTAGAAATCAGATGAAAGGTTTAACCCTGGGAAACACTTTTTGATAGATAAAAAGTGCATTTTATAGACATCTATATAGATCAGACCAAAATGAGGGACAAATGAGGAGGAATGAGGGACAGAGGGACATTGCTCCAAATCAGGGACAGTCCCTCGAAATCAGGGACAGTCCCTCAAAATCAGGGATGGTTGGGAGCTATGTTATAGCTTTGGACCGGTTGGTTCAGTGATAACTTAAATACATACATACTGTCAGGACAAGCAAATCTCTCTTTAGGTAATATTGTCTTGCTTACCTTTTTATGTAATCCATAGTCAAAAAAGTAACAGAAATAAAAAAAAAACAAAAAAAAAAAAATGAAAAATGTTTTTTCCTACTTTAATCAGTGTTATATACGGTAATCACATAAACATTTTTTTAAATGTTAAAATAAATCTTTTATATGAGAATTCATACAAATTGATGGTCTTCCCCATCCTACTCATTAGGTTTAAAATATAACCATTATTTGCAAAAGATTTAAAATAGAATTTTTTTTAATGAAATGTTATTAGGTTTTTGTATTTGTTTCCACCGTCCAACTTTGTGCGAAAATACTCCCAATATGAATGGTCGCGCAGCACAGGAATCTGAATGCTATCTATAATATCTGTTTTATTCTAAGAAGGTGGCTCTATGTATGTCTGGGGTCTCTTATATTTACCCCCCCCCCTCTCTCTCTAACACTCCATTTAATACATTTTCATCCTCCTCTTACTAATCTGTTACCCTTATGACACACATTAGTCTACTCTCCATCTGTTCTATATAAGACCCTTCCTATTCCTCCAATATTATTTCCCACTCACTTCCACTCCCATATCACACTACTGCCGTGTACACACGATCGGACATTGATCGAACATTCCGACAACAAAATCCATGTTTTTTTTCCGACGGATGTTGGCTCAAACTTGTCTTGCATACACACAATCGCACAAAGTCGGTCGGAAATTCCGAACGTCCAGAACGGGGTGACGTACAACACGTACGACGGGCCGAGAAAAATGAAGTTCAATAGCCAGTGCGGCTCTTCTGCTTGATTCCGAGCATGCGCGGCACTTTGTGCGTCGGAATTGCGTACACACGCTCGGAAATTTGCGCAAACGGATTTTGTTGTCGGAAAATTTGAGAACCAGATCTCAAATTTTGTGCGACGGAAATTCCGATGGAAAATGTCCGATGGAGCCTACACACGGTCGGAATTTCCGACAACAAGCTCCGATCGCACATTTTACATCGGAAAGTCCGACACATTTTTGGGACCATTGGCATTTATACAGCGATCAGTGCTATAAAAATGCTCTGATTACTGTATAAACGTCACTGGCAGGGAAGGGGTTAACACTAGGGGGCAATCAAGGGGTTAACAGTGTTCTCTCACTGTAGGGGGGGTGAGACTGTCTAGGAGGAGAGAGAGAGATCGCTGTTTATACGATCTGTCTTCCTCTCCCCTGAAAGAACTGGGATCTGTGCGTTTACACACACACAGATCCCGGTTCTCGCTCTGTCACAAGCGATCGCGGGAGCCTGGTGGTCATTGCGCCCACCGGGCGCGCACGCCCCTAGTGGCCAAAAGGCGAAGCGACGTAAGGTAACGTCGTTTCGCCCAGCCGTGCCATTCCGCTGCAGTAAAACTGCGGCGGCTGAACGGCAAGCGGTTAAGTTGTTCTTTATGCTCAAAAAAGTTATTTTTAGTTTTGGATACACTTTTAAAAAAAAATACTTCTGTCCAGTTTTATTGCTGTTTGTGATTCCATTAGGCAGATTTAACCGCTTCAGCCCCGGACCATTTGGCTGGCCAAAGACCAGAGCACTTTTTGCTATTCGGCGCTGTGTCGCTTTAACTGACAATTGCGCGGTCGTGCGACGCGGCTCCCAAACAAAACTGACGTCCTTTTTTCCCCACAAATAGAGCTTTCTTTTGGTGGCATTTGATCACCTCTGCGGTTTTTATTTATTGCGCTATAAACAAAAAAAGAGCGACAATTTTGAAAAAAACACAATATTTTTTACTTTTTGCTATAATAAATATTCCCCAAAAAATATATAATATAGTAAAACTGCGGCGGCTGGTCGGCAAGCGGTTAAGTTGTTCTTTGATGTTCAAAAAAGTTATTTTTAGTTTTGGATACACTTTAAAAAATACTGCTGTGCAGTTTTACTGCTGTTTGTGAATCCATTAGGCAGATTTTATCTCTGTATCACAGTAATAGCTGGGAAATAAATGGAAAGAGCAGTTCCAAGTTAGAGGGGAAGACAGGCAGTAATAACCCGCCAAACAAAAAGAAAAATGGGTACAATGAAGGTCCACTACAAAATTGGGGGGTACTCTCTAGCCGCCCACCTATAAGATGTTGTCACTGTACATCATACAACAGCATAAAAAACTATCCCAGTGAGAGACACTCGGTGAACTAAGAGGTTACTCTGGGAAAAAAAAAAATGCTGGAGTAGTATACAGTGGGGCAAAAAAGTATTTAGTCAGCCACCAATTGTGCAAGTTCTCCCACTTAAAAAGATGAGAGAGGCCTGCAATTGTCATCATAGGTATACCTCAACTATGAGAGACAAAATGTGGAAACAAATCCAGACAATCACATTGTCTGATTTTTGAAAGAATTTATTTGCAAATTATGGTGGAAAAATAAGTATTTTGTCAATATCAAAAGTTCATCTCAATACTTTGTTATACTGTATTTATCGGCGTATAACACGCACCCAAGTTTAGGAGGGAATTTTAAGGAAAAAAACTTTTTAAGGAAAAAAACTTACATTTAAATACCCATCAATGCAGCTTCATCAGTGTCCATCTGCAGCCTTTTAGTGTCATTTGCAGCCTTGCCCAGTGACACTGCAGACTTGTCAGTGTCACTGCAGTTTTTAAATATGGCGCATGCCGAGAGAGCCGGTCCTGTGTATCTCGGCGGCTCTCGGCCGCTTTCGGCTCCTCTCGTAGTCCTGTGGGCGGAGCCGAGCGACGCCGACATACATACATAACCGAGTGTACTCGGCTTGGTGCGGCTAGCTCCGCTCACAGTCACACCCAGTCCCTGTGTTATGTCCATCATAGGGCGGAACTGGGCGTGACTGTGAGCGGAGCTAGCCGAACCTAGCCGAATACACTCGGCTATGTATGTATGTCGGCGGTGCTCGCTCCTCTGCTCACAGTCAGCGGGGATCGGCGTATAACACGCACCCGCGACTTTCCGCTGATTTTAAGGGGAAAAAAGTGCGTTATAAGCCAATAAATACGGTATATCCTTTGTTGGCAATGACAGAGGTCAAACGTTTTCTGTAAGTCTTCACAAGGTTGTCACACACTGTTACTGGTAGGTTGGCTCATTCCTCCATGCAGATCTCCTCTAGAGCAGTGATGTTTTGGGGCTGTCGCTGGGCAACACGGACTTTCAACTCCCTCCAAAGGTTTTCTATGGGGTTGAGATCTTGAGACTGGCTAGGCCACTCCAGGACCTTGAAATACTTCTTACGAAGCCACTCCTTCGTTGCCCGGGCGGTGTGTTTGGGATCATTGTCATGCTGAAAGACCCAGCCACGTTTCATCTTCATGCCCTTGCTGATGGGAAGGGGTTTGCACTCAAAATCTCACGATTCATGGCCCCATTCATTCTTTCATGTACATGGATCAGTCGTCCTGTTCCCTTTGCAGAGAAACAGCCCCAAAGCATGATGTTGCCACCCCCATGCTTCACAGTAGGTATGGTGTTCTTTGGTTGCAACTCAGCATTCTCTCTCCTCCAAACACGACCAGTTGTGTTTCTACCAAACAGTTCTACTTTGGTTTGATCTGACCATATGACATTCTCCCGATCCTCTTCTGGATCATCCAAATGCTCTCTAGCAAACCTCAGACGGACCCGGACAAGTACTGGCTTAAGCAGGGGGACACGTCTGGCACTGCAGGATCTGAGTCCCTGGTGGCGTAGTGTGTTACTGATGGTAGCCTTTGTTACATTGGTCCCAGCTCTCTGCAGGTCATTCACTAGGTCCTCCCATTTGTTTCTTGGATTTTTGCTCACCGTTCTTCTGATCATTTTGACCCCACGGGGTGAGATCTTGCGTGGAGCCCCAGATCGAGGGAGATTATCAGTGGTCTTGTATGTCTTCCATTTTCTAATTATTGCTCCCACAGTTGATTTCTTCACACCAAGCTGCTTGCCTATTGCAGTTTCAGTCTTCCCAGCCTGGTGCAGGTCTACAATTTTGTTTCTGGTGTCCTTCGACAGCTCTTTGGTCTTCACCATAGTGGAGTTTGGAGTGTGACTGTTTGAGGTTGTGGACAGGTGTCTTTTAACCACTTCAGCCCCGGAAGGTTTTACCCCCTTCCTGACCAGAGCACTTTTTACAATTCGGCACTGCGTCGCTTTAACTGCTAATTGCGCGGTCATGCAATGCTGTACCCAAACGAAATTTGCGTCCTTTTCTTCCCACAAATAGAGCTTTCTTTTGATAGTATTTGATCACCTCTGCCGTTTTTATTTTTTGCGCTATACACGGAAAAAGACCGAAAATTTTGAAAAAAAATGATATTTTCTACTTTTTGTTCTAAAAAAAATCCAATAAACTCAATTTTAGTCATACATCTAGGCCAAAATGTATTCGGCCACATGTCTTTGGTAAAAAAAATGTCAATAAGTGTATATTTATTGGTTTGCGCAAAAGTTATAGCGTCTACAAACTAGGGTACATTTTCTGGAATTTACACAGCCTTTAATTTATGACTGCCTATGTCGTTTCTTGAGGTGCTAAAATGGCAGGGCAGTACAAAACCCCCACAAATGACCCCATTTTGGAAAGTAGACACCCCAAGGAATTTGCTGAGAGGCATGTTGAGCCCATTGAATATTCATTTTTTTTGTCCCAAGTGATTGAACAATGACAAAAAAAAAAAAAAAAAAAAAAAATTACAAAAATTTGTCACTAAATGATATATTGCTCACACAGGCCATGGGCATATGTGGAATTGCACCCCAAAATACATTTAGCTGCTTCTCCTGAGTATGGGGATACCACATGTGTGAGACTTTTTGGGAGCCTAGCCGCGTACGGGGCCCCGAAAACCAATCACTGCCTTCAGGATTTCTAAGGGCGTACATTTTTGATTTTACTCCTCACTACCTATCACAGTTTTGAAGGCCATAAAATGCCCAGATGACATAAAACCCCCCCAAATGACCCCATTTTGGAAAGTAGACACCCCAAGCTATTTGCTTTGAGGCATGTTGAGTCCATGGAATGTTTTATATTTTGACACAAGTTGCGGGAAAGTGACAAATTTTTTTTTTTTTTTTTTTTTTTTGCACAAAGTTGTCACTAAATGATATATTGCTCACACAGGCCATGGGCATATGTGGAATTGCACCCCAAAATACATTTAGCTGCTTCTCCCGAGTACGGGGATACCACATGTGTGGGACTTTTTGGGAGCCTAGCCGCGTACGGGACCCCGAAAACCAATCACTGCCTTCAGGATTTCTAAGGGCGTACATTTTTGATTTTACTCCTCACTGCCTATCACAGTTTCGGAGGCCATGGAATGCCCAGGTGGCACAAACCCCCCCCAAATGACCCCATTTTGGAAAGTAGACACCCCAAGCTATTTGCTGAGAGGCATGGTGAGTATTTTGCAGCTCTCATTTGTTTTTGAAAATAAAGAAAGACGAGAAAAAAAATTTTTTTTTTTCTTTTTTCAATTTTCAAAACTTTGTGACAAAAAGTGAGGTCTGCAAAATACTCACTATACCTCTCATCAAATAGCTTGGGGTGTCTACTTTCCAAAATGGGGTCATTTGGGGGGTTTTTTTGCCACCTGGGCATTCCATGGCCTCCGAAACTGTGATAGGCAGTGAAGAGTGAAATCAAAAATTTACGGCCTAAGAAAGCCTGAAGGCGGTGCTTGGTTTTCGGGGTCCCGTACGCGGCTAGGCTCCCAAAAAGTCCCACACATGTGGTATCCCCGTACTCAGGAGAAGCAGCAGAATGTATTTTGGGGTGTAATTTCACATATTCCCATGGCATGTTTGAGCAATATATCATTTAGTGACAACTTTGCGCAAAAAAAAATAAAAAAAATAAAAAATTGTCTCTTTCCCGCAACTTGTGTCACAATATAAATTATTCCATGGACTCAACATGACTCTCAGCAAATAGCTTGGGGTGTCTACTTTCCAAAATGGGGTCATTTGGGGGGGTTTTGAACTGTCCTGGCATTTTATGCACAACATCTAGAAGCTTATGTCACACATCACCCACACTTCTAACCACTTGAAGACAAAGCCCTTTCTGACACTTATTGTTTACATAAAAAAATAATTTTTTTTTGCAAGAAAATTACTTTGAACCCCCAAACATTATATATTTTTTTTAAAGCAAATGCCCTACAGATTAAAATGGTGGGTGTTTCATTTTTTTTTTTCACACAGTATTTGCGCAGCGATTTTTCAAACGCATTTTTTGGGGAAAAAACACACTTTTTTACATTTTAATGCACTAAAACACACTATATTGCCCAAATGTTTGATGAAATAAAAAAGATGATCTTAGGCCGAGTACATGGATACCAAACATGACATGCTTTAAAATTGCGCACAAACGTGCAGTGGCGACAAACTAAATACATTTTTAAAAGCCTTTAAAAGCCTTTACAGGTTACCACTTTAGATTTACAGAGGAGGTCTACTGCTAAACTTACTGCCCTCGATCTGACCTTCGCGGCGATACCTCACATGCATGGTGCAATTGCTGTTTACATTTGACGCCAGACCGACGCTTGCGTTCGCCTTAGCGCGAGAGCAGGGGGGACAGGGGTGCTTTTTTTTTTTTTTTTTTTTTTTCTTTATTATTATTATTTTTTTATCTTATTTTTAAACTGTTCCTTTCATTTTTTTTTTTTTTTTTAATCATTTTTATTGTTATCTCAGGGAATGTAAATATCCCCTATCATAGCAATAGGTAGTGACAGGTACTCTTTTTTGCAAAAATTGGGGTCTATTAGACCCTAGATTTCTCCTCTGCCCTCAAAGCATCTGACCACACCAAGATCGGTGTGATAAAATGCTTTCCCAATTTCCCAATGGCGCTGTTTACATCCGGCGAAATCTAAGTCATAAAATGCTCGTAGCTTCCGGTTTCTTAGGCCATAGAGATGTTTGGAGCCACTCTGGTCTCTGATCAGCTCTATGGTCAGCTGGCTGAATCACCGGCTGCATTTTCAGGTTCCCTGTTGAGACAGGAGAGCCAGAGAAAAACACGGAAGACGTTGGGGGGGGAGGGGCATTCCCTCCCACTGCTTGTAAAAGCAGTCTAGAGGCTAATTAGCCGCTAGGATTGCTTTTACATGAAAGCCGACCGCTGGCTGAAAAGAATGATACCAAGATGATACCTAAACCTGCAGGCATCATTCTGGTATAACCACTCAAAGTCGTGAATGGCGTACCTGAAGACAAAAAAATGGTTAACAATAAAGCACAGTAAACGGTAAGGTATAAAAAATTGCATACCTGAAAAGCAAACATGATAAAACATAATAACAATAAAACATTGCAGAATAGAATACAGTAAAAAAGAACAGAACAATAGAGAGAGAGAATAGAGAGAGAAAGAACAATAAAACGACAACTATTTTTTTTTTATTTTATATTTTTGTATGTGTTTTTTTTTTTTTTTACACTTTTTTTTGTAACTAACTTTTATAACTGTAACCGGTTCCAGGTTCGGGTCTCTCAAAATGCGATGGCATCTTGGGAGACCCTGTGAAAGTGTGTCCTAGTCTGTGCAATGCTGTACCCTACGCTAATACTCAACTAGTGCATGGTAGCGTTCAAAATATTCACCAATGCAAAGACCAGGATTGTCAGGACAGGAGGGACAATAATAGCGGGTGTCACGCCTATATCCGCGCTTGCTGCAGACACGACATCTTTTTTGGGGGGGGGTTCGTTGGGTAGGGGTACTCGGGAGGACATAAAGAAAATGCCTCTCATGCAGCCGACTGCATTTGGTTGGGGATGTGAATGGGGGAAGTACGGGCGCTGCAGAAGTGGTGGGTTCCCAATTAGGATTGGCGAATGCAGCAGGAAGGGCATTATGGGCACGACGGGCCTGTGTTCGTCTTTTTGGTGGCAGCGGGACACTACTTGTGCTTGCCACCTCACCAGCTTGAACTGCACTTATGGGACTCGCCACGTCACCAAGTGTTACTGCAGTGCTGGTTTGACTACGACCGGGGTGTACTAGGCCGCTGGTGCTTGCCAGTTCACCAAAACGCTACCAAAAAAACTGTTAGCGATCGCAAGGATCAGGCCTGACTCTGCGAACGCTGCAGTTATGCGTTTAGTGTTTTGTAAGTGACAGTGATCGATCGATACTGCACTTGGGTGGGCTGGGCTGGGCCGGGCGGAGGGGCAAAACGCAGGTGCTAGCAGGTATCTGGGCTGATCCCGCTAACACTGCGTTTGTGGGAACCCTAAACTGCTGGGGACGCTAGTATAGATCTGATCAGATCAGATATTGATCCGTTCAGATACTATACCACTAAGGGAGGCGTATGCTGCGTGCGTGGGTGTTAGCGGTACTGGCGCTAACCTGACGCTGCCTGGGGCTGGTGCTTGCCAGTTCACCAAAACGCTACCAGAAAAACTGTTAGCGATCGCAGTGATCAGGCCTGACTCTGCGAACGCTGCAGTTATGTGTTTAGTGTTTTGTAAGTGTCAGTGATCGATCGATACTGCACTTGGGTGGGCCGGGCGGAGGGGCAAAACGCAGGTGCTAGCAGGTATCTGGGCTGATCCCGCTAACACTGCGTTTGTGGGAACCCTAAACTGCTGGGGATGCTAGTATAGATCTGATCAGATCAGATATTGATCCGATCAGATACTATACCACTAAGGGAGGTGTACGGTGCGTGCGTGGGTGTTAGCGGTACTGGCGCTAATCTGACGCTGCCTGGGGCTGGTGCTTGCCAGTTCACCAAAACGCTACCAAAAAAACTGTTAGCGATCGCAGGGATCAGGCCTGACTATGCGAACGCTGCAGTTATGCGTTTAGTGTTTTGTAAGTGACAGTGATCGATCGATACTGCACTTGGGTGGGCCGGGCAGAGGGGCAAAACGCAGGTGCTAGCGAGTATCTGGGCTGATCCCGCTAACACTGCGTTTTCGGGAACCCTAAACTGCTGGGGACGCTAGTATAGATCTGATTGGATCAGATATTGATCCGATCAGATACTATACCACTAAGGGAGGCGTATGCTGCGTGCGTGGGTGTTAGCGGTACTGGCGCTAATCTGACGCTGCCTGGGGCGACGCATATCACCGCCGGGCGATCAGGGGGCTAAACCTTTATTCGGTAATAAACGGCGGGTGCCCTGACACTATAAAAAATAAACAAACTAACCAGCGTCACTCGTAACAGTTATACGGTGATCAGTGGTGAAAGGGTTAACTAGGGGGCAATCAAGGGGTTAAAACCTTTATTAGATAGTATATGGGGGTCCCTGACGCTATAAAACGCTGACGGCGAACCTAAATATTTACGTCTCTAACTATCGTCACCAGCGACACTAATACAGCGATCAGAAAAATGATCGCTTAGTGACACTGGTGACAGGAGGTGATCAAGGGGTTAAAACTTTATTAGGGGGGGTTAGGGGGGTATCCTAGACCTAAAGGGGGCTACCACTCACTGCCCTAACACTGTAACTGTCACAAACTGACACTATGCAGTAATCAGAAAAAAAAAAAAAAAAAAAATACTGCTAATGTCAGTTTGTGACGGGGGGGGGTGATTGGGGGGGGGTCGGGGGGCGATCGGGGGGGGATCGGGGGTGTAAGGTATGCCTGGCATGTTCTACTGTGTGTGTTTGTGTGTTGTGCACTTACATGTCTTCTCTCCTCGGCGCTGGACGGAAACTGCCAGACCGAGGAGAGATGACATCACATCCTCTGCCTGTGTGAAACTATACACAGGCAGAGGAGGATTCCCATTGGCTGGGAGCGATCGCGAGGGGGGGGCCACGATCGGATGGTCTCCCCCTCGCCTCCCGACGCTCCCAGTCAGATGCCGACCGCCGATGGCACCGGGGGGGGGTCCGATCGGACCCCCCGCCCGCGGGAGGCAGATCACGTACAGGTACGTGATTCTGCCTGCCCGTGCCATTCTGCCGACGTATATATACGTTAGGCGGTCGGCAAGTGGTTATACTGATAACAAGTTCAAACAGGTGCCATTAATACAGGTAATGAGTGGAGGACAGAGGAGCCTCTTAATGAGGAAGATACAGGTCTGTGAGAGCCAGAAATCTTGCTTGTTTGTAGGTGACCGAATACTTATTTTCCACCATAATTTGCAAATAAATTCTTTCAAAAATCAGACAATGTGATTGCCTGGATTTGTTTCCACATTTTGTCTTTCATAGTTGAGGTATACCTATGATGACAATTACAGGCCTCTCTCATCTTTTTAAGTGGGAGAACTTGTACAATTGGTGGCTGACTAAATACTTTTTTGCTCCACTGTATCTATTTAAAAAGATATTTTATTGCTATCAAACAATACAATCATTGGAATACAATACTCCTACTCAAGTGTGCAGTTTTGCATTGTCATAAATTACACCAACAACTAAACTTTTGTGCAGTGCATTTCTTGTAAACATCAAAGACACACATGTAACATAACACATAAACTTTAAAAACAGGGACGTCCGGACGCCTAGTCATGATGCACAAAGAGGATGCCACTCAATAATAATCAATGTGGGTATACATGGATAAATGACATCCAATTTGTGCATTGCCCCGTGGTTGAAGGCAGCTGGTGGGATATGCAGGTCCTCTCCTGAATTAATGTGGGGTGATGATGATGAACCCACTAAGAATCTTGGGGGGGGTGGACACACTATTTAGGGGTGGGGAAATAATCAACGGTCTTTTCCAGTACAACGGGGGGGGGGGGGGGGCAAGTAGATATTTGCTCTCTCATGCCAAGCACAGAGATAGTGCGATGTTAGACGATATCAGTTGAAGCAATGTGACATCCTAATTTACTGGAAGAGTATCATGAGATATTTATATTGAAAAATTCAGTGCAATACGTAATTAGGAAGACCTGCCGTTCACTTATAGGTGATAATAACAAAGACATGTGCAATTTGTTTAGTTCCAAATTCGTTTTTGACAAATTCGTTAATTTCCGAATTTCCAAATTTTTCAGTTTCCGAGATTCCGAATTTTCAATCTTACGAATTTACGAAATTTCGGCATTTCGAAATTGGAAGTTCGAAAATTCGAAATTAGGAAATTCGATAATTCCAAAATTTGAAAATCCAAAAATAAGAATGAAAATATGAACATTCAAAAAAATGAAAATCTGAAAATTCGAAAACCCAAAAATCTGAAATAACTAACTAATAATAAATATTAAATTGTAAGTATTTTCTTTCAAATGTGGCTGTTAGTGAACGTACTTGAACGAATTATCTGAAATAACGAATGTCGTATCTAAACGAATGGAACGTAACGATCTAATAATAATAAATAACAATAATAATAATAAAACCTTTTTATTAGTAGTATTTATTATTAATTTGTTCCGTTCCATTTGTTTAGATGCGGCATTCGTTATTTCGGATAATTCGTAACTTCAGATAAATTTGTATTCGTTACGTTCACAAACAGCCAAATTTGAAAGGAAATTCCAATACCTATAATTTAATAGTTAGTTATTATTAGTTAGTTATTATTTCGAATTTTACTTTTTTGCGAATTTTCGAATTTCTGAATTTTTGAATTCTGAAAATTCCGAATTTTTGAATTCTGAAAATTCCGAATTTTTGAATTCTGAAAATTCCGAATTTTTGAATTCTGAAAATTCTGAATTTGAAAATTCTGAATTTGAAAATTCAGAAAATTCTGAATTTGAAAATTCTGAAAATTCTGAATTTGAAAATTCTGAAAATTCTGAATTTGAAAATTCAGAGAGTCTAAAATTTGGGAAGTTTGAAAATCTGAATTTTTGGATTTCCGAATTTTTGCTTCTTCGAAAATGTCACTTTTTTGCGGATTTTCGAATTTCTGAATTTTTGAATTTCGAAAATTCTGAATTCAAAAATTCAGAAATTCGGAATTTGAAAATTCTGAAAATTCGAAAATTCGGAAATTCTAAAATTTGGAAATTTGAAAATCCGAATTTTTGGATTTCTGAATTTCCAAAAAAGCAAAAAAACGAATTAAACGAAAATGAACACATTTTTTGTCAGTGCACATGTCTAGTTCTCTCTGTCAATAATCACTCACAGCGCAGAGCTTATCACACTGGGGAGGGGAACAGTGTCTTGGGTCAGAAGATGTTTTCAGTTTGAAAGCCTGTGTATTGGCATACAGTCTCACAAATACAGAGAAAAAAGTTGGCGCTGGCACCAGCCTCAGTGTGGAACCACCAAACTGATAAATACCTGAAACATAGGGGGAACTTTAAAAAGAATGATTTAAAATAAGTGACTATGGTAAGTCCATATAGTCCATAATGTAGCACCTTGAACGCAGCCCAGTGAAGATGAGAAGCAACTCTTGGAATAGCTGGGGGAGAAAGCACAAAAGGCGCCACTCTAAGTGCAGTATAGCAAAGAGTTTTAATGAGCTAAATGTGCAAACATACTCACAAGAGTAGATTTAAAACAGGCATGTCAAATGTAGGTAGACAAAAACGTCCGGTAAACATGCACTGACAAAAATTTTGTTCGTTTTTGTTTCATTCATTTTTTGCTTTTTTCGGAAATTCCAAAATTCAGAATTTGAAAATTCGTAAATTCAAAAATTCGAAATTTGGATTTTTGATGTTTTCAAGTTTTCAAATTTCCGAATTTCCAAATTTTCGGAATTCGTAAATTCAAACATTCGAAAATCCGAAAAAAAGAAAGAAAATCAATAAAATTCAAATGAATAACTAACTAATAAATTATAGGTATTGGAATTTTTTTTCAAATTTGGCTGTTTGTGAACGTAACGAATACAAATTTAACTGAAGTTATGAATTATCCGAAATAACGAATGCCGCATCTAAACAAATGGAATGGAACAAATTAATAATAAATAATAATAATAAAAAGGTTTTATTATTATTGTTATTTATTATTATTAGATCATTAAGTTCCATTCTTTTAGATGCGGCATTCGTTATTTCAGATAATTCGTAACTTTGGATAAATTCGTACTCGTTACGTTCACTAACAGCCAAATTTGAAAGGAAATTCCAATACCTATAATTTAATAGTTATTATAAGTTATTATTTCAGATTTTGGGGTTTTCGAATTTTCATTCTTTTGAATATTCAGATTTTCATTCTTATTTTCGGATTTTCAAATTTCCAAATTTTAGAATTTTCAAATTTCCGAATTCCGAATTTCCGAAATTTCGAATTTCCAAATTCGCATTTTAGAATTTTCCAATTTCCGAATTTCCGAAATTTAGAATTTTCAGAAATGCGGAAATTTAAAAATTTTGGAATTACCAAATTTTTCCAAATGCGTTAAAAAACGCATTCGGAACTAAACGAATTGCACAAGTCTAACGTCCGGGAAGAAAGTTCATCCGTGGTTGTTTGGTAAAGTGGAGCGGTTTGCGCCGGTGGTCACCGACGCTTCCTGGACCCTCGACTACGCATGGAGCCGGGGGATGACGAGGTTGTTAGGCCTGAAGAAGGAGCGCATGCTCCGCAAACGTGTCGCCTATTGGTCCCCCGCAGAAGCATTGTCATCCCCCGGCTCCCTGCGTGGTCGAGGTCCAGGAAGTGTCGGTGACCACCGGCGCAACCCGCTCCACTTTACCAAACAACCACGGATGGACTTTCTTCCCGGACGTTAGATGTGTGCAATTCGTTTAGTTCTGAATGCGTTTTTTAACGCATTTGGAAAAATTTGGTAATTCCTAAATTTCCGAAATGTCCACGGATGGACTTCCTTCCTGGACGTTTGTCTGCCCACATTTGACATGCCTGTTTTAAATCTACTCTTGTGAGTATGTTTGCACATTTTGCTCATTAAAACCCTTTGCTATACTGCACTTAGAGTGGTGCCTTTGTGCTTTTTCCCCCATACAATCCCACAAGTATATCCTTCCGTCTGGTCTAGGTATATCGGTGCACTAAATCAGCCTATAAGCGTCTAATGGCTGTAGGACTGGTGGGTATAGCATGGGTGGTACTTTACCTTTCCCGTAGGCCTATAGCATGCGTAGAAGACTCCACCTCCATTCCCATATGTGTAGACAGTAATAACCTGACAGAGATTCTAACCCTTTCTTATGTACCCACTGGTAATATTTCCAACAGGGTGAATGAGGAAATTAAAGATTTGTTTTTTTCCCCATTCAAGACCGGTCCACTTTAAAGACTCCCTAAGAGCACTTAAGGCAGGGGTAGGCAACCTCGGCCCTCCAGCTGTTTTGAAACTACAAATAACACAGGCATGACTCCTAGAGGCAGAGGCATGATGGGATTTGTAGTTTCACCACAGCTGGAGGGCCGAGGTTGCCTACCCCTGACTTAAGGCATGCTAAAATGCCTTCTTAAGCCTCATACACACGATCGGATTTTCGGCAGGGAGTTGTGTGATGACAGACTATTTGCCTAAAATCCGACCCGTTACTACGCTCCATCAGACAATTGTTGTCCAACTTTCCGTCAACAAATGTTGAATGGCAGGCTAGTAAATTTTCGGCAAACAACGGTCCGTTGTCGGATTTTCTTATCGTGTGTACACAAGTCCGTCACGCAAAAGTCCAAAGTACAAACACGCATGCTCTGAATCAATGCTCACCAAACACAACATTAGCAGAAGGTGCCCAAAGGGTGGCGCTCCAGAGCTGAAATTCCACCTAGTACGTCACTGCGATCGTGTTTGTTGGCCGACAATTGTGTGCCGTTAGTATGCAAGACAAGTTCCCGACACACGCCCTTCGGACAAAAGTCTGGCGCTCTGTTGGCCAACAATCCGATCGTATATACGAGGCTTTAGTCCATATTGTTGATTGTCACTTTAACATGCCTTGATGACCATCGCAGCTTGAAGGATCGAGAGCTTTTGTTAAAGTGGAGTTCCACCCACTTTTACAACTCTTCAGCATCCTTCACTAAACTGTGCACTGTAAACAAATTGGATATTTTTTAATTTTTTTTCTCAGCACCTACTGTATATCTACTGTATTCATTTTTCACTTCCTCCTCCCTGGCCGTGGCCCATCGCATCATTTCCTGTTTGCAATGCCTTCTGGGAAGGGGCGGCAATTTCCTCTGAAACTGCCGTTGCTATGGAAACCTGACCTGAAACCTGTTACACTGCTTGTGCTGCATGTGCGAGATCTGCAAGGATGAGATCCAGGAAGAAATACAGTCTGGCTTCAGATGCCCACACTTAAGATGGCCACGGCCTGCTGTAAGTTTATAAAATAACAAACTACTGCTATAAACTAACAAACAGACCTTAGTTTACAGACTAACTTTACTAGAATACATTAAGCTTGTGTATTATAGGGGTATTTTTATTTAAAAAGTATCATTTCGGCCGGAACACCACTTTAAGCAGTAATGTTTCCGTGTCTTACCTCCCCGCTATGTTCCTTCAGGTGGAACATCTCTACAGATGACTTCGGAGGCTCGCTCTGCATTGTAGCCGGAACCTTTGTTAGAATTTCCCGCACGAAATCCAGTTGGCCATAATGAGCGGCGATGTGGAGAGCCGTGAGTCCAGTCTGAAGAGGAGGAAAGATGTGCTAATGTTGGCCAATTTCGTTAAAAAGTAATCTGACCATAGCTGTTATCACTGCCATTGGAAAAGTCATAAATACCGAGCCGTATAACAGTGATCCTACACCAACCTCATAGAAGGCAAAGTACCAGGTGCACTGAAAGTAGGGAGCAGAACGATTTAATTATTACAGAATGGGGCGAAATGAGGGGGAGGGGGGGGCGGAATGGGGGGGGTACATGATGCCCCCTCTCCCACCACAATGCAGCGCTTGTTGATTGCTCCAGCAATGTTATTATCTATTTTTTTATGAGGGCAATTATTTTATTTTCATTATTTTATTGAGTATTATTGTACTCAGTGTTACATAATACTGACCTCTGCACTCTGTGTGGCTTACTACTGACCTCTGCACTCTGCATTACTTAATACTGTTGTCTACACTTTGAGTTACATTCCACGGACCCCTCAACTCGTTACTTACTGACCCCTGCACTCTGTAACTTAGTACTGAGCACTGCACTCAGCATTACTTACTAATGATATCTGCATTCTGCATTACATTCTACTGACCCCTGCACTCTGTAACTTAGTACTGAACACTGCACTGTGCCTTACTTACTAATGATATTTGCATTACATTCTACTGACCCCTGCACTCTGTAACTTAGTACTGAGCACTGCACTCAGCATTACTTACTAATGATATCTGCATTCTGCATTACATTCTACTGACCCCTGCACTCTGTAACTTAGTACTGAACACTGCACTGTGCCTTACTTACTAATGATATTTGCATTACATTCTACTGACCCCTGCACTCACGCAGTTCACACATGCACTGTATTAAATACTACCCACTTTATGCATTAACTACTACTAACCCCTGCAATCTGCCTAAAGCGGAGTTCCACCCAAAAATAGAACTTCCGCTAATCGGATTCCTCCCCCCTCCGGTGTCACATTTGGCACCTTTCAGGGGGGAGGGGGGGGCAGATACCTGTCTAGTCCAGGTATTTGCTCCCACTTCCAGGCATAGATCGCCGCAGGCTCCGTGGTGATCTACGCCATGTCTGGCTCCTCCTTTGTCCGCCCGCTGTCTTCTGGGAGACACACAGGTCCCAGAAGACAGCAGGGAACAGTGAGGATGCGCAGCGTGACTTGCGCATATTACTGACCTATGATCTGTGTGTTACACACTACTTTTCAAAGTCCCGGCAACTTTAAGTTGCATAGATGGAAACGGGTGCCATTGAAATCAATGGGCTGTGACTTGTCATGCGACTTTATGTGTCCAAAGTCGCATGACAAGTCGCACTGGTGGAAACGGAGCCTAAACCAAAGCACAAGATAACAATCTGAAGATAGACATGATTTTAGGTACAGGCTTTGTATATATGAAAAAAAAAGTTTGTATAACACCAAGTGACTGAAAAAAAAAGAAACAGTTTACTTGTCCAGCATCCCCAAACACTGAAAAATCAGCCCTATAAATCTGCTTATATTTTGCCTTCCATGGTTTCCAACCCCCTTCAACATGCTAATGACAAGCACTGGTCTGGCTTTTGTGAGCAAATATCAAAATACCCTGATGGGTGGGCACCAGTCTGGAGGTTTGGGGGCGTTCATAGGCAGGCAACATTTGGATGACCATTCTAGGTAATGGCCACATGTGACGCTGAGCCTCCATGATTGAAAGAACTGAAATCCAATGAATTAAAAGGGACGGGCCAGGGACAGTCAGGCTGGGGAGGAAAGCGCTAGATGATGCTGGATGTCCTCCAGCCAGGAAATGAGGTTCCATCTGACTTGCACACTGGGAGAAGCTCAAAGCTCAGAGTGTGCAGCGAAATCAGAGTAAGCCATTTCAGTACAGAACAGGAAACCGTACAACTGTATGAGAATGAAGGGAAAGCTCGAGATCAGATTTAAATCAAATATAGATCCACTCATGCTAGGACTTTACCTTGGTGCTGGTGATACGGAAGGAGACACAGCCCTTTAATGCTTCTAGAACATTGATGTGTCCATTCTTGGCAGCCAGGTGGATAGCCGACATCCCCTCCTGCCACAAAGGAAATAAGAGAACTGTGTTCATTATTTAATTTATTTATTCGTAATGAATCATTTTTTATCATAAAGTGTTATTTTATCTCTACCTTGAATGGCTGCATTTTCTAGGGGTATTTTTGCTCATATGAGGCAATTTGTACTGGTTACTCTGGACCTCTAGACTCTGTTAGCTACTCCTAACCCCTGCACTCTGCGTCACCTACTCCTAACCCCTGCACTCTGCGTCACCTACTCCTAACCCCTGCACTCTGCGTCACCTACTCCTAACCCCTGCACTCTGCCTCACCTACTCCTGACCTCTCCACTCTGCGTTAGCTACTCCTGACCCCTGCCCGCTGCATTAGTTACTCCTGACCTTTGTACTCAGTGTTAGTTACTCCTGACCTCTCCACTCTGTGTTAGCTACTCCTGACCTCTCCACTCTGTGTTAGCTACTCCTGACCTCTCCACTCTGTGTTAGCTACTCCTGACCTCTCCACTCTGCGTTAGCTACTCCTGACCTCTCCACTCTGCGTTAGTTTCTCCTGACCACTCCACTCTGTGTTAGCTACTCCTGACCCCTGCACTCTTCATTAATTACTTCTGACCTTTGCACTCTTCATTAGTTACTCCTGACCTTTGCACTCAGTGTTAGTTACTCCTGACCCCTGCACTACCTACTCCTAACCCCTGCACTCTGCGTTAGCTATTCCTGACCCCTACACTCTGTGTTAGCTACTCCTGACCTTTGCACTCAGTGTTAGTTACTCCTGACCCCTACATTCTGTGTTAGCTACTCCTGACCCTGCATTCTGCGTTAGCTACTCCTGAGCCCTGCACTTTGCAGTAGTTACTCCAGACCCCTGTACTCTGTGTTAGTTACTCCAGACCCCTGTACTCTGTGTTAGTTGCTCCTGACCCCTGTACTCTGTGTTAGTTACTCCAGACCCCTGTACTCTGTGTTAGTTACTCCAGACCCCTGTACTCTGTGTTAGTTACTCCTGACCCCTGTACTCTGTGTTAGTTACTCCTGACCCCTGTACTCTGTGTTAGTTACTCCTGACCACTGCACTCTGTGGTAGTTATTTCTTACTCCTGCACTGTCTTATTTACTTCTGAACCCTGCACTCTGTGTTAGTCACTCCTGAACCCTGCATTCTACATAACATGCCAATAACCTCTGTAAAGTGCTAGCTGAATGTTACCTGTGTGATCACTTTCGTAAATTGACAAATAAATTACAGCAAATAATGATCATTTAAAGGTGGGCTCTGGGGACAGAAATCTTTACCCTTGTAGAGGGTCCAAACCAGACTTACTGCATCTTCATCGGATGCCGACGCTCCGGTCTCCAGCAACACCTTCACAACACCTGCGTGTCCCCCCGCCGCTGCCAAGTGCAGGGGGGTGGAGTCATTGGTCTGGAAATACAGACAGGAGAACGGTCAGGAGATGGAGGCCAGATTATACTGCCGCTACATTAGATGTAAACACAACCACGACATCTCAAATATTATTATTTCAAAAATAGGCCCTGGTGATCCTGCCATAAAGGATTGGGTTTGGGCTTTGAACCCAGAGACTCCCCATCTCTCTCTGTAGTAGTGCGAGATTAGTGAACAAGGGTTTGTGTAATGCATTTGGCCGCATGTTGTGAAGCAGTTTTGGCACACATGTGTATTGTGGTGTATTGCGGTGTATTGCGGTGTATTGCAGTGTATTGCAGTGTATTGCGCTGTATTGCGCTGTATTGCGCTGTATTGCGCTGTATTGCTCTGTATTGCGGTGTATTGCGCTGTATTGCGCTGTATTGCGCTGTATTGCGCTGTATTGTGGTGTATTGCGGTGTATTGCGGTGTATTGTGGTGTTTTGCAGTGTATTGCGGTGTATTGTGGTGTTTTGCGGTGTATTGTGGTGTATTGTGGTGTATTGCGCTGTATTGCGGTGTATTGCACTGTATTGCGCTGTATTGTGGTGTATTGCGGTGTATTGTGGTGTTTTGCAGTGTATTGCGGTGTATTGTGGTGTTTTGCAGTGTATTGTGGTGTATTGCACTGTATTGCGGTGTATTGCGGTGTATTGTGGTGTATTGCGGTGTATTGTGGTGTTTTGCAGTGTATTGCGGTGTATTGTGGTGTTTTGCAGTGTATTGTGGTGTATTGCGGTGTATTGTGGTGTATTGCGGTGTAGTGTGGTGTATTGCAGTGTATTGTGGTGTATTGCAGTGTATTGCGGTGTATTGCGGTGTATTGCGCTGTAAACATTCTGAGTTCGATCCCTTGGAATGGTGTCCATGCAAACTGACCACAAGGTGATCTCGGAATACGGTGCGCACTTCCCCTGGTACTGGCCACATGTGACAAAATCAAATTATTTGCCCACAACATGGTTCTAGAGAAAATTATAGCATTCAGAATACGATTTCTCTATATCAAGAGGCCAGCAATCAATCGATCATTATTTAACTCATCAACAGGCACCGTAGATGGCGACTGACCCGCTTTGACTGTCTCCAACTCCTGTCCTCGCTCTCTACCTCTCAGACCTCAAATAATAGCAACAATATAGACATTGCAGAGCTGAAGGAAGTCCTGAGTTTTCCTGAGCCGGGGGAAGGGGGGTCTTGTGTTGGGGATGATATTTTATTAACTGCGTTACTTATTACTAACTTCTGCATGATGTATTACATACTACAGACCCCTGCACTCTGTGTACATACTACCCACCATTGATCTCTGTGTTACATACGTATGACCTATGCATCACTTACTTCTTACCCTGCACTTCATGTTACATACTTCTGATGTCTGATCTCTGCAATGCCTAACACTGACCTCTGATCTCTGCATTACATACTGCCGACCCCTGCACTACTTACTAATGATATCTGTACTCTGCACTACTTACTAATGATATCTGTACTCTGTATTACATTCCTGTCCTATTCACTCTGTATTAAATACTATCCACTTCTGAACTGCATTAACTACTAACCCCTACAATCTTCTTAACATATTATTGACCTATGATCTCTGTGTTACATACCACTGACACTGCTTACATAATACTGACCTCTGCATCACTTACTACTTCCCCTACACTCCATCTTACATACTTCTGATGTCGGATCTCTGCATTGCCTAATACTGGCCTCTGGACTCTGCATTACATAATACTGACTGCTGAATCTTGAATTATACACTACTGACCCCTCCCCTCTGTGTAACATACTATCCACCACTGAACACTGTGTTACATACTTATGACCTCGGCATCACTTACTACTTACCCTGCACTTCGTGTTACATACTTCTGAAATCTGATCTCTGCATTGCCTAATACTGACCTCTGATCTCTGCATTACCTAGTACTGACCTCTGAATTACATACTGCTGACCTCTGCACTCTGCATTACTTACTAATGATATCTGCACTGTACATTACATTCTACTGACCTATTCACTCTGTATTAAATACTACCCACCTCTGAAATGTCATGGTTATGCAGTAATGTTTGTCTGTCAGCTTACCTCTCCATGTGTTCAGCTTTAGAGGCCATCCACTCTCACCTGGCTGCTTAAGTAATCTCTCTAATCTCTCCTCGAAGCATGGCTCCACCCCAGCCCCTATCAGGGAACTCTATATTAACCTGTGCACTGCAAAACAGTCCCGCTGATCAACAGTCCAGTCCTTTTTCTCCTTAGCCCAGGTAAGACGCTTCTGACGTCTCTGGTTCTGAAGTGGCTTGACACAAGGAATGCAACAGTTGTAGCCCATGTCCTGGATACGTCTGTGTGTGGTGGCTCTTCAGGCAATGATACCAGCCACAGTCCACTCCTTGTGAAGCTTCCCCAAATTCTTGAATGGCCTTTGCTTCACAATTCTCTCAAGGCTGCGGTTATCCCTGTTGCCTGTGCACTTTTTTTCTACCACACTTTTTCCATCCACTCAACTCTCCATTAATATGCTTGGATACAGCACTCTGTGAACAGCCAGCTTCTTTAGCAATGACTGTTTGTGACTTACCCTCCTTGTGGAGGCTGTCAATGACTGTCTTCTGGACAACTGTCAAGTCAGCAGTCTTCGCCATGATTGCTCAGGAAACCTTTACTGGTGTTAGGAGTTAATTATCTGATTAGAGTGTGACACCATGTGTCTACAATATTGAACTTTTTCACAATATTCAATTTTCTGAGATACTGAATTTAGGGTTTTCACTAGCTGTAAGCCATATGCTGCGTACACACGAGCGGACTTTCCGGCATACTTGGTCCGGCGCACCAGAGTCCACCGCACAATCCGATCGTGTGTAGGCTCCCGCTGACTTTTTTTTCCCAAAAGTCTGCCGGACCTAGAAATGAAGCATGTTTCGAATCTTTCCGTCGTAAGTCCGCCGGACTCAGTTCCTGACGGAAAGCCCGTTCGTCTGTCTGCTGGTCCCCACCACAAAGCACCTTGTCCCCATGTTGATGAGGACAAGGGCCTCTTCCCGACAACCCTGGCCGTTGGTTGTCGGGGTCTGTGGGCGGGGGGCTTATCGGAATCCGGGAGCCCCCTATAATAAGAGGGCCCCCAGATCCCGGCCCCCCACCCTATGCGAATGAGTATGGGGTACATGGTACCCCTACCCATTTACCTAGCCAGAAGCTAGAAGCCAGAAGTCTGGGACCCCGCTAGCAAAAGAGCAGCATGAAGATAGCGGAGGAGCCGGCAGAAGAACTGGAACACCGGGAGAAGAAGCCAGAGAGAACGGAGAAGAACCAACCGGACGCCGGGAGAAGAGAAACCGGAGGGACCACCGAAGTCGGAAGAAGACCCCCGAAGCCGGAAGAAGACCCTCCCGGAGCTGTGTAATAAATTACTTTAAAAACCTGTGTAGTGTGTTTTTTATTGACACTTTTTCCCTAGGTAAATGGGTAGGGTTACCATGTACCCCATACTCATTCACATAGGGTGGGGGGCCAGGATCTGGGGGCCCTCTTATTATAGGGGGCTCCCGGATTCCGATAAGCCCCCCGCCCGCAGACCCCGACAACCAACGGCCATGGTTGTCGGGAAGAGGCCCTTGTCCTCATCAACATGGGGACAAGGTGTTTTGTGGTGGGGGGCCCCGCAGGGCGCCCCCTCCTCCAAAGCACCCACCCCCCCATGTTGAGGGCCTGGTACGGTTCAGGAGTGGGGGGGGCGCTCGCTCGTCCCCACTCCCTTTCCTGACCAGCCGGGCTGCGTGCTCGGATCGGGGTCTGGAATGGACTTTGGGGGGGACCCCACGCCATTTTTTCGGCGTAGAGGGTTCCCCTTAAAATCCATACCAGACCTAAGGGCCTGGTATGCCCCGCGACGGGGCTCGCAAGGTGTCAATCTCGCCGATAAAAGCGGCGAGATTGACTTCCTTTTCTAGTCCCGTCGTACCCGAGTCACGTTCTGGCGGGAAGAACGTCGGACCTAGTTTCACAGAAAGTCCAGTCGTGTGTACACGGTAATAGTCATCAAAATTAAACAAAAGAAATGCTTGAAATGTATCACTCTGTGTGTAATTGATCTATATAATATATCACTTTTTTAATTGAATTACTGAAATAAACTTTTTGATGATATTCTCATTTTTTGAGATGCTCTTGTATATATTATAGAAAGCTTACTTCTTCGGAATAGCTGCATTGAATGTTTATGGGTAAAGATAAGAATCCAGATGCAGCAGACTACAGGAACTCAAAGGAGGAAACTCCTGGGAAAACAGTAAATGTATAACATTGATCTCCTACAACTAATGGGAACTATTTTCCGGATTCTGCTGTGTTTATACAGACAGGCAAACATTACACACTAACCATTGTTATGTAATATTATCAGGAAAGGGATCCTGATCTCACACTCCTCTTATAATACTCTTCCATACATTCTTCTACAATAACGTAGAACAGCATTTTTCAGCTTTATGCCGCGTACACACGGTCGGACTTTACGGCAGACTTTGCTCGGCGGACTTTTCGATGGACTTTACGACGGACTTTCTGAATGAACGGACTTGCCTACACACAATCCACCAAAGTCCGAATTCGTACGTGATGACGTACGACCGGACTAAAACAAGGAAGTTCATAGCCAGTAGCCAATAGCTGCCCTAGCGTGGTTTTTTATCCGTCGAACTAGCATACAGACGAGCAGACTTTTCGACCGGACTCGATTTCGACAGATTAATTTAAAACATGTTTCAAATCTAAGTCCGTCCAACTTTTGAGAAAACAAAGTCCGCTGGAGCCCACACACGATCGAATTGTCCGACCAAATTCCGTCCGCCGGGCAAAGTCTGCCGTAAAGTCCGCTCGTGTGTACGCGGCATTAGTCCTAAGTAGCTGCTGGAGGAATGTCTTCCAGACTTCCAGGAGGGGACAGAGTTGTCAGACCACAGTTACATGTACGATATTTCAAAAACTCCCAGAATCAACCCAGGTTCATACTGAGCTGCGGGAAGGAAGCCGTGCGAGTTCAGCTGTACTCGCATGATTTCACTCCCGCATGTCAGTCACGATTTCAGAGACATCTGTGCAGGTTTCAGAGACATCTGTGCGACGCACCGATTAGGGCGGTGCCATTTACGGCAATTGTCACCGATTTGACATGTCAAAACGCATGCCAAAACGCTCCAGTGTGAACCAGAGCTCAAAGAATGTGACGAAGAGCGTAAGGCGGAGCTACGCACACATGTCACTTCCGGTTTAGCGAGACTCCGGTTGGTGGAATGCACGCTGACCTAGAGCGCTCGTTTTTTAAAAAGCAGATTCGGGTTGGTATCTACCACCCATCTACCTATGGAGACATCTGGAGACACCTGTGCAGGTTTCAGAGACATCTGTGCGTCTCACCGATTAGGATGGTACCATTTACGGCAATTGCCGCTGATTTGACATGTCTAATCGCATGCCAAAACGCTCCAGTGTAAACCAGGGCTCAAAGAATGTGACGAAACGCGTAAGGCGGAGCTACGCACACACGTCACTTCCGGTCCCTGTCCACTGCCCCTGCTGGTAGAACACAGTGATAATCGCATGCTGAAAATCTACCATGATGGTTGTACCCAAATCAATCGATGGATTGACTTGGGTAGAATCAGCCTGCCCATAGATGGTTTGAATCTTGTCCCTGCTTAATCGGCCAAGATTTGAAGCATCCATGGGTGGCTTAAATGTTGAATACAAAGACATTTTAGACAATTAAGCACTTCCAAGCTCGTGGATACAGTTTGGAGAAGACCCTTTTCTGTTCCAGCACAACTGTACATCTGTGTACAAAGCCAGCTCCATAAAGACATGGTTTGATGGGTTTGGTGTTGAGGAACCCAAGAGCCCTGCATGGATTCCTGACCTCAACCCTACTGAACACCAGTGGCGGCCCGTTCATAGGAGCACCAGACGCATGGATTTCAATAGGGTTTTTTTTTTCAGAAGCACATGATTAGAGCCCGAGGCTTAAAAAAAAGGCCACTTGTGTGACATTAGCGAATTAATATTTGCTAATGTCTTCCTGTTTCTCCTTCCAGCCAATCGGACTCCTAAGACCCCATTGGTCGGGAGTCCGAAGACACGATTGGCCGGGAGGAAAAAACGGAGGGGGGATACGGAGACCGGGACACGAAGGAGACAAAAGGGGAAGCCAGGAAGCCGCCACCGATGGTTTCAAACACAGGGGAGAGCCGATCTCCTCCTCCCTGCTCTGCTCGAATCCATTCATTCTCCGCCAGCAGCAGGCATTCCCATGTGCTGAGCACCGGGCGCACAGGGTAAGTGAGCCGGCGACTGGGGGGGGTTTGGGTATAGTGCGGGGGGGGGGCTGGAGTGACGGGGGGGTCCATGGTCAGGTCCATCTGCTGCCCTACCCCCACCATTGGAGCACCAGCCACCACTGATGAACACCTTCGTGATGAAGTGGAAGGCAAATCAGGTCTTCTCACCCAACATCAGTACTTGACCTCACAAAAGTTCCTTTTTTCATAATGGGCACATATTCCCATAGATACACTCCAAAATCTTGTAAAAAGTCAACTCTGTATTAATAGCCATGGTTTCAGAATGGGGTTTCAAACAAGCTCATGTAAGTGTGATGGGCGCATGTGGCCATATAGCGTAAATCCATGGTCCTTTCAACCTATCAGACCTTATTCAGGTGTACCCAGTGAAGGGTAATGCTAAAGAAGTGTGGGAATCCAAAAAAAAACATACATACTCATCTCTATGGCTGCAGAATCATTGTAATGCTGCAGCTGTTCCCCACTGGCCTCTGTATTCACTTTTGTTGCCAGCGGTTTAGACATTAATGGCTGTGTGTTGAGTTATTTTGAGGGGACAGCAAATTTACACTGTTATACAAGCTGTACACTCACTACTTTACATTGTAGCAAAGTGTCATTTCTTCAGTGTTGTCACATGAAAAGATAGAATAAAATATTTACAAAAATGTGAGGGGTGTACTCACTTATGTGAGATACTGTATATAACATTTTTGGTTTGAATGGATTAGGGAAAAGAATTAGAATGCCTGTCATGTTTTTATTGCCATCTGAGTTCCTGCTGGGGAGATGGGGGAACTTACAAAGGAAGCCATGATCTAACAATAGATTCATATTTACTATGCGACTTTTCCTGCATTTGCAATTGAAAATTTCCGCCTCGTCCTGTCAGTCCAGATCAGGGTATACAGTGCGTTGTATGTGCAGAGTGATATTCTGGAAGATACGCACCTTATTACGTGCTGTTGTCACACCGCTACTGTTGAACTTGAGCAGCTCTTTGACGACAGCGACGCTGCCCTTGGCGGCTGCAATGTGGGCGCATGTGGAGCCGTCCATGTTGGCGGATGTCACTAGCTCAGGCCGGTGTTTCAGGAACAGTTTAACGACTTCAGAGTGGTCATTTTCCGCAGCCAGGTGGAGCGCCGTCTGTCCATGCTGACATTGGGACAAAACACAAGGACATACAGAAAAATCTTAGATACATTTTAGTGGCTTAAAATGATGGTTTGTTATTGTTAAGAAAAAACAAACAGTACCCTCAAGATCAACTAGACCGGGGGTCAGCAACAGGTTGTTGATCTACATGTTGACCATGGTCATGTGACAGGTAGATTGAGTGCCCACTGAGCCAGGGACCAGCTCCTGACCCCACTCAAACCTCAGATAAAAGCGGCAATAGGCATTGCAGAGCTGAGGGAAATCCTAGGTTCCTCCTTGGCTCCAACTTATCATATACACAGCTACGTAAGGGGAGACCTGTGAGGGAATTAACTTACTCTGCTGGGTCTGGAGGGAGAATAACTTGTCCTATGGGCCATTTTAGCAAGATATTTGTATTGGAAGGGGGGTATTTCTGTTTGTGGAGGGGAGATGTGTTATAGTTACCCCCAACCTCTGCACTGTGTGTTATGAATTACTGACCTTTGCACTCTGTATTATTTGTGACCCCTGGGCTCTGCATTACATACTACTCACCCTGCAGTACATATTAATATCCCTGCACTCTGTGTTATATACTAATAACCCCTGCACTCTATGTTACTTACTTCTGACCTCTGCACTCAAGACCCTTGCACGCTGCCATACTAGTGATGCCTGCATTCTGTCCTATGTACTACTGACCCCTGCACTCTTACATTACTTACTCCTGACCACTGCAATCTGCATTACTCACTCCCGATCTCTGCATTCTGCCCTACATACTAATAACCTCTGAGCTCTGCGTTACATACTACTGACTTCTGCAATCTGCGTTACATACTACTGAACTACACACTCTGTGTTACTGATAGACCACTGCACTCTGTTACTTAGTACTGATCTCTGCATTACATACTGCTGACATCTGCATTCTGTGTTAATTGATACTGACCTATGCACTCTGTTACTTACTTCTGACCTCTGTGCTACTTACTTTTGCCCATTGGCAACTGCATTACTTGCTCTTGACCCCTGCATTCTGCCCTACATACTACTGACCTCTGCACTCTGTTACATACCATTGTCTTCTGCATGCTACAATATTTTATTACTACTGACATACATACTACTGACCTCTGCATTCTGTGTTACTACTGACATCTACATTATTTACTCTTGCAAACTGTGTTACTTACTCCTCATCCCTGCATTTTGCCCTGCATACTACCGACCTCTGTACTCTGCGTTACATACTACCGACCTCTGTACTCTGCGTTACATACTACCGACCTCTGTACTCTGCGTTACATACTACCGACCTCTGTACTCTGCGTTACATACTACCGACCTCTGTACTCTGCGTTACATACTACCGACCTCTGTACTCTGCGTTACATACTACCGACCTCTGCACTCTATACAATCAGCCTCTGCACTCTGCGTTACATACTACAAACCTCTGCATTCTACGTTACATACTACTGACCTTCACAATATTTACTCTTGCAAACTGTGTTACTTACTCCTGATCCCTGCATTTTGCCCTACATACTACTGACCTCTGCTTTATCTACTCTTGCAAATTGTGTTACTTACTCCTGATTCCTGCATTTTGCCATACTACTGACCTCTGCACTCAGCGTTACATACTACTGACCTCTGTACTCTGCGTTACATAGTGCTGACCTCTGCATTCTGCGTTACATAGTGCTGACCTCTGCATTCTGCGTTACATAGTGCTGACCTCTGCATTCTGCGTTACATAGTGCTGACCTCTGCATTCTGCGTTACATAGTGCTGACCTCTGCATTCTGCGTTACATAGTGCTGACCTCTGCATTCTGCGTTACATAGTGCTGACCTCTGCATTCTGCGTTACATAGTGCTGACCTCTGCATTCTGCATTACATAGTGCTGACCTCTGCATTCTGCATTACATAGTGCTGACCTCTGCATTCTGCATTACATAGTGCTGACCTCTGCATTCTGCGTTACATAGTGCTGACCTCTGCATTCTGAGTTACATAGTGCTGACCGCTGCATTATTTACTCTTGCAAACTGTGTTACTTACTCCTGATACCTGTAATCTGATCTACATAGTACTAACCTCTGCACTTTGTTACATACTACTGTCACCTGCTCGTTTCCATGTTGCTCAGATAGATTTTCCACCTCTCCAGGTTTGCCTACCCCTGTGCTAATCAAACCACAAGGATAATAACAACGTTTATTACAGTAGACACCAAAATAAGCCATTCTGGTGGATCTACTGAAATCCTATTGAACACGTCCTAAGTGGGACTGTCTGCATTTACAATAAACATATGATCAGTGCAGATATTGCAAAGAGAACCATGCAGTCTTCGACTACAGGATAAAACTCCCAGTACAGTAAACCTAACGATGTGCATGTGAGCTTTATTTTTATGCTTCATTTTTCTTTATGTTAAAAACAAATTAAAAATGGCCAATGGTGGGCTGTCTTTTTGGTAAAAGAACAGGTCCAGGACACAACGGGGCTTCTGTGTCCATTTAACTTAAAAACCGCCATAAACTACCTACATTTTGCCTTCCCCATGACCGTGTATTTCACAAAAAAATGGAAAAAGTTTACCAAAATCTTATCCAAATTTCGGGGAAACAGAAACTCTCATTTTATCCATCCCTGCTAGTTGCCTGGCTGTTATGTGGAACTTCTATCTTCGGTGATTCAGAACCAGTATAGAGATCTGCAAATTCAAAACTATTTATATTGTACTTTTCCCAGGTTAGCAACTCAAAGCACTTAGCACTTCCCGAATGAGAAGTCAGTAATGATTGGCTCCATGTTGCTGTAGCGTTACACCATGGTATATACAGTATCTCACAAAAGTGAGTACACCCCCTCACATTTTTGTAAATAATTTATTCTATCTTTTCATGTGACAACACTGAAGAAATGACACTTTGCTACAATGTAAAGTAGTGAGTGTACAGCTTGTATAACAGTGTAAATTTGCTGTCCCCTCAAAATAACTCAACACACAGCCATTAATGTCTAAACTGCTGGCAACAAAAGTGAGTACACCCCTAAGTGAAAATGTCCAAATTGGGCCCAAAGTGTCAATATTTTCTGTGACCACCATTATTTTCCAGCACTGCCTTAACCCTCTTGGGCATGGAGTTCACCAGAGCTTCACAGGTTGCCACTGGAGTCCTCTTCCACTCCTCCATGATGACATCACGGAGCTGGTGGATGTTAGAGACCTTGCACTCCTCCACCTTCCATTTGAGGATGCCCCACAGATGCTCAATAGGGTTTAGGTCTGGAGAAATGCTTGGCCAGTCCATTACTTTTACCCTCAGCTTCTTTAGCAAGGCAGTGGTCGTCTTGGATGTGTGTTTGGGGTCGTTATCATGTTGGAATACTGCGCCCAGTCTTCGAAGGGAGGGGATCATGCTCTGCTTCAGTATGTCACAGTACATGTTGGCATTCATGGTTCCCTCAATGAACTGTAGCTCCTCAGTGCCGGCAGCACTCATGCAGCCCAAGACCATGACACTCCCATGACCATGCTTGACTGTAGACAAGTCATACTTGTCTTTGTACTCCTAACCTGGTTGCCGCCACACATGCTTGACACCATCTGAACCAAATAAGTTTATCTTGGTCTCATCAGACCACAGGACATGGTTCCAGTAATTCATGTCCTTAGTCTGCTTGTCTTCAGCAAACTGTGCGCAGGTTCTTGTGCATCATCTTCCTTCTGGGACGACAGCCATGCAGACCAATTTGATGCAGTGTGCGGCGTATGGTCTGAGCACTGACAGGCTGACCCCCCCCACCCCTTCAACCTCTGCAGCAATGCTGGCAGCACTCATACATCTATTTCCCAAAGACAACCTCTGGATATGATGCTGAGCACGTGCACTCAACTTCTTTGGTCGACCATGGCGAGGCCTGTTCTGAGTGGAACCTGTCCTGTTAAACCGCTGTATGGTCTTGGCCACCATGCTGCAGCTCAGTTTCAGGGTCTTGGCAATCTTCTTATAGCCTAGGCCATCTTCATGAGGTGCCATGTTGAACCTCCAGTGACCGGTATGAGAGCGTGAGAGCGATAACGCCAAATTGAACACACCTGCTCCCCATTCACACCTGAGACCTTGTAACACTAATGAGTCACATGACACCGGGGAGGGAAAATGCCTAATTGGGCCCAATTTCTAAGTGCTGGAAAATAATGGTGGTCACAGAAAATATTGACACTTTGGGCCCAATTTGGACATTTTCACTTAGGAGTGTAGTCACTTTTGTTGCCAGCGGTTTAGATATTAATGGCTGTGTGTTGAGTTATTTTGAGGGGACAGCAAATTTACACTGTTATACAAGCTGTACACTCACTACTTTACATTGTAGCAAAGTGTCATTTCTTCAGTGTTGTCACATGAAAAGATATAATAAAACATTTACAAGAATGTGAGGGGTGCACACACTTTTGTAAGATACTGTACCTGTGTATTCCCGTTAAGGCATAAAGAGTCCTCAAATTGGCAATAGCCTACTATAGTGAGAAGACGATGGAGGAAATTCTCTCTGCATTTTTCGGGTAAACATCAAGGCCACAATTTGAGAATTGGTGGCTCAGAACAATCAGAGGGAGGAAAGGGAGCAGCACAAAGGGAAGTCCTCCGCAGACGTCTGATCTCCTGCAGGGCCAACAATACAGGAAGGGATACTTAGCGTGTCAGGCCGGTGGTACTTTCATGTCTGAGATGACACTTGCATAAGAGGTGTTGGTTCTGAGGTCACCCAGCACATATTATGCAGGCGACGTGCGTCACTGAGAACAACAAACGTTGCGCACACACGTGTTACTGTATACATCTGGGCTCTCTGAAGACTCACAATCACCAGAGAGGAATCCACATTCTTCACATACTTCCTACACGGCCGCCGAGTAAAGACAAATGCCCATTAAAGTGTATCTACAGGCACACCTAGATTTGAATGGAGAAGGGAAGGGCTCAACACTGCTGTCTGATTATGGAGATCTGGCTTCCAATATTGAAGACAGCATGGGCAATTTCACAGAGATTGAAAGATCAACCTTCTATTACATTTCCACTTATATCTGTAACATTTTGTATTTCCCATCAGTGAAGTCAGGGAAACGTAAGACTATTACTACCAGAGATATGACTGCCTAAAACCTGTTTAACACACTGGAGAATAAAATGGTGAGACACAACAAACTTCAGTGCCCTAAATTTTCATAATGTAGGTAGGTGCAGTCTACTCTCTTCACTGTAGGTGGCACTCTCCCGCAGTGGCATTACAGTTGGAGAGGAAGTCAAGAAGAACATGGTTTCTCTATGATTTCCTGGGTCACTGGGAAGCTATCCCTTTGGATGCTGCCATCCCATGTGACCCTAGCAACCATCTTGGGTCAGGCAGAACCTATTTAAGGCCCTGGCTCCCAGGCTTGGCGTGCATTTCGTGAGTGGGTAGCATAGGGACAGGTACCCCGTTTGGTAGGCACAGAACTAGCGGTAGGGAAAGGTTCCTGATGAGGATGGAAAGCATAGGGCTTGCAACTTCTCTGGAGATCTTCCCACTTGGGCGCGAGATGGCCAAGCGGCATTCTAACCTTCCTAAGAGGCACCGTCAGTCGGCTGAAACCTGCTCTCTGCACGCTGTTGGACCTATGAGTGTTCCCAGTTGGAGCTGCCTTCCCACTGGGTTTATTGTGAACTGTCTTACATAATTTCAATAAAAGTTCTTTCCTCCCATTTGGTTATTGCAGCTGTACCATACTGTACAGCTATAATTGCAGCTGTACCATACTGCACCCCATCTACAGGCTTGTCTGCAGAAGCCTGAGATTGCCCCTCTGGTCCACTGATCATGGGTACAAACCTTTCCAGCCTTCTGCAGGAAGGAATAATAAATGCACTTTTTTTTTTTTTGCAAAGACATGTGCATTATTTTTTCAGTAGAGGTGAACTTTTCCTTTAAAGCACTCAACTTCTACACAACAAAAATATCAATACACCAGTCCCTGTAAGAGGGCATCAACTGCCAAGGAGCTCAAGTTATTAAAAAATACATGTGCAACCAATAAAATAGGACACTAAATACCAAAATGATGTCCACACATGTCGCTACAAAACCAAACCCAAAAACCCCATGAATTATGCCAACTCCTTTTTAAACTGTAAGCTCTCATGTGCAGGACCCTCCTAACCCTCTTGTCTTAAATGGTACTGTAACTCTACTGTCTCCCTTATTTTGTAAAACGCTGCACAATCTGTTGGCGTTATATAAATCCTGTTTAATAATAATATTAATAATAACCAAATAAAAAAAAAATAAGTTATGTGTCAAACTTGCAGAAAAGGGTAGAGTGTCTCGGGTCAGTGCAGAATAATAACACGTATCGCTCCTTGTGCCGCTTCATCAGGGGAAATCTGACTGATCTGCTTTGGAGTAATTAAAACCTAAAAGAGGGTCAAAACCAGATCCTTCCTGGTGTCTCCCTTCCAGTCAGCTCTGCAGGACCTCTGGGTTCAGCTTCTCTCTCTCTCTAGGCCCCTGGGTCAACCATCCAGGGCCGCGCAACCACCTCCGCGGAGAATAGGGCAGCCGCCTCCTCCCTCCTGGACTCTGTTCCCCGGCTCAACTAACTCTGAGCACATGCGCCCGGGGCTTTAATACAGTATCCCAGCATGCAATGTAGCACTTCTTCTCTGCCAATTGCCAGGACTGTAACAAAGCCTGTGCACTCACTTGTCAGGTCCCACTGTCCAATATGCCTCCCAATTAGACCTGTAAGGGACAGTCAAACAAGCTGAGCTGCACCTGAGCACACCTAACCAATAGATCCTGCTCCCTAGTAGGCAGAGAGCACTCTAAGTTTTACCTGACCATCTTCCTGGTAAGCAGAAAGATCAAAAACTATACTCTCTTCTAGCACCTACCTAGGAGGGTGCTACAGATATGCATAGCTCCCAACTGTCCCTGATTTCGAGGGACTGTCCCTGATTTTGGGAAATGTTCCTCTTTCCTCCTTATTTGTCCCTCTTCTCCTAGGGGGTTATCTGATGTGGGAAGGAGTCACCGGGGGACCCCAGAAGATGAGGTTTGGGGCCACTCAGTGCAAAATGAGCTGCACAGTGGAGCTAAGTATGACATGTTTGTTATTTAAAATAAATAAATAAAAACGAACCCTTACAATCTCTTCAAGGGTTGAAGCCGAACTCTGGAGAAAGTCCAAAACTACTCTTACAGTTGGGCTCCCCCCCACACTGTGAGGATTAAATGCTCATTTTGGCCTAGGGTACCATTAAACCTCTGACGCACAGGGCTGTCCAGGTCCAGATGTAATGTGTCCCTCCCAGTGATTTAGTGCACCCGGCCAGGAGGGACAGGTGCAGCGTTCAGCCCCAATGCAGGCAGCCTGTCAAAGTCTATGTCAAGTTGCAGATGGATGGGGCAGAAGACCTTGGTTCCCGACCTTAATCCCTGAGTGAATAGTGTACAGCCCAGCCACAGCTTGCTGTAAATTTTGCCAGGTGCAGGAAAACGCTGGGAGGGATGCAGTGCAGCTGGACAAGTGTGCAAATGACCTAATGATACCATAGACAAAAATGTGTCCTGGGAGGGATGCACTGAAGTTGGATGACCCTGTGTGCAAGGGCCCTTAAAATGCAGAATTACTTACCTTATCCCTGCAGGATCTCCTTCTGTCCATGTGATTGGTCCCCCCAAAGCCCCTTGTCTTCGGTGCTCCATCAGTCACAGGTTTTCTGGCATCATCATGTACAATGCAAGACCAGCAGTCCTACATTGTGAGGATGCAGAGGTCCCCATCACAACCCTGGCATCTGTCAAAAAGTTTTATCTGTTATCACTGACACTGGCTTTACTGGTTACTGATTCTCCTTATCCAGTAACATCACTTCCACCAGATCAATAGTGGAAAGTCGATTCAAGTATCTAACTTCATCTTAAGCCCTGATGAAGCGAGAATGCAAACTATTAATAAAGAGGTAAACCTAAAAAATAAAATAAAAATTCTGACAGGTAACATTTTTATGACATAAGAGACCCTATTGGCCCATAAACCCCTCTCCCAGCCTGTCAGCATCTGTGAACACTGAGCTGCTACATATACGGTGTGGCCCTGTGCTGTGACTATGTGACTCACACAGAAGTGGCGTCATCATGGCCTGGCCAGTCGAATGGCCAAAGAGTCCTAACCCAAAAGGAAGACCAGAAGAAAAGCAGCGCTGGAGGGGATCGTTTGCCAGGTAAGTCAGCCATAATGTGCACATATGCTGTACATACTAGTACATCATGGTATAAAGCTCACGGGGGGGGGGGTGTCTTTTTTTTTTTTTTTATTGTGGAGATTTAATTCCACTTTAATGCGACTTTGACTCTTTTAGCATTGGGTCTGGCACTCTTTCTATTGGTGTCTACAAGAAAAAAAAACGCTGCTCCAGGTGTATAGAGATAAGACTGATTGGAGTATCTCGCAGAGTGCTAGCCCCGGCCCGCCTCTGTGGGAAACTTGGAAAGAAGAAAGAAATAGCTGCACATCCAGAACTTCAGATTGCCTTTTATTTTGTTTCACAAAGATAACACCAAAGACACCAACCTGTGGCCACGTAGACGCGTTTCACACATACTGTACGTCTTGTGCTTAATCATTACCAAATGATTAAGCACAAGATGTATGTGTGAAACAAAATAAAAGGCAATCGGAAGTTCTGTATGTGCAGCCATTTCTTTCTTTTTTCTATTGGTGTGTACTTTGCCTTGAGATTTTCAGGCACATCAGCTATTCTGGCAAGCGCCTGAGTGGATGAAGTCCCAGGTTGGGCCTGGCGTTTTGCATTTTTTTGGAGCTCAGTGCTTCTAAGTGACCTTACTATGTCGGTAGCGTTGACATCCGCCTTCATGTTCAGCAAGCTGTTACAGACGTCCAGCTGACCATTCCCGGCGGCGAGGTGGAGAGGCGTTCTTTTGGTCTGCAGAAGGAATCAGAGACAGCGGGCGTCGAAGATTAAAAACGCGGTGGCAGTTTATCATAAAATCATTCTCGGGCACAGTTACAGTTTGGCTGTGTTATGGCGTTCACATTTATAATTTGCCTCTGTATTTGTCTTGTGTATACAGACAGAGGAAAAATATGTAAACCACTTTATCCTCTACTTAGCGCTGACACGGCTGTACCCGGCCGAAGCCATGTCTGGTCTGCCTGTGCATCCTAATATTAAAAAAGAAACCAGTACGGAGAAATATGAGACCACCATTTCTGAAATACTAAGTGCCTGGCTGTCTCTGGCTTCAGTTGCTGACCTGGAACAAGCATGCAGACAGTGAAGGCAGAGGTCCTGGTCTGTACACCTTTTTTCCAGGTCAGAGGCTCAAAGATCTGAAGCTGCTGGATTTCCATTTCCACCATTGAACTAGCATCTGGCAGCTCCCAAAATAATGGTGCCAATGTCAGCAGGATTCAAGGCTTTCATGTTATTACTCACTTTTAACTGAAGCCACCTTTCAGGTTTCTTCTGGTGGATGGGTAGCCTGGCTCAGCCTGTCAGCTTCCACCCACAACTCAAATCCAGTAATCTCAACCATACTGTCCATTTATTGATGAGCAGAGCCACAGATAGGGGGGTAGAACCAACCCTTCAGAGCAGGACCCGGGCCCTATCAGTTAAGCAGGGGGTTAAGGGGCAGAGACAAGATTCTTTAAATACCTTTGGGTGCGTGCACAATAATCCCATGTGTCATGAATTACAGCAATTCAATAAAAAGTCCCTAGTCCCATCAGTTAAGCAGCAGGGGCCCAGGGACAAAGATGAGACTATTTACTCATTTTCTAGAGCAGAAGGCGTAAGGCTCCATTTACTAGACATGTGCAATTCGTTTAACGAATTTTGACAAATTTGTTAATTTCCAAATTTCCGAATGTCCAAAATTTTGGACATTCGGAAATTGGAAAATTCGAAATTTGGAAATTTGACAATCCAAAAATAAGAATAAAAATCTGAACATTCAAAAGAATGAAAATCTGAAAATTCGAAAACCTGAAAATCTGAAATAACTAACTAAATATTAAATTATAGGTATTGGAATTTCCTTTCAAATTTGGCTGTTAGTGAACATATTTGAACAAATTATCTGAAATAACGAATGCCGTATCTAAACGAATGTAACATAACGATCTAAAAATAATAAATAACAATAATAATAATAATAAAACCTTTTTATTATTATTATTTATTATTAATTTGTTAGATGCGGCATTCGTTATTTTGGATAATTCGTAACTTTAGATAAATTTGTATTTGTTACATTCACATACCTCCCAACTTTTTGAGATGGGAATGAGGGACACCTACGATATCAACAAAAGTATGCAGGCATAGGACACACCACTTGCCACACCCCCTTAAAGGAAAATTGTACAAAAAAGCAAGATTGGTTAAACCCACAAGTGCTTTTTTTTACCACTACTATTCCTTTATATTGGCTTTTGGATGTTACAAATGCAGCAATTTAGAAATCAGATAAAAGATTTAGCACTGGAAAACACCTTTTGATAGATAAAAAGTGCATTTTATATACAACTATATAGATCAGACCAAAATGAGGGACAAATGAGGAGGAATGAGGGACAGAGGGACATTGCTCCAAATCAGGGACAGTCCTTCAAAATCAGGGACAGTTGGGAGCTATGCATTCACAAACAGCCAAATTTGAAAGGAAATTCCAATACCTATAATTTAATAGTTAGTTATTATTTTGAATGTTATGGATTTTCTTTCTTTTTTTTCAGATTTTTGAATTTCTGAATTTTCGAATTCCAAAAATCTGAAAATTCGGAAATTCGGAAATTCAAAAATTCAAAATTCCGAAATCTTAAAATCCGAATTCTCGGATTTCCAAATTTTCGAAAAAAGCAAAAAAACCAATGAAATGAAAACGAAAAAGAACTAATTTTTTGTCAGTGCACATGTCCAGTGTGCCTTTATGCGACTTTTGGTTCGACTGTGATCTGACTTTACATTCTCTGGGCCAAAGTCGCATCAAAAGTCATTGCAACTTTAAGTCACACTAATTTGAATGGCTGCCATTGAAAAAAAAAAAATGGGCTGCCACTTGCAATGCAACTTTGATGTTCAAAGTCATAAAAGAAGTCACACAAGTGTAAATGGAGCCCAATCTTCCCTGTCGTGGGGCTACCAACAATTAAATTAAAATTCCAGTCTCCTCTTCTATATCAATTCGCTGGGGCAGGCTGTAGCTTTAATAGTTCTGAGCAAACCTTTGGCCTTACCCAAAAAGGAAGGGGGGCCCTATCAGGCAGGCAGCATGGGGCCCCACGATTTCTAGTAACGGCCCAATAAATTAATTCTGAATGGTTCCTGATGAGGGATTCATATTTTATAGCTTGCAAGGTATGTTGCTTACCAAGGACATGGCGTCAATACTGGCGAGGTAATTTTCCACCAGCAGCTTAACAAGGTGATTGCAGCCGTTTTCAGCGCACAGGTGAAGCGGCGTCAGGCCCAGTTTGGTTTTGGCATTCACGAAAGCCTTGTGCCTCAGCAGGATATCCGCCATCTTGTCGTGGCCGTTCTCACAAGCAAGGTGTAGGGCTGCTTTGCCGTGCTGCAGAGGATGAAGCATTTCATTATCTGGTGGGCCTTTCTAATCTATAAAGTGTATGTATAGCCAGTTTTGGATAAAGTAAAGAAAGATTCGAACTCCCATCAGCTAAAACCCTTGCTTTTGGTTTTGGACAGAGTGTAGAACAGTGTATCCCCTGTTCGCTAACACTTTTTCTATTGGTTTATGGGTGGCGTGTAGAGGGGTTAGAACCCTGTCAGGTTTTTATTCCTAGGTCCATGCATAGGAGGTACTAGATCTCCTATTGTAATATCCAGCGTTTTGAACTGACTAGCATCAGTGAGGCTGCTCACATATACCAGAGCACCACCAAAGTATGGAGGGCTTGATAAAATTCAGCTTCATGTAAGAAGCTGTAAACATCCCACACCAATAGTTGGAGAGTTCCAAATGGTATTTTATTGAATAATCAGTAGAATAAGAAAGCCAATGTGTTTAGAGGGTTCAGACAAGCGTGGAACTCCATGTTGCACCAACTATAGGTGGAAGGATCTTGCTATATAAAATCAAATGTTATTACAACCCAATCAGGTCCACCATATTCAGATTACAAAATACTTGAACCCTTTAAAATGTGTTGGCTTTCTTATTTTACCAATAAAATACCATTTTGGACTCTCCAACCATTGGTGTGGCACCCTTACTACTTCTTACATAGTGAGGACACAGACAGCAATGAAAACCTCAACTAGGTAGATACTCCCTCTTTATTTGTGTCGGTGACCATTGTCTCAAAGGAATAATGTGGTGGAACATCCACCATTTTGCAGATGTCACCGAATAGGAGGTAAGGGGAAATCTTCCAATGGGTGCATCAGATTCCTCTTACTTTGTAGCAATTTCCACAAATAAAAAAAACGAAAATGACAAGGGTTCTAATCATTACCTACTCTATCCAAAACTAAAACTAGTATTTGTGTTTAGCTATTTTAACAAACATGTTAAAATTGAATTTTCATTATATTGTATCTACAATGGTGGTCAACTTTCTCAAACTGGCAGGGGGAGGGGGCTAAAATAATGTCCCTGACGTCAACAAAGGGTCACCCATAATATCTGGTAAATGTAATGCTATTGAACTGTCAGAGACTGCCGACATATTGCAGGAGATGGTCAGAGACTTCAGACATACTACAGGAGATGGTCGAAGGTTGAAGACATGTTACGAGATAGATGGTCAGAGACTGGGGACATACTTCAGGAGATGGTCAGAGGTTGAAGACATGTTACGAGATAGATGGTCAGAGACTGGGGACATACTTCAGGAGATGGTCAAAGACTGCAAAACAGGAATATGATCCTTTAACACCCAAGGCTGAATGGCCAAAGGGTTCCCTCATCCATTAGCTGTGAGCTACTTCAGGAGTACACTTTGGAACCTCTTTCTTGCTGAAGCACCCATGGCGCCCACTTCCTCTGCCAATCCCTTTCTCCTGGTCTTGCCCAGATATACTCTTCAAACCAAAAGACAGATTTCTCACTATCATGCTATACACCAGCCCAACCTGTCAATGACATCTTACCTCATCAAACAAATCCACCCTGGCATGATTCTGGATCAGGATCTTCACCACTCCAGTGTGACCGCTCTCTGCTGCCACCAGTAATGGAGACCAGCCGTTCTGGAATAGAACAAGCATCACATCAAGGGACAATCTACAATAAATGGGGATAATCTACAAGACATGAGGACAATCTTCAACACATAAGGACAACCTGCAACACATGGGGACAATGTACAGTACAACGCAAGGGGACAACCTACAACACACAGGAACAATCTACAACGCATAAGGACAACATACAACACATGGGGACAACCTACAACAACCCGTGAATGAAAAGTGAAAGGTAGAGCAGTACAGCGATAAGCTCATCTCTCTGTCACTCTACTCCCTCCTCCTACCAGCATGCTTCTTGCCAGCACATGCCCGGAGTTTAGCTTTAAAATTATTATCATTATTATTATGATTGAATTATATCACGTTCACATCTTTAGTGCTGTACAAAGTCAACTGAAGCCGCTCATGAATTATTTTTGCAGCTTATTTGCTCAGAGGGTATACAAGCCAGCACATTAGCATGACAGCCAAGCGCGTAACAATTTCAGTCTGAGACCCCCCTCCCCAATAGGGACTGTCCTATAATATGAGGGACCTTCCTGTATGCCTTATATTAGGTTCTCACCTTGGCCTGCTTGTTCACGGTCTGCTGAATGCAGCCGCCTCCTATATGGGTAATCATCTCCAATAGCACTTCCGTGTTCCCAGTCCTGGCACAGTAATGCAGCGGAGTCTCACCGGCCTTGTTTATCAGAAAGCACAAAGTGTATTTAGTATTTAGAACATTTGTACATACATTTTAGTTTGCTACTTACTTACTCCCACTTGGGACAATATAATACCACACTTATGTTCTCTCTCTATCTGCATGGACAGATTCTGCCACGTTTCGACCAATAGAGAACTACATATGGACCACCTGGAGAATCTAGTGGAACTGATCCAGGAATTTCTTCTGTGTAAGTTCTATATCATTTGCAGTTCATTGCCTGACACCATCATGGACCTTGTTACCAAGCCCATGTCACTCTGCTATATCTTTCTGATCTTTTAGATATTGCTGTACTTGGATTAAATTCATATATAGGAACCCTTTTACCTGCCAAAGGCTTTGTATTTTTGTCAATTCAGTCCTCGGATTTACACAGCTCTGCCACACAGCACAGTCCTGTCTGGAAGGGCAGGAGACCTGATTTGTCTCTGTTCCTCCCCATCCCTCCCCCTAGCCTGTGATCGAACAATAAGGGTTCGTTTACATTTGCAGCAACCCTTATCACCCCTTTGAAAAATGATCTGCAGTGGATCACTTTTCAGAGGGTGGCTGGGAGGTGATATGCAGCCTCCTCATCGCCTGTGTTCTGCAACACAACCGTGTGCATTGCATACAAGTGCAGCAAGGCTGCATCCCAATTTATTTGAATGGGTCACAATTGACGTCAGTACTGCCCACCATACTCTACATGAGGTATAACATTTTCTGTGGCAAGTGTACAACCGTGTCGCAGCTTAAGGGAGGTGGGGAATCAAACAACACTCAGCCGTCTATTTTTCCGCCCCTCAACCAAAAATGTGAGAGAAAAGCGAAACTGGCAACAAACTGATGAAGCAAGCAAAGCAACTGATGAGCAGGTCTCTCTGCTCTCCCCTCCTATCAGCATGCCACTTGTTAGCTGATGACCACTGCAGAACAACTGGCTCCTGGTGCTGCTTCTCTCCCTCCCAGTCTCAGCTCTGCTGTACATGGACTGCAAGAGGCTAATATCAAGTCAAGTTGAGCTACTTACACTGCTTATATAAAAAAAAAATACATTTAACTATTTTATAATGGATACAGAGTTTAATTTTTTGAGCCTTTTATATCCGCCTGGTGATTTAAAGCAGCCCTTAATCCCCAAAAATACTTCTCCCCCCCACCCTGCTTCTTCCATTGGATAAAAATTCAATAAAAAAAAAAAAAAGATATCTGACCTATTTAGGCAGCGTGCCACAGGCTTTTGCAAATGCAGAGATGTACCACAGGTCTTTAGGACCCAGCAGAAACCTGCAGCACAAATGCAGCCATGTGGGGGATGTCTGTGCACACGAGCAAATGCCACAGGTATAAAAGTCCTAGACACCAGCATTGTGTGCGCATGCACAGGGAACCGGACAGAGGCCATCGGCCCATCTGTGCACATGTGAGATAAGCAAAGGTGCAGGCAAGGAGGGGTGGGGCTAAAATATTGGGGGACTGAAGTTCCTTTTTAACCACTTGCCGACCAGCCGTTTTACTGCGGCAGGTTGGCTCTGCTGGGCAAATCGACGTTACCTTACGTCGCTTCCTTTTGTGGCCACTAGGGGCCGATCTCTCTCTTCCCCTGGTAAGTCCCAGTTAGAACACAGTGAGGGAACAAAGTTAACCCCTTTCCTGCCAGTGACATTTATACAGTAATCAGTGCATTTTTATAGCACTGATCGCTGTATAATTGTCAATGGTCCCAAAAATGTGTCAAAAGTGTCCGATATGTCCGCCGCAATATCGCAGTCCCAATAAAAATCACAGATCATCGCCATTACTAGTCAAAAAAAAAAAAATAATAATAAAAATGCTAGAAATCTATCCCCTATTTTGTAGACGCTATAACTTTTGCGCAAACCAATCAATATACGCTCATTGCGATTTTTTTTTTTTTTTTACCAAAAATATGTAGAAGAATACATATCGGCCTAAACTGAGAAAAATGTGGGATATTTATTATAGCAAAAAGTAAAAGATATTGTGTTTTTTTCAAAATTGTCACTCTTCTTTTGTTTATAGCACAAAAAATAAAAACCGCAGATGTGATCAAATACCACCAAAAGAAAGCTCTGTTTGTGGGAAAAAAAGGACGTCAATTTTGTTTGGGTACAGCGTCGCATGTCAGCGCAATTGTCAGTTAAAGCGACACAGTGCCGTATCGTAAAAAATGGCCTGGTCATTAAATAGCCAAATCTTTCGGGGCTGAAGTGGTTAAAGAGTAAAGCCAGGTTGTGTTCTGTTCTTACCCTTTGACAAAGTCACGTGCCCATGGCGAAACGCATTAGGACGATGCCAAGTGATGTTATCACGCCCACCCAGAAGTCACCTTCGGAGAGCTGGATAAGGTGATGCTGTGTCTCTAGCCTTAAAGTGGGGTTCCACCCAAAAAAACCCAAAATACCTGAAAAATTCTAAAAAAAACCCAAAAATACATTTGGATATTTTTTTTTACTTACCTCTAAATGCCTGTTGCTAGGTTGTCCCTCGTAGTCTGCCTCTTCCTTTGCCTGGGCTGGTGACATCACTTCCCCCTCGGCACAGGAAGGGCTCGGCTCTGCTCCCTCCCTCCTGTTAATCATCTGGGACCTATTACAGGTCCCTGGTGATTGAGCGGCCAATCACAGCGCGCGGCGCCGCTTGCGCATGCGCAGTGGGTGCCAGGCTGTGAAGCCACAGCCCGGCGCCCACAGTTGAAATGCCGGCACCGACGAGCGGAGGGGGGGGACGAGCGGGGCTTTGATCCCCCGCATCGCTGGACCCTGGGACAGGTAAGTGTCCAATTAAAAGTCAGCAGCTGCAGTATTTGTAGCTGCTGACTTTTAATTTTTTTTTTTTTTTTAATGGACCCCCTGGGTGGAACTCCTCTTTAAGGAGGGCCTGTACATCTATAGATGATTTTTTAATTGGTGCACTACTCTTCTCAGTGCATTTTAAGTGTGAGCGGAATGCTTTGTGGATTTAATAAAGGGTTTTACGTTATTTGGGTAAAACAATATGTTAGCCATTTTCTTTTGAGTGGAAGAGCTACAGGAGGAAATAGTGGGATTAGTGTGACAGAGAGGGTAATTGCTGAAGAGGTGAATGAATGGGAGGAACCCCAAATATCTGAAAGCGGTGTATGAGGCCCCTGCTTAACGACTTAAGGATCGAGCCTCTTTCTGAGATGTGTTGTTTACAAGTTAAAAACAGTTTTTTTTGCTAGAAAATTACTTAGAACCCCCAAACATTATACATTTTTTTTTCTAACACCCTAGAAATAAAATGGCGGTCGTTGCAATACTTTCTGTCATACCGTATTTGCGCAGCAGCCATTCAAGCGCACTTTTTTTGGAAAAAATACACTTTTTTGAATTAAAAAATAAGGCAACAGTAAAGTTAGCCCAATTTTTTTTATATCGTGAAAGATAATGTTACGCCGAGTAAACTGATACCCAACATGTCACGCTTCAAAATTGCGCCCGTTCCTGGAATGGCGACAAACTTTTACCCTTAAAAATCTCCAAATTCTACAGCTTGCATGTTTTAGGTGACAGAGGAGGTCTGGGCTAGAATTATTGCTCTCGCTCTACCGATCGTGGTGATACCTCACATGTGTGCTTTGAACACGGTTTTCATATGTGGGCGTTACTCATGTATGCGTTCGCTTCTGCACGCAAGCTCGTTGGGACGGGGCGCGTTTAAAAAAATTATTTTTATCTTATTTATTTCACCTTTTATTTTTTTTTATTTTTACACCGTTTTTTAAAAAATTATAAAAATGTGTCACTTTTATTCCTATTACAAGGAATGTAAACATCCCTTGTAATAGAAAAAAAGCATGACAGGACCAGGTCAAAAAGACCTCAGATCTCATATTTACACTAAAATGCAATAAAAAAAAAATATTAAGAAAAAATTTGTCATTTAAAACATTTTTTTTTAAAAATGGCCCTTTAAGAGCTATGGGCGGAAGTGACGTTTTGACATCGCTTCCGCCCTGCAATGATGTGGAGATGGGTGGCGGCCACAAGAAGGACCCGATCGCCTCCGGTAAGCAGCAGAGGGACCGGAGCGCGGTGGGAAGGGGGGGCTCTCTCCTGCCGCCGATAAAAGTGATCTTGCGGTGAATCCGCTGCAGAGACCACTTTTATCTTAAACCGGACCGCTCACTGAAGAAGAGGATACCAGGGTTATGGCAGCTAGCTGCTGACATAACAACAATATTCCTTTTCAAACAGCCGACGTATAACGACGGTGGGCGGTCCAGAAGTGGTTAAAGAGGAAGGTGCTTGATGACCTATTTCTACACAATGAGGTCCATCAGTGGAGATGAGTGCAGAGTGCAAAGGGTGGTGGGATTCACTCGGGCACTATTGCATGTAAAGGAGGAAAAGAAGACACGATATATAGAGGATGAAAGATATCAATTTAGAGCACAACATTCTTAGTTTGTATTATTACTAATATGATGTGGATGATATACTGAAGCATCAGAACTGTTTATTACTCACATTTTCACAATGAAGGAGATATTTATTTCTGGGCACGATTCACTGTGATTGCAATTGGTGACACAAATATATATGATTTTATGATGATATACAGTATATTCTTCATCTACGAGTGCATACAGTATGTATAGAATTTCAGTATTGTAATTAGTTGCGCCGCACTTTTTTGATTTTGTGCTTTTTAGTGTTCTCTTTACTTACTTGACCTCCAGAAGATTTACCCCCCCCCCCCCCCCCTTTATGACCAGGCAATTTTTTTGCGATACAGCAATGCGTTACTTTAACTGACAATTGCGTGGTCGTGTGACGCTGTACCCAAATAAAATGTTTATTCTTTTTTTCCTCACATATAGAACTTTCTTTTGGTGGTATTTGATCACCTCTGTGGTTTTAATTTTTGGCGCTATAAACAAAAAAAGACTGACAATTATGAAAAAAAAAACACACAATAAAATACAATAAGTAAAAAAAAAAAATGTTAGTTTCTGCTTTAAAGCATATCCAATTAAAAAATAAAAAATAAAAAAAAAAAACAAATTTCTTCATCAATTTAGACCAATAAGTATTCTGCTACATATTTTTGGAAAAAAAAAATCCCAATAAGCGTATATTGATAGGTTTGCGCAAAAGTTATAGCGTCTATACATATAAACTATGGAATATATATATATATATATTTTTTTTACTAGTCATGGCGGTGGCGATCGGCGACTTATAGCGGGACTACAATATTGCAGCGGATAGTCGGGACACCTGACATTTTTGACACTTTTTGGGAACCAGTGACACTAATACAGTGATCAGTGCTAAAAAATTATGCACTGTCACTGTACTAATGACACTGGCTAGGAAGGGGTTAGCATCAGGGGCGATCAAAGGGTTAACTGTGTGCCTAGCTGGTGCGTTACTACTGTGGGGGGCGGTGCTTGTACTAGGGGAAGGCATGGATCTTTGCTTTGCAGAGACACAGGATCCATTGCCTTCTGTACTGACAGAATGGTGATCTGCCTTGTTTACAGAACTGTACAGAAGCATTGGTGGTTGCCAGCGGATATCGAGCCTGCCGTACCCACCGATCAGCTCCCACTGTGTATAATCCCAGCGGGAGCAGGCCGGCAGCGACGAATGCGCCCCCAGACCCGGAAGTGCAGGATCACGTACTAGGTATGTGATCCTGCGGAGTAGAGCCGCCTTGCCGCTATATATATATATATAAGTGCAAGCGGTTAATCAAGTGAGTCTAGCAGGACATGGTGATACTTGTAGTTCCTCATCCTGACAACTTTGCCTCTCATGGGAACATTATCACAGCATTCTAGTTTTGTCTTGCAATATACTAAAGTCCGAATGTTTTGGCGCATCGTAAAAAGAAAGTGACACGGATTCATAAAAGAACTCAAACACGTTGTTAAAGATCCATTTTCCTTCAGAAAATTCCATCATTGAATCCAGATGTCCGGCATAAATCTCCGGCAGGAAAACTTGAAAAACTGGCAGGTGGCGGAGTGGATGATAACAATGATACGAAGGCAGCCATTCGCCTGGAGGGCGTCACAGAACATAATGGATAATAAATCCAGCAACTTTTACGTTTTCCTATCATGGCGAATCTCGCCAACAATAAATTTAAGCTTCCAGCTTATAACGGCAACTTCATCACATCACAACAAACACCAAAGAAAAAGAATTCAAGTTTTAAAGCAAAGCAAATAAACAATAAAGAGGGGAACAAAATTGAAAGTTTTTTGCTTTGCCAAAAATGTTGGCAAAATTTCTAACATTTGGTGCATTGGAGTCATTAGGGAAGTCAATTTTCAATCAATTTTCACCAACTTGACCCCTTCCCGGTATTTATACCTGGGGGGGGGGACTGCCCAGATCACGTGACTACTGTGATTACTTTATTTTCTTTGCTTTAAATGTTTTATTATAATCACAGTGGTCACATCATCTGGGCAGTCCTTCCCCCCAGGTATACCGGGAAGGGGTTAAGTTGGTGAAAATTGACTGAAAATTGACTTCCCTAATGCCTCCAATGCATCAAATGTTAGAAATTTTGCCAAAATTTTTGGCAAAGCAAAAAACTGTCAATTTTGTTCCTCTCTTTATTAATTACTTTATTTTGTTTGCTTTCAAATTTTTATTATAATCACAGTGGTCACATGATCTGGGGCAGTCCTTCCTACCCCCAGGTGGAAATAGTTGGAAGGGGTTAAGCTGGTAAAAACGGGTTGAAAATTTACTTCCCTAATGACTCCAATTCAAGAAATGTCAGAAATTTTGCCCAATTTTTTGGCAAAGCAAAAAACCTGTCAATTTTGTTCCTCTCTTTATTAATTACTTTATTTTGTTTGCTTTCAATTCTCTATTATAATCAATAAAGATGAACAAAATGGACAGTTTTTTTAGCTTTGCCAAAAATTTTGGCAAAATTTCTGACATTTCTTGAATTGGAGTCATTAGGGAAGTCAATTTTCAATCCGTTTTTACTAGCTTAACCCCTTCCCGCTATTTACACCTGGGGGTAGGAAGGACTGCCCCTGATCATGTGATCACTGATTAGAATTTACATTTTAAAGCAAAGCAAAAAAGTAAACAATAGAGAGGAACAAAACTGACAGTTTTTTGCTTTGCTTACAATTTAGGCAAAATTTCTGACATATCTTGCATTGAAATCATTAGGGAAGTCAATTTTGAAACAATTTTTACCCCTCCCTGGTTTTTATGCTGGGGGGGAGGGGAGAAACAGGTAGCACTGGCTGATTATGTGACCACTGTGATTGGCTGTCACAGTGGTCACATGATTGGGAGCCAGTCCCACCATCTCCTGATCATAACAAGAGACGGGGAGCTGTCTAGAGATCCACGAAGGATCAGTGAGTGCGCTCTTCCCACAGGAACCTTGGCTGTCCATGGATGCAAAGGTGTGATGTATGAGCATTTAAGTCCACATTTATTGCAGTAAAGAGTTCAATACCACACGCTTTACTGCAAGACAGCGACTGATGTGCATTGTGGGGCACTGCCAAAAATTGGTGCATGCGTTATTTTCGACAGCGCACCGCAACATACAATAGTTTCTCTATTGGACCAAGAAACAATGGTACAAAAAAATTAACTGGAGTTTCGCTTTAACATAGAACACGTTAGCATGTGACGTATGTGCGTTAATGCACCTCAACAGATTGAGCAAGTGTTAAATGACCCCTGACAGGTTCTCTTTAAGATGGCCAACAGAGGGCCTGGTTAATATTTCTCTGCCCTCCCCCTGTCATGGTGTCTTGGAGCACCCCCCATGTTGCGTCTCTCGTCAGCCTATTATTTATGGTTTAAAATGAATCCTCTGCCCTCCCCCTGTCATGGGCTCTTATGTTGGGTCTCTCATTAGTGATTAGTCAATAATTATTCCTATGTCCTTCCCCTAACATGGCACCCCTCATGTTGTATCTCTCATTAGCCTGTTATTTATGGTAAATAATGAATACTCTGCCCTCACCCCATCATGTCAGCTTGGAGACTCAACCCTCGTGTTGAATCTCTGATTATTGTTATGGTTAATCCCCTTCCTTCCCTGTCATGGTTTTACGGTCTTTACTGTCAACACAGAGGACAAGGGGGCACTCTTTACGTCTAGGGGAAAAGAGATTTCATCTCCAATTACAGAAAGGTTTCTTCACAGTAAGAGCTGTGAAAATGTAGAATAGGCTCCCTCCAGAGGTGGTTCTGTCCAGCTCAGTAGATTGCTTTAAGAAAGGCCTGGATTCTTTCCTAAATGTACATAATATAACTGAGTACTAACAATTATAGGTAAAATTGATCGAGGGAAAATCCGATTGCCTCTCGGGGGATCAGGAAGGAATTTTTTCCTCTGCTGTAGCAAATTGGAGCATGCTCTGCTGGGGTTTTTTGTCTCCCTCTGAATCAACTGAGGGTATATTGGATTGTACGATATTTATTTTATTTATTTGTTTATTTTTGTGGTTGGACTGGATGGACTTGTGTCTTTTTTCGACCTGACTAACTATGTAACTATGGTTTCTTGGAACACCCATTATGTTGCATCTCTCATTAGTTAGTTATTTATAGTAAATAATGGATCTTCTGCCCTCCCCCTTATGGCGTCTTTGAGCACCCTTCATGTTGCATCTCTTGTTACCCATTATTTATTGTAATAATTAATCCTCTGCCCTCCACCTGTCATGGTATCTTGGAGTGCCCCCAATATTGGGTCGCTCATTACCCATTAATAATGGTAATAATTAATCTTCTGCCCCCCTCATCATGGCATCTTGGAGCACCCCTCATGTTGGGTCTTTGATTATTCCGTTATTTATAGTTAATAAATCCCCTTCCTTCTCTGTCATGACTTCTCGGAAGGCCCCTCATGTTGTATCTTTCATTAGTTTGCTGTTTATAGTAAATAATGGATCCTCTGCCTTCCCCCTTTGTGGCATGTTTGAGCACCCCTCATGTTGAATCTCTTATCACCCATTATTTATGGAAAAATGTTAGTCCTCTTCCCTCCCCCCTTATGGTGTCTTGGAGTGCCCCTCATATCGGGACTCTCATTACCTATTTATGGTAATAAATCCCCTGCCCTCCCTCGTTATAGCAACTTGAAGCACCCCTCATGTTGTGTCTCTCATGAACCCATTATTTATGGTTAAAAATCAATCCTCTGCCCTCCCCCTGTCATTGCATCTTTGAGTACCCCTTATGTTGGGTCTCTTATTAGTCCACTATTCATGGTTAATACTTATACCTCTGCCCTCCCCCACCATCGTGGCATCTAGAAGTGCCCCTCATGTTGTGACTCTGATTATTCTGTTATTGTTTGGTTAATAAATTAATCCTCTGCCCTCCCGCCATCATGGCATCTTGGAGCACCCCTCATGTTGCATCTCTCATTACCTATTATTTATGGTTAATATTTAATCTTCTGCCCTACCCCTGTCATAGCATCTAGGAGCACCCCTCATGTTGCGACTCTGATTATCCTGTTTTTTTTGGTGAATAATTAATCCTCTGCCCTCCCCCCATTCATGGCATTTTGGAGCGCCTCTCATGCTAGGTCTCTCATTACCCATTATTAATAATAATATTTCATCCTCTACCCTCCCCATCATCATTTCTTGGAGCGCTCCTCCTATTGCGTCCCTCGGTATGTAAAAGCTGCTTGTGGTTTTGTGAGGCAGAAAAGCCTGAACTTCGCCCTCCGAGTGTTTAAAGTTTATCTTTTCACACGCAGCCTTTATAAACTGACGCTGACGATCCCGCGGCGGTTCGGAACGGCTCTGGCTTTCATGTGCGAGCTCGGTCTGAGGGAGGGGGTCGATTCCGGAGCCAAGTCCCGGGGCTGCGTTTACAAAATGGAGGACTGAATATAAACACGGAGACGTGACAGACACTGTTCTATGTGCTGAGATGTTCCCTGTCCGCGAGGCGCGGGCCCGGAGGACGGCGGCTGGGGCCCCGCTGGCAGTCCACAAATCTCTAAATGACTCAAGACACTGAAGTTCTGTAAACCTGCCACGTAAATATTTTTCACAATGCTCCACATTTATCTATATTCCCTTCTGTGTGGAGAAGTCAACAGAGGCCTCGCCGAAGAACAAGAGTCTTAACAACGTCTGGAGGAAGGACCATCTCAGTTACCCATAGCAACCACCTTCTCCTATTGTGTTTCCAGCGCTGTGTGGGAGTGTATTAAAGAAAGCAGATTGGTTGCCATGGGCAACAAGAATTGTTCTGTATCCACTGTAAACTGGGGGACAGGTAGCAGGTATAAAGCTCCCTGGGATGAGCAGTCTTTCAGGCACAGATACTAAATCCAGTGAGGAAGTGACAAACAGGGTGGTGTTTATTTGTGATATATAGAAGTCTATATACAGGTGCTGTACAGTGTTCCAAAAACAAATAGGAACAAAAATAGCCAAACAAAAACCTAGCCATGTCTCGGCACTAACTATACAATATTACAAATCCAGCTACCAGGCCGAGCAAGCCTACAGCTTGTCAGCTTCCACATACACAGCTTAATAGCTTTTACCAACCTGTGTCTCTCCTAGACAGAAGTTGTCTGAGGTTCCCAGGCCAAGAGCACTGGCTGTCTGTCTCAGGTGAGTTTAAATTGGCCTGGGGAGAGGACCAAGATCCGAACTGGGCCATGGGTCAGAGATTCCTGAATGTGTATGAGAGGAGCCTGGGAGACATATAAACCCCGAACAGGACTTTTCCCGGCTCTCTCTCTGGGACGCTCTGCTACATATTATTATTATTATTATACAGGATTTATATAGCGCCAACAGTTTACGTAGCTCTTTACAACTTGAGGGTAGACAATACAAATACAATACACTTTAATACAGTAGGAATCAGAGGGCCCTGCTCCTTAGAAGCTTACAATCTAAGAGGGAAGGCCAAGAGATACAAGCGGTAATAACTGTGGGCGATGTGCTGATTGAGAAGATAAATGTACAGTTGTTAGGTGGAGGCCAGATGGGCTTCTCTGAAGAGATGAGTTTTTAGGGATCGTCTGAAAGTGGATAAAGTAGGAGAAAAGTAGGGGCGTATCTTGGAGATATTGCGGAGGTTGAGGCGGCAAATTTGGATAGCGAAAGGATGTGGGGCCGAAAGGTTAGTTCAGAGTCCAGGATTACACCTAGGACCTTGGCGTGAGAGGACAAGTTGATAGTTGAGCCGTTGATATTGACAGAGAAATCAGGGGAAGTGGCAACTGAGGGAGGAAATATCATGAGCTTGGATTTGGATAGGTTAAGTTTGAGGAAGTGATGTGACATCCAGGCTGATATGTCTGCTAGTAAGTTGGAGATGCGTGAGGAGACAGATGGAGAGAAAAACAGAAAATGACTCCTGCGCACAAGTGGTCGACCCAATAAAAGGGATACACTGGCCTTGCTGCCCTCAAGGATGGGGAATCCTAGCAGACAAAGAAATAAAAGGAGAGAAGGGCGCACCAGCCATGTGCATTATCTTTTGTAAAACATTTATTTAGTAAAATGATAAGGAAATTACTCACAAGCAGTAAAGAATCATGTGCCATAAACCTTGGACATCAACTTGCAACAAGTGGTAATAATGATGAACAAAGCCTTCCAAAGGTGTTTCCGAGGAATATAAAACACTGCTCGCGAGCAGTGTTTTATATTCCTCGGAAACACCTTTGGAAGGCTTTGTTCATCATTATTACCACTTGTTGCAAGTTGATGTCCAAGGTTTATGGCACATGATTCTTTACTGCTTGTGAGTAATTTCCTTATCATTTTACTAAATAAATGTTTTACAAAAGATAATGCACATGGCTGGTGCGCCCTTCTCTCCTTTTATTTCTTTGACAGATGGAGAGAGCTGAGGGTGGAGAGATCGATTTGGGTGTCATCAGCGTAGATATAAAGGAGCATCAAGAGACTAAAAATTGGGACTTTTAAAGGCACAAATGTAATGGACTACAAGAGATATGTAAAAAAGTTGGATTTTATTATTAACATACAAAAAACATAGGGAGTGGACATGAACATTGTTAAAAACACATCGGATATAGGCATACAACACATGTAATAACACCATACAGGATCCTATCCTGCAGTCTCCTAGGTATTTCTATATATTCTTAACAATATATTCATATTCCAAGTAAAAGAAAGGGTAGACTTCCCCAAAAGAGTTAAGATTGAGGGAGCACTGCAGGTCTGGTATTCCAGAGTGGTGTATTCTCCAATTGCTCTACATGTTTCACGCTGACAAAAAACGCTTCTTCAGGAGCTAGAGGTTCAATTAGATATGAAAAAGAAAAAATGTGTTCACAAAGGTGGACTTAGTCAATGGATCGCTGAAAGCGATCAAAGGTAAAGGTGTATCTGAAAAAGATCAGGCGGGCAGCAAGCGGAGACCAAGGCATCCCAGATAAATGTCACATCAGGTAGTTGTAAGTAAGGGGAGAGCTTGTATAAGCCGCAGTTCCCACGATAGATAACAAGAGAATCTGGGAGTGCACCGCTCTGCTGGATTGCTGCCTGTTGTATGTCTCACAGCGTAGATATAAAATTTAAATATTAAATATTTAAATACATATCCTCCCCCTTGTTTCAACCCCAGGGTGGGAACACCTGTGGCCCAACAGGAGTAAACACGGGACAGGGCATCTACATTCCCCATCTCAACACCTGGCCTGTGTTTTACAGTGAAGGAATAATCCTGTAGAGCAAGAAACCACTGGTTCACCCGTCTCTCCTTTTTTTGGGCCATCCATTTCAGGGGTGCATGGTCAGTTATTAAATCAAACTGGCGCCGTAACAAATAGTACCTTAGCGTGTCTACGGCACACTTTATGGCTAAACATTTCTTTTCCATGACTGCATACTTTTTCTCATGATCATTGAGCTTTCTGCTTAGGTACACAACAGGGTGTTCTTCCCCATTGTGTACCTGTGACAATACTGCCCCGATACCTACATCAGACGCATCAGTCTGAACCAAAAAATCTTTGGAGAAATCGGGGGAGTCCAGTACTGGCTGTGCACAAAGAGCCTTCTTCAGGACTTGGAAAGATTCCTCTGCTACTGGGGACCATTTCACCATTACAGAGTCTTTCCCTTTTGTAAGGTCTGTCAGTGGGGCAGCTATAGTTGCAAAATTCGGGATAAACCTTCTATAATACCCCACAATCCCAAGAAAGGCCCTGACCTGTTTCTTGTTTGCAGGATGTGGCCACTTCTGGATAGCTTCTATTTTACTCACTTGAGGTTTAATGACTCCACGGCCAATAGTGTAGCCCAAATACCTGGCTTCCTCTAAACCAATGCCACATTTTTTTGGATTCGCCATAAAACCTTCTTTGAAGAGGGAGTCAAGGAAAGCCTGGACACGGGGCAAGTGGGACTCCCAGTCAGTGCTATGTACAACTAGATCCAGATAGGCTGCTGCATACTGTCGGTGAGGTCTTAGGGTCCTGTCTATGACCCTCTGAAATGTTGTGGGGGCATTTTGCAACCCAAAAGGCATTTTCTTATACTGAAATGAACCCTCTGGGGTCACAAACGCAGTCTTCTCTTTGGCCCTACCAGTCAGGGGTATTTTCCAATAACCTTTTGTCAAGTCCAAAGTGGTCAGATAGCGGGCCTTGCCAAGTCGGTCTATAAGTTTGTCTACCCTGGGCATTGGGTATGTGTCAAACGTTGTCACTGCATTAGGCTTCCTGAAGTTGTTACAGAACCTCCAAGTTCCATCCGGTTTTGGGACTAACATGATGGGGCTAGACCAGTCACTATTGGATTCCTCAATTACATCTAGCTCCAACATCCTTTTAACTTCATCACTGATGTCCTTTCTTCTAGCTTCGGGAATTCAGTTTGGTTTGAGCTTGATACGGACCCCAGGTTCAGTAACAATATCATGCTGAACTGCTGAAGTCGTGCCAGGTAACTCTGAAAATTTCTCTCTATTCCTTATCAGGAACTCTAGCTTCCTGTTTTTGGGAATATGACAGGGTGTCTGGAATCATGATCTCAGGTAACAGAGGGGACTCAGTACCCTTAGGCGTTACCGAGAGGGACCTCGCAGTTAATGCCAGTCTATCCTTCCAGGGCTTTAACAGGTTTATGTGGTAAATCTGTTCGGGCTTCCTTTTTGCCTTTTGCCCTGCCTGCTCTTTTTGAGAGATATTCCCATCTTTATCCTTGTAATCAATTATAATAACATGGGGAGGCTTTTACTATAAGGCCCCTTTCACACTGGGGCGGTTTGCAGGCGTTATTGCGCTAAAAATAGCGCCTGCAAACCACCCCTAAACAGCCGCTGCTGTTTGTTCAGTGTGAAAGCCCGAGGGCTTTCACACTGAAGTGGTGCGCTGGCAGGACAGTAAAAAAAGTCCTGCAAGCCGCATCTTTGGAGCGGTGAAGCTGTGGTATAGCCGCGCTGTGCCCATTGAAATCAATGGGACAGCGCGGCTATACCGTGGTAATACCGCGGCTATAGCCGCGCTGTACGAGCGGGTTTAACCCTTTTTCGGCCGCCAGCGGGGGTTAAAACCGCACCGCTAGCGGCCGAATACAGCCGCAAAAACGACGGTAAAACAGCGCTAAAAATAGTGCTGTTTTACCGCCGACGCCCCCACCGCCCCAGTGTGAAAGGGGCCTAAGAGTCAATGTCCCTTCTGAATATGTTAATGGAGTCTGTGTAAAGCACCTAGAAACAGGCTCCGGTGTATGGGAGGGGCATGTTCGGGAGTTTTTTGATGCGCAATTTTAAGATACCAAACCAATTATAATAAGTTATTTTATTATCCCTCAGGGCTCTACTGTGGCTGTGCTGTGGTGGTCCTCCCTCTGGGGGACCTTTGTGAGGGCTTTTTTGAGCTTGTATGGTGTCCATCATCTTTTGGTGGACAAACAGCGGCAAAAGTTTATTTACTCTTCTAAGGAAATCGTTTTTGCATATATTTACACATACTTCTCTATATAATTCAATATTGGTATGTATACTGGACAAGTTCAGATACTGTAATGTTGACTTTGCCTTGAAAATGCGTCTATGTTAAGCCTGTTCTTACCTTTTTTTCAGAATATGCTTATTTTCTCTCCTAAAAAACGCCTCTGAAGAAGGGACATCGTCCTGAAACATGTCAGGCTTATGGAGGAATTTGTATTCATTTTTGAACTTGTAAAGAATGTATTGTGTGTAAATCTTTTCTTGTTTTGCACAAATGTTTTGTATAGACTACTATCATGCTTTTTATATATGCTTCTTTAAGCATATTTTCAAATAAATAATATGTTTTTATAATATAAGTTTTCATCTGTTCGCCTTTAAAGTCCCCTTGTACCGGGGGGGGTACTAGTGTCCCTTCCTTTTAGGGTCCCTTTTACAATTAATTTTGGGATGTTGGCAACGTTCTATTGAGAATTTAAGTTTTCTCTTTCTGGTTCACCACTATATACCGTATATACTCGAGTATAAGTCGAATTTTTCAGCACATTTTTTTGTGCTGAAAGTGCCCCCCTCGACTTATACTCGAGTCAAGCACTTTTCTGCAGCAAAAAATGTCATTTTCCGAACTGACTTTGGGGCCCCGTATCTCAGGGCCACTTGGTGCTAGGAACTCCATATTTGGTGTGCTAACCCAGTGAAACTGGTACAACAACATAGTTCCTAGCACTAAGTGGCCCTGAGATACGGGGCCCCAAACCAGTTCAGAAAATGTCATTCTCTGCTGCAGAAAAGTGCTTGACATTTTCTGAACTGATTTTTGGGGCCCTGTATCTCGGGGCCACTTGGTGCTAGAATCCCCAGCTTTGGAAATTTTATGGTGCTAGTTCCACTGGGTTTGCACACCAAATTTGGGGTTCTTAGCACTAAGTGGCCCCGAGAAATTCGGTCAACTGTGTCCATCTGCAGCAATGTCATTTCGGGACCCTTTGGGTTCAGAGACCCCAAATTTTGGCTGCAGCTGGGGGGCATCTAGGAACCCTTAACTACCGTGTTTGAAGTTCAGGAGACCTATGGCTGCAAATGGGCACAGTGAGGCATGCAAATGGGCATTGTTGACCCTCTTTTCCACTTACAGTAGCTGTGCATTTCTCACCCTCATCTTATACTTGGGTCAATACGTTTTTCCCATTTTTTTGTGGTAAATTAGAGCCTCGACTTATACTCGGAACGACTTATACTCGAGTATATACGGTACTTAATAAATAGGGTAGCAAATACTCATTAAAAATGCTATGTGATACTCATATGTTTTTCTATATATTTACTTTTTCTGCTAAAAGGTCTTTATATGTTTTTTCAAGATGTTTCAAGGCAAAGAATGGGACAATCTCATGGCAGGGTTTTCCAAAGATTACAGTAAAAAATCATCCTCTCATTTAGAAATTTCCTCTTTGTTCTTTCAATTGGGCAAAATTGTTGACAAAAAAGTCACATGCTTCTGGCATGCTGATAGCTTCGATAGATACACCCAAGAGGATATTAATCTTCTAAGATTACTAATGCAGATTTTTCCTATGCTAGAAGATGTTGATTCCTCTTTTAAAATCAATTGGGAGAGGAATCTACAACTTTGTACTAAGACTATGATGACATTATTAAGTGAAAAATATACAAAACGCATTGCTAGCTTTGATAAAGATATTGATGCAATTTATGCCAAATTACTTCCCTTTAAAGGTTTGCCCATTTTTAAGGAACACAAAGAAAAAAATAGAATTCAGCCTAATTAATCAGAAATTCCAAGAAAAACTAGCAATAAAAGACAAGAAATTTTGGTGAGATAAAAGAGCCTTCCAGGAAGGAAAGGTCTATAAATGGCATCAAACCAATTTAACACAACGTTCCCAAAAAGGCAAGCTAACTAAAATTTCAAGGAACTCAGGGTCCAATTCATCCTTAACTTCTTCTGTTTCGTCTTCTTCCCAGAATAGACATAGAAATCGCAAACCATAGAAGAATAAAAGATCACCATCTGGCGATGATCCCTCATCAAATAAGAAGAGAATCACGGATTCTACCTCCACTCAACAATTATCCACTCTTTCATCTATTGGTAAAGGTAATTCACGTGGTGTCAATCAATCTTCCTCTATAGGACTTTCTGGTATTGGTTCTACTTTATCTACACACATTGGTGATTCTCCACTATCTTCTATCACTACGACTCTACTACAGACAAACAAAGATTTTTTAACTTACAGAATGGAGGAGAGTCCTCCAGACATGTAGTTTCACCACCTATTTTCTCATCAGATTTTTCTTCCAATTCTAACACTTAAAACATTGTCAAATTATTCACTCACTCAAGCTGAGAGGGATTTGTTACACAAAGGTCTTAGTTTCTGTCCAGATGCTGGTTTGAACACCTTTGAATTAATAAAAGATTTACATCTTTTTGCTCGAAAACTTCACTATAAAAGCCTTTTCTCAAAAGAAAAAGAAAAAACACTTCTCAAATGGAGACTAAAAAATGATGATCTTCTAATACTCCTTGAAGAACAGGATCCTAGCGACCTCATTGACTTGATGGATATTGAGGCCCTTTTAGAGGAACATATCGCAAAAGAACCTTTACCTTTGCCAGACAAACAAAATTTTTTTTAAAAAAAGTCGGACAAATTTCCTTCGTTTACCGGTAATTCCAATTTAGCGGCCTTTATAGCTTCAACCACATCAGAGATCAATAAAAAAATAAAATCACATGTAACCTGTAGTAATCTCAATAAAGACGAACAGCTGGCTCTAGAATCCCTTAAAAAAGAACACTCCCTAACAATCAAACCATCTGATAAGGCAGGAAACATCGTCATTATGACGAATGAGCAGTACACAGCGATGTGTGAAAAGGTTGTTACAAACAAATTTTGGTACAAACCCATCTCAAAGGGCGTCATTGATAAATTCAATGAAGCCTTTTATGATCTGGTTGATGGGGCGTTCTGTAATGGGGCCATTGACAAAGATGTCTGGGAGCACATTAGAACACCCTATCTGCGTATTCCCACTCTATACTGTCTCCCAAAAATACACGAGAACCAAAAAATTCCTCCAGGCTGTCCCATTATTTCTGGGAACGGATCTATAAATGAAAACTTGAGCAAATTTGTCGACAGTCATCTCAGACCTTTTGTTGCTATTTTATTTTCATACATCAAAGATACTATTTATCTATTACAAAACTTAGAAGAATTAAATATCCCACCCCACTCCTTTCTAGTTGCTATTGAGGTGGAAGCGTTATATAGCTCCATTCCCTACAACCTAGGCCTTTCAGCAATAAAACACATTATATCACAATCCCACAAGGATGTTCGAAAGCTAAATTCTTTCTTAATAGAGGCGTTGGATCCCATTCTAACGCACAATACGTTTTCTTTTGATGGATCCCACTACCTCCAGGTGCAGGGGGTTGCGATGGGGACTTGGTGTGCCCCAACGTATGCCAACCTGTACCTGGGGGAGTGGGAGCAATCTTTGTTGTCTGTTGACAGTTTATCATCTTATACCACCCATGTGGTGGCATGGTTTAGGTATATAGACGATATACTGATGGTATGGGATGGCACACCAGAGGACTTACAAGCTTTCATGCATGTTATGAACAAAAATGTATTTAACCTATATTTCACAATGACCTTCAGTGACACTTCTATCACATTCCTTGATTTAAACATCATTAAATCAACAGATGGTTCATTATCCATCGGTCTCTATCGAAAGGAGACTGCTGGAAATACTATCTTACATGCGTCCAGCTCGCACCCCAAGTCCTTGGTTCTGTCCATTCCATATGGGCAATATCTGAGGCTCAGACGTAATTTGTCATAGAAATTGCTCAGACGCAATTTGTTTGAAAAAGGCCTTTAAACGTGCACGCGGACAGCTGAGACAAAATGTACTTTTTTCTACAAAAACATCCGATGATTCAAAATCAATCACCAGATTAAAAACCACTTATAATAAACAACATAAAATTATTAGAAAAATTTTACAGAAGCACTGGCACAAATTGATCCTAACCTAAAACCACATGTATCTGCGACACCCACCATCACCTTCAGACAAGCACGCTCACTAAGAGACCATTTGGTCAAAAGTGAGTATACTGGTACCTTTTGTTCTGATGTGTGTAAAAGATTTGGGACTTTTACTTGTGGTGGGTGTACATGCTGCCAATACATGAATATACAGTCAAAATTTGTATTACCAAATGGCAAAATGTATAGACGCAGACATTATGCCAACTGCAAAACGCCTGGTGTCATTTATCTTCTAACATGCCAATGTAAATGTTTTTATGTTGGTAAAACTAAATTAGAGTTCTAAAAGAGAGCAGCACAACACATCACCAGCATGAGACAGGCGAGCCCTGACCTCCCTCATGTGCGAGATCATCATGCGGGCAAGTTTCCCCATGTTCGTTTCACTATTCTCGATCGGGTCCATCAAGACAATAGAGGTGGTGACTGGAATAAGATCTTGCTATATGGAGAGTGATAGATGAAGGGCGCGTGATCAATAGCTCACATCAAAACATATAAAATTTATTCAGAGGAAATTGAAAGCAAATAAAAGCAATTGAATAATACCAATACTACGTATCATGCAAACAGGTAACAAAATATAAAAGACATGGAAAATTAAAAATGGGTTAAAAATATCATGAGCCCATGTTAAGGCGGGTGTTTAGAGTTGGCTGACGCGTTTCGAGGATAACCTCTTCATCAGAGCCTTTTGAGAACCAGGGTGCAGTCTCTATATGCCAGTAGGCCAAAATATGTACATCAACATAATGGCTAGTTGGAAAAAACGGCCTGAAATGGAAGATGCGATTTTCTGCGTTCCATACCAGTCCACGTTCAAGCGTTCTATGTGATAGTTGATGGTGTGTGTGTTCTCCTTTAAATTTGTAGAGAAAGGATTGTGGGGTGGTGTGGACCTGTCACGGGCTGGGTGGAAGAGAGATTTATTTGACCTGTGTCCTCCTGGGAAGGTGCTGTCCAGTTTTTGGAGGATGGAGGGGGGTGAAGATCTCATGACTCAGTCTGCTGCGGACACACTCGGCTGCAGTATTTCTCTCATGAGATCTTCACCCCCCTCCATCCTCCAAAAACTGGACAGCACCTTCCCAGGAGGACACAGGTCAAATAAATCTCTCTTCCACCCAGCCCGTGACAGGTCCACACCACCCCACAATCCTTTCTCTACAAATTTAAAGGAGAACACACACACCATCAACTATCACATAGAACGCTTGAACGTGGACTGGTATGGAACGCAGAAAATCGCATCTTCCATTTCAGGCCGTTTTTTCCAACTAGCCATTATGTTGATGTACATATTTTGGCCTACTGGCATATAGAGACTGCACCCTGGTTCTCAAAAGGCTCTGATGAAGAGGTTATCCTCGAAACGCGTCAGCCAACTCTAAACACCCGCCTTAACATGGGCTCATGATATTTTTAACCCATTTTTAATTTTCCATGTCTTTTATATTTTGTTACCTGTTTGCATGATACGTAGTATTGGTATTATTCAGTTGCTTTTATTTGCTTTCAATTTCCTCTGAATAAATTTTATATGTTTTGATGTGAGCTATTGATCACGCGCCCTTCATCTATCACTCTCCATATAGCCTTACCTGACCACCCCGGGGTCAATTTCTGGGCAGCGGGACATGCAATACCATCTCTTTTAGCTTTGCTACAGTTCACAATACTACTCTTCTCAAACCCAAACAGACCCTCACAAGCGCAGGAGTAATCTTTCCTTGTCCACAATTAATAAGATCTTGCTCCAGAGGGAGGTCCGTTGGATTGCTGACCACAATGCAACCCTATTTCCAGGACTTAATACTCAATTTAGTTTTCGTCCATTTTTGGACGGTTTTGTGTCGGGAGGATGTGAAAAGGAGTGACTATCCATCAGGGATTTGTTATATTCTCATTCACACATGTAAAACTATCCGGCTAAGGAATTTCTTGATGTGTTCTCGTATTTGTGGATCATCTTCACTGTTTCTATATCATTGTAACATCATATAATGAAAATTGATATGAGAATATATCGGTCCATGACCACAAGCTCCACATTTTGTGGCCCAGACAGGGACTTCGGCTATAGCCATTTCCACACCAGGTGCATTAGGTTGAACATCTGCGATCTTGGGAGTATCTCGTCTTGGAAGAACCAGCTGTGGACCCGCTGTGCTCGAACTGCCAAAGTGACACAGAGTCAGGCCAACATTTCCGGCTTGACCTTTTCATAGTCTCCTGCTTCTGCCGACTCCAGATTATAGTAGGCCCTCTGCGATTCTCCAGAAAGCAAGAGGGCGACCAGTCCTGCCCACTGGGTTTTAGGCCAACCTTCCCTCTCAGCGGTGCATTCAAACGTTAGCAGAAAGGCCTCTGGATCATTATGTGGAGTCATCTTGGAAATAAATCGACCCACATGGAAGACTGAGGGCTAGTCCCCAACATCATTCATTTTAGCAGGTGACCACTGTGCTAACGTCTCCACAACCTTAGTCAGGGTTTTCCTATCCTCTTTTGCCCCTGCGATTGCTCCTGTATAATAGCATTAGTTTGCTGTTGTGCAGCATTGGATAACACCATTTGTTTGAGGATTTCCTCCATGTTTAGTCACTTTAGGTACTGGCCCTTTAAGTAGTAACATACTACGGCTGGTCGCAGCCTCCACCATATGTAACCTGTGGGACAGGTAGCCAAGAGCACTGGCTGTCTGTCTCAGGTGAGTTTAAATTAGCCTGTTGAGAGGACCAAGACCCGAACTGGATCATGGATCAGAGATCCCTGAACGTGTATGAGAGGAGCCTTGGTGAGGTAAACCCTGAACAGGACTTTTTCCGTCTCTCTCTGGGACACTCTGAAGACCAGGCCCAGCATTTTTTGCAAACATATTACTTATAGCCCCCCAAACAGTATATATATATATATATATATATATATATATATATATATATATATATATATATATATATATTAGCAGAGACCCTGGGGAATTAAATGGCGATCATTGCAATTTTTTATGTCATGCAATATTTGTGCAGTTTTTCAAATGCCCCCGCTGGGGGCATCCGTAGTAAGGAGGGACTCCGCTGGGGCCACCTGATGTAAGGAGGGACTCCGCTGGGGCCACCTGATGTAAGGAGGGACTCCGCTGGGGCCACCCGATGTAAGGAGGGACTCCGCTGGGGCCACCTAATGTAAGGAGGGATTCTGCTAGGGGTAGCTGATGTAAGGAGGGACTCTGCTGGGGCCACCTGATGTAAGGAGGGGCTCTGCTGGGGCCACCTGATGTAAGGAGAGTCTCTGCTGGGGCCACCTGATGTAAGGTGGGACTCTGCTGGGGCCACCTGATGTAAGGAGGGACTCTGCTAGGGGGTACCTGATGTAAGGAGGGACTCTGCTGGGGCCACCTGATGTAAGGAGGGACTCTGCTGGAGCCACCTGATGTAATGAGAGACTCTGCTGGGGCCACCTGATGTAAGCAGGGACTCTGCTGGGGCCACCTGATGTAAGGAGGGACTCTGCTGGGGTCACCTGATTTAAGGACAGACTCTGCTGGGGCCCCCTGATTTTTCTTTTTCCTCTATGCCATGCCTACAAATGAATGTTCCACCCCCTAATTATAATAAGACTCTGCCTACAGGCAAAAAAGTGTCCCTATAAATTTTTTTACAAAGTTGCCAACTATGCTGTCCATTCATCTTCTGTGCTGAGAAAGGGACTGGGGAATCTGTGTCCTCTGTCCCTTTCTCTGTCTCAAAGGGGAGATATCAGGGGTCTGTCTAGACTCCTGATATCTCACCAAAGCCCCCAAAAATATAAAAAAATTTATTGTAAAAAAAATTCTAAAAAATTAAAGTGTAATAAAATAAAAACTTACTGACACCACTCTCCCTTGCGCTACCAACACTGTCCACTGCCCCAACCCCCTCCCCCCAAAAAGCATTGTGACTTTTTTTTTTAAAACATAAAAAATCAATACGTAAAAAAAAAAAAAAACTACTGACACCGTCCACTACCACATACCCCCCACCCCCTTCCCCAGAAGCAATCTGAAAAAATATAGAAAAAGAGATTTACATTTTTTTTTGTCACGGCCACCACCTCCCTGAAATGAGTTTTTGGAGGTTGGGATGTCTGCAAACGCCCTCTGAAAAACTCTTGTTTACATAGGGTAAGCCCTTGGAATAGCTATGAATCACTCTTCAGAAGGCTAAGCTAACTCTATTGTAAACAAGGCCTTAAAAGGTTTGTAAAGGTTCGTGTTTTTTTACCTTAATGTATCCTATGCATTAAGGTGAAAAAACACCTGGCAATGACGGCCCCCCCAGCCCCCCCGTTTATTTACCTGAGCCCGTTCACCTGCTGTGCGCGTCCCCCGGCGTCCTCTTCTCCACGGAGTCTGGCCGTTGATTGGATAGATAGGATAGATTGATAGCAGCGCAACCATTGGTTCGCGCTGCTGTCAATCACATCCAATGACGCGGCCCACCGGGGAGTCATACACTCTGTGTCTATGGACGCAACGTGTATGACAGGGAGCATGCCCGCAAGCTAATCCCCTTGGGATAGAGCTTCCCAGGGGGGGGGGTTAGCTATTGCGGGGAGGAGCCGAGACAGACCCCAGAACAGGAGGATCAGGGCCACTCTGTGCAAAAACAACTGCACAGTGGAGGTAAGTACGACATGTTTGTTTTTAGAAAAAAAAAAAAAGTTTAGTATACCTTTAATTAATGCATGGGATCCAACAGTAAAGATCTTTACAGCGTTCTGATTGTCAACTGACAGGAAAACCGTCCTGCTGTTCCATTTTTCTAAAAATCAATTCTTGTAAGGATGGCGGCCTTCATCACACTGACAGGAAGTGATGTCACTGACAAATGAGACATTTTGCCTCATTAAGGGTTTGTTTACAATCCCTGTGTTCAGGCAGAGGTGAGGTGAGCTATGCTAAAATACAGACATGCATAGCTCCCAACTGTCCCTGATTTCGAGGGACTGTCCCTGATTTGGAGCAATGTCCCTCCGTCCCTCTTCCCCCCTCATTTGTCCCTCATTTTGGTCTGATCTGTATAGTTGTATATAAAATGCACTTTTTATCTATCAAATAGTGTTGTCCAGCACTAAACCTTTCATCTGATTTCTAAATTGCTGCATTTGTAAATTCCAAAAGCCGATATAAAGGAATAGTAGTGGTAAAAAAAACACTTGTGGGTTTGACCAAACTTGTTTTTTTGTACAATTCTCCTTTAAGGGGGCGTGGCAAGGGGTGTGTCCTATGCCTGCATACTTTTGCTGATAGATGTCCCTCATTCCCATGTCAAAAATTTGGGAGGTATGGACATGTAGTAGGCCACACATGTCACCTCACAGTAGTGCAGCACAAACGCACGGCGCTGCAGTGCAGAGATATGAATGGAGTGTCATTTCCTGCACTCCTTATAAAGTAAAAAAGAAAAAAAGGAAACTGTGATTCGCTGAAAAGCGCATCATACCACCCCCTCCCCGTGGCTCACAGCAGCTGACAGTTGTCCGCACACTAAAAAGGAGCTTGTAGCATGCGGGCAGTGTGAATGGGCCCTCAGTGTGAAGATCCGCATGCGCCTTTCCTCTCATTTGCAATGTGTTTGCAGTGCGTCTCCAGTGCGTTGTGGACATATTTGCAGTGCATTTTTTTATTTTTTTTAGGCACTATTAATGACTTTTTTTTAGTTGCCTTTAACATAAAGCAGCCAATTTATTTAGATATGCTGGGAATGCACCAGACCACACTAAAAATCAGATCTGCACCATTTTTTTGCACAGGGCTGTGCAACACACAACAGATGGTAGCATGTTATCGTACTTTAAAGTTCGCCACAAAACAGGTGCATTGGTAAAGGTCGTTGTGGTGCCATTACAAATGAATGGCACTGCATTACCCATACCTCCCAACTTTTTGAGATGGGAATGAGGGACACCTATCAGTAAAAGTATGCAGGTATAGGACACACCCCTTGCCACACCCCCCTTAAAAGAGAATTGTACAAAAAAACAAGATTGGTTAAACCCACAAGTGCTTTTTTACCACTACTATTCCTATATATTGGCTTTTGGAATTTACAAATGCAGCAATTTAGAAATCAGATGACAGTTTTAGTGCTAGAAAACACTTTTTGATAGATAAAAAGTGCATTTTATATACAACTATATAGTTCAGACCAAAATGAGGGACAAATGAGGAGGAATGAGGGACAGAGGGACATTGCTCCAAATCAGGGACAGTCCTTCAAAATCAGGGATAGTTGGGAGCTATGCATTACCCACATGAAGACCAGGCCTTTTCTGACACTCTTGTTTACAAGAAAAAATCTGTATTTTTTTTGTTAGGAAATGACTTAGAACCCCCAAACATTATATATATTTTTAGCAGAGGCCTTTTTTATGTCACACGATATTTGCGCAGCGGCTTTTCAAACGCAATTTTTTGTGGAAGAAATACACTTTAATAAATTTGAATGCAAAAAAAACCTCACAATATATTACCCATTTTTTGGGTAAAATGTAAAAATGATGTTTTGCCGAGTAAATAGATACCTAACATGCCACACTTTAAAATTGTGCACACTCTCGTGGAATGGCAACAAACTACAATACTTAAAAATCTCCATAGGCGATGCTTTAAAAAAATTTGCAGGTTACCAGTTTACATTTGCAAAGGAGGTTTAGCACTAGAATTATTGCTCTTGCTATAATGTTCAGGCGGATACCTCACATGTGTGGTACAAACACCATGTACGACCTACATATGCGTTTGCCTCTGCGCGCAAGCATTGGGGGGGCCCGGGGGCGATTTACTTTTTTTATTAAACATTTTTATTTTTACACTGTACCTTTTAAATTTTTTTTTGATCACTTTAATTGCTATCACAAGAAATGTAAACATCCTTCGTGATAACAATAAAGCATGACAGTCTTCTTTATGGAGAAATCTGGGGTCTATAAGAAAGCATCAGATTAAAAAAAAAAAAAACAATAATCTGATGCTTTCCAAAATAAAAATGGCAGTGTTTACATCTGCTCTAAACCAGAAGTGACATGCTGTTGCTTTCAATCTTCGAGACCATAGAGATGATCAGAGACATTCCCATTTCTGCTCACCTCTATGCCCAGCCTGCCGGATTGAATCCCAGGCATACGGGTGTGATTGGTAAGCCTGAGGAAACAGTGTTTCACGTAAGCGATTTTTTTCTCCACCACTGTACCAAACTATAATCCACCAGTTTAGATCTATCTCAATATTGAGACCATGTAAATTTAAAGTGTCTAATCCTGTATCCATCTGGTCTCATTCTGTGAAATTTTTTATCTTGAGGTCTATTATCTATTGTAATTGTACAACCTTTCTGGACTATACCAATATCTTAACATGGACAATTATAAATATACCTAATTCTTGATAGACGCATTCAACTGGAGTTGTTCTGTAATGGTGAAGACATTTGGTAACCTCTCCAAGCCACTTCTTCGTTTCTATGACAAGTTCTCCATGGAACCAGAGAAGGGCATTGAGAAGCTATCCAACGTCTTTAACTTTACAGAACAAGTGCAGTTGAATGTGGCCAACTATTACTAAATATAGACCTGGAAGAATGAGAACCTTATCAGACAATCATCATGAAGCTTTGGGAAGGTTCTCATTTATCCAGGTCATGGTATATCTTGTAGAAGTGGGCCAGGTTTAGCTGGACCTGCTCTGTAATGTTGAAGATGTTTTGCAGCTTATTTAAGTGTCAGAAACATAATCCAGCATTTGATATCTCTACCTCAGTGATTCAGCAACAATTCACACCATGTAAACCCAATTATTAACAACTCTAACAGACCTCCAGACACTAAAGATGGGATGATGTAACTAAAACAGGATGATTCCACGGTGTTCATGTCTCCCATCCTGTTTTTGGACAATCAAAACTTGTCTTGATAGATTCCAGGGTGACTGGATGAAGATGACCAGGTTACCCATTGACAGAAAATGCTGGGGTATGTTCCTGATACTCATTAGAGCTGAAGAAGTGGCTTGAAATAAGCTTTGAAACATCTTGAACTTTAAAGAACAAGTGCGGTTGAATGTGACTAATTACTACTAGCTATAACAATTATGAATATTTTTAGTAGTAGCAGAGGGCCAATAGAAGGAACTCAATCACGCTCTCTGTTCCTCCCAATTTATGCCTACAAGGAGAAGAGCATCCTAGATCCCATACAGAGGTGCAGAGGAGGCACAAGATAGGGTACAGGGAGGATCCCAGCCTGACCTGCTGGTTAGCATATGGTGTATGACATTACCATTCTTGCGGTACTTGAAATATCAGCACCATGTTCCAGAAGAAGCCTGACAATTTTCACGTCCTCTTCCTCAAAGTGAACAGAGTCTTTTGGGAGTGCGGCAGCGAGATGAAGTGGAGTCTCTCCCTCCTGGAAAATTAATATAGCCATTAGCGTTCTTACTTTTAATGTTGCATGAATTTATAGGTACAGGAGGGGGATTACAGGTGCTTCACAATCCTTTATTTGAGCAGAGACATTTATAATGGTGAAAGCTGAAACACCTTTGTGTGTGTGTGTGCTGCAGCTCAGTTTTAGGGTCTTGGCAATCTTCTTATAGCCTAGGCCATCTTTATGTAGAGCAACAATTCTTTTCTTCAGATCCTCAGAGAGTTCTTTGCCATGAGGTGCCATGTTGAACTTCCAGTGACCAGTATGAGAGAGTGAGAGCGATAACACCAAATTTAACACACCTGCTCCCCATTCACACCTGAGACCTTGTAACACTAACGAGTCACATGACACTGGGTAGGAAAAATGGCTAATTGGGCCCAATTTGGACATTTTCACGTAGGGGTGTACTCACTTTTGTTGCCAGCGGTGTAGACATTAATGGCTGTGTGTTGAGTTATTTTGAGGGGACAGCAAATTTACACTGTTATACAAGCTGTACACTCACTACCTTACATTGTAGCAAAGTGTCATTTGTTCAGTGTTGTCACATGAAAAGATAAAAGAAAATATTTACAAAAATGTGAAGGGTGTACTCACTTTTGTGAGATACTGTATGTCGCATTTACCGTCCCCTTTCTTTCCTAAATGAACACAATGAATGATCAGTACCAATTACTCACTGTGTTCATTGATAGTGTACTCACTTTTGTGAGATACTGTATATACACACACATGGACGGTGTCAGTAGGGCAGTGTATGGTGTCAGTAGAGCAGAAGTTGGTGGCAATAGGACAGTGGATGGTGCCAGTCAAAACAAACATTTTAAAATGTATTAAAACATGGGCGGTGTCGGTAGAGCAGTGGACGGTGTCAGTAGGGCAGAGGATGGTGTCAGTAGGGAAGAGGATGGTGTCAGTAGGGAAGAGGATGGTGTCAGTAGGGCAGAGGATGGTGTCAGTAGGGCAGAGGATGGTGTCAGTAGGGCAGTGGACATTGTCAGTAGGGCAGAGGATGGTGTCAGTAGGGCAGTGGACATTGTCAGTAGGGCAGAGGACGGTGTCAGTAGAGCAGAGGACGGTGTCAGTAGGGCAGTGGACGGTGTCAGTAGAGCAGAGGATGGTGTCAGTAGGGCAGTGGACATTGTCAGTAGGGCAGAGGATGGTGTCAGTAGGGCAGAGGACGGTGTCAGTAGAGCAGAGGACGGTGTCAGTAGGGCAGTGGACGGTGTCAGTAGAGCAGTGGACATTGTCAGTAGGGCAGTGGACGGTGTCAGTAGGGCAGAGGACGGTGTCAGTAGGGCAGAGGGTGGTGTCAGTAGGGCAGAGGATGGTGTCAGTAGGGCAGAGGATGGTGTCAGTAGGGCAGAGGATGGTGTCAGTAGGGCAGAGGATGGTGTCAGTAGGGCAGTGGACGGTGTCAGTAGGGCAGAGGATGGTGTCAGTAGGGCAGAGGATGGTGTTAGTAGAGCAGTGGACAGTGTTAGTAGGGCAGAGGATGGTGTCAGTAGGGCAGTGGACGGTGTCAGTATGGCAGAGGATGGTGTCAGTAGGGCAGAGGATGGTGTTAGTAGAGCAGTGGACAGTGTTAGTAGGGCAGAGGATGGTGTCAGTAGGGCAGAGGACGGTGTCAGTAGGGCAGAGGATGGTGTCAGTAGGGCAGTGGACATTGTCAGTAGGGCAGAGGATGGTGTCAGTAGGGCAGAGGACGGTGTCAGTAGAGCAGAGGACGGTGTCAGTAGGGCAGTGGACGGTGTCAGTAGAGCAGAGGACGGTGTCAGTAGGGCAGAGGACGGTGTCAGTAGGGCAGAGATGGTGTCAGTAGGGCAGAGGATGGTGTCAGTAGGGAAGAGGATGGTGTCAGTAGGGCAGAGGATGGTGTCAGTAGGGAAGAGGATGGTGTCAGTAGGGCAGAGGATGGTGTCAGTAGCGCAGTGGATGGTGTCAGTAGAGTAGAGGACGGTGTCAGTAGAGTAGAGGACGGTGTCAGTAGGGCAGAGGACGGTGTCAGTAGGGCAGAGGATGGTGTCAGTAGGGCAGAGGTTGGGGCCAGTAGGCCAGAGGACAGTGTCAGTAGTTTATTTATTTATTTATGTTTTACAATTTTTTTTTGTACAATTTTTTGGGGAGCCCTAATGGCGGGCTTGGTAAAATATCAGGGATCTAAACAGACCCCTGAATTCTCACTTTTGAGACCGAGAAAGGCAATGAGGACAAAGATACCCCAGTCTCTTTCTTTGCAGCTTCAGCTGCACTTTATAGTGAATGAATGAGAAGTGTGCTGAGCGGCTTCCTGTTCATTCACAAACTGAAGCATAGTAAACACAGCTTACTATGCTTCAATTATGAATGGACACAGGAGCGTTCGGTACTGACCACTCACTGTGTTTACTCAGAAAAGGAAGGGGAGGGGACATGGGGGAGCTTGGCAGCAGGCACACCCTATGCGCATGCCTATGCTTATGTTACAGTTTCATCTGATATACAGTAGTATGTAGAGCAGTGATGGGAAACCTGCTGGCTTTTAAAGGACCTTAAAGCAGAACTTTACATGAATATTAAAGCCTAAGCTTAGTCAAAAAATTATAAATAAAATCATTACAAGCATTAAGTTGGTTAGGTATTTGAAAAGGAACACCGCATATTTAAAAAAAAAAAATCTGGTAAAGATTTTTACAGATCCTCCTCCAAGAACAGAGTCATTTGCAAAACTTGCTGTTTGTAATAGTTGAATGGGGCTGTTCATCAATCACAACCCTTATACAAACTGTTTCCATACCTGGTTGGGCTGGTTCACACAGCGCAGAGCCTCAGCCTCGCTCTTTTCATTGGACAGATAGTCAAGAATAAGCTCTACGATTGGCAGGTGGCAGTGGCGGACAGCGGTATGAAGCGCATTCTCTTGTGTCTAGGATGAGAGAAGCAGAGATCAGGTATACAAAATGATCCTAAAATGAGACCTAAAAAAGGAGAAATGTGTTTTTTTTTGGCAGTCCTAATTTTTTTTTTTTTTGCTATTTTTTTTCCATGCATCCAATTGCTGGGCAGTGGCAGTGGCTACAGAGATAATTTTGATATCCACCCCCTAATTGGGTACTGGTACGAGAGGTCCTGTAGGATCATCTGGCAGAACCTTTCTGCTTGGCAGGATCTGTACCCGATGTAAGTGTAATGATCGGGGTGGTAAGATATGGGTCGCCCCCCTAGAGCAGGAAGCTGGTAGCAAACCCTTTTTGTAGAGCTCCATCCATGTATCTATCAATGTCCCCATGGTATATGCCTACTTTACTTTAAAGCTCTGGTGCTTAACTTGCAGGTCGGGGGCAACATGTGGCTCTTTGGCACTTACTGTGCAGTCCTCAAGCAAGGTTGCCAACCTCCCAAAGTGAGATTTACTGACACGACATCACAAATTGACTTTTGACACAGACAAATTTTTACTGACACTTCAAAAAGTTGACCGTTTTAAGTGCAATTATCAGTATTTAAGCTACAAACCTCAAGGTCCCTGCAGATGCTAGGCTTTTTTTTGTTCCTTACCAATGTACCTACTCCAGCCAGTGAAGGAAAAATATTGTTGAAGCGTGGATCTTCACAGGGTAACAGTGGCGGTCTCTAAGAGCCTTGTGTAACTTGTCTCCAGTATTTGGCTGTCCCCAGTCTCCAACAAATCCATCCCCAGCAGGGCCGTCTTTAATTTTGATTGGGCCCTGGGCAAACATTTTCTTGGGGCCCTCCCTCTATTCTGAGACATACAAAAAATAGCAGGTAGACTCAAAATCAGTTTACTGCAGCAGATCACGCAGCGATTGCAATTGTTTGCCAGAGGTTCCAGCCTATCATTACTGCTCACTGGCTTGTTTCTAGAGGTTACAACACATAATTTCTGCTTGCCGATTGGTTGCTAGAGGTTAATGTACATTATTAGCGCTCACTAATTGGTTGCTAGGGGTTACAGCACATCATTAGCACTTACTGATTGGTTGCTAGAGATTAAAGCAGATCACTACTGTTTGCTGATTGGTTGCTAGAGGTTCATGCACATCATTACCTCTCACTGAGCAGTGGAGCAACCCCAAATAATTGAGCAAGTAAAGGGGCACATTAATACACATACTACAGGAGAGGTTCAGAGACTGCGGACATACTGCAGGAGACAATCAGAGACTGCGGACATACTGCAGGAGACAATCAGAGACTGCGGACATACTGCAGTAGACAATCAGAGACTGCGGACATACTGCAGGAGACAATCAGAGACTGCGGACATACTGCAGGAGACAATCAGAGACTGCAGACATACTGCAGGAGACAATCAGAGACTGCGGACATACTACAGGAGACAATCAGAGACTGCGGACATACTGCAGGAGACAATCAGAGACTGCGGACATACTGCAGGAGATTACCAGAGACTGCGGACATACTGCAGGAGACAATCAGAGACTGCAGACATTATACAGGAGATGGTCAGAGAACTTTCAGCAATGCACAGCTTTACAGTTAAATAACACAGCTCAGGGTTTAAACAGTCAGGCATTTTATGGTTGTAAGGACATACCTGGCCAGCCAAACTCACTACATACATTCAGGACTGTGGGCGGGGCTTCCACTCTCTGCTCTCACTAAAGCAGCTGGGAGCTCCACTGATGCTTTGTTGGGTGGGCCCTGGGCCCGCGTCACCCGTGAATGGTCGCCCCAATGACAGAGCGCACAGAGGACATGGGAGGATGTATTCCGCGCTAGCCAGCTGAGAGGGGCGGGGCCAGGAGCTCCACTGACGCTCTGACCCTGCCCACGTGCAGCCTGTGTACTGGGAATAGAGCGCCTGTAGTGAGAGCCAGTGATCGGAGTGGGAGTGTCATTGGAGCTCCCGGCCTTTTTTATTTACCAGCCAGTATAGAGGGGGCGGGGCCGGAAGCTCCACTGGCACTCGCACTCCGATCACTGGCTCTCACTACAGAAGTTCTTTTCCGAGTACACAGGCCGCACGTGGGCGGGGTCAGAGCGTCAGTGGAGCTCGCGGCCCCGCCCCCTCAGCTGGCTAGCGAGGAATACATCCTCCCGTGTCCTCTGTGCGCTCTGCAAAGCTGTCATTGGGGCCCCAATTCACGGCTAGCGCGGGCCCCCCAACAAAGATTGGGCCCAGGGCAAGTGCCCCGTTTGCCCTGCGCTAAAGACGGCCCTGGTCCCCAGTCCCACATGATCTCCTGCAGCATGTCTGTAGTCTCTGACCATCTCCTGATATATGTCTGCAGTCTCTGACAGATACAGTATCTCACATAAGTGAGTACATCCCTCACATTTTTGTAAATATTTTATTCTATCTTTTCATGTGACAATACTGAAGAAATGACACTTTGCTACAATGTAAAGTAGTGAGTGTACAGCTTGTATAACAATGTAAATTTGCTGTCCCCTTAAAATAACTCAACACACAGCTATTAATGTCTAAACCACTGGCAACAAAAGTGAGTAAGTGAAAATGTCCAAATTGGGCCCAAAGTGTCAATATTTTGTGTGGCCACCATTATTTTCCATCACTGCCTTAACTCTCTTGGGCATGGAGTTCACCAGAGCTTCACAGGTTGCCACTGGAATCCTCTTTCACTCCTCCATGAGGAGATAACGGAGCTGGTGAATGTTAGAAACCTTGGACTCCTTCACCTTCCATAGGGGGATGCCCCACGGATGCTCAATAGGGTTTAGGTCTGGAGACATGCTTGGCCAGTCCATCACCTTTCCCCTCAGCTTCTTTAGCAAGGCAGTGGTTGTCTTGGAGGTGTGTTTGGGGTCGTTATCATGATGGAATACTGCCCTGCGGCCCAGTCTCTGAAGGGAGGAGATCATGCTCTGCTTCAGTATGTCACAATACATGTTGGCATTCATGGTTCCCTCAATGAACTGTAGCTCCCCAGTGCCGGCAGCACTCATGCAGCCCCAGACCATGACACTCCCACCACCATGCTTGACTGTAGGCAAGACACACTTGTATTTGTACTCCTCACCTGGTTGCCACCACACACGCTTGACATCATCTGAACCAAATAAGTTTATCTTGGTCTCATCAGACCACAGGACATGGTTCCAGTAATCCATGTCCTTAGTCTGTTTCTCTTCAGCAAACTGTTTGCGGACTATCAGGTGCATCGTCTTTAGAAGAGACTTCCTTCTGAGAAGACAGCCATGCAGACCAATTTGATGCAGTGTGCAGCCTATGGTCTCAGCACTGACAGGCTGACCCCCCACCCCTTCAACCTCTGCAGCAATGCTGGCAGCACTCATTTCTCAAAGACAACCTCTGGATATGACGCTGAGCACGTGCACTCAACTTCTTTGGTCAACCATGGTGAGGCCTGTTCTGAGTGGAACCTGTCCTGTTAAACCGCTGTATGGTCTTGGTCACCATGCTGCAGCTCAGTTTCAGGGTCTTGGCAATCTTCTTTTAGCCTAGGCCATCTTTACGTAGACAAACAATTCCTTTTTTTCAGATCATCAGAGAGTTCTTTGCCATGAGGTGCCATGTTGAACTTCCAGTAACCAGTATGAGAGAGTGAGAGCGAAAACACCAAATTTAACTCACCTGCTCCCCATTCACACCTGAGACCTTGTAACACTAACGAGTCACATGACACCAGGGAGGGAAAATGACCTAATTGGGCCCAATTTTGACATTTTCACTTAGGTGTGTACTCACTTTTGCTGCCAGCGGTTTAGACATTAATGGCTGTGTGTTGAGTTATTTTGAGGGGACAGTAAATTTACACTGTTATACAAGCTGTATACTCACTACTTTACATTGTAGCAAAGTGTCATTTCTTCAGCGTTGTCACATGAAAAGATATAATAAAATACTTACAAAAATGTGAGGGGTGTACTCACTTTTGTGAGATACTGTATCTGCATAGCTCCCAACTGTCTCTCTGCCCCTCTTTCCTCCTCATTTGTCCATCATTTTAGTTACATAGTTACATAGTAGGTGAGGTTGAAAAAAGACACAAGTCCATCAAGTCCAACCTATGTGTGTGATTATGTGTCAGTATTACATTGTATATCCCTGTATATTGCGGTCATTCAGGTGATTATCTAATAGTTTCTTGAAGCTATCAATGCTCCCCGCTGAGACCACCGCCTGTGGAAGGGAATTCCACATCCTTGCCGCTCTTACAGTAAAGAACCCTCTACGTAGTTTAAGGTTAAACCTCTTTTCTTCTAATTGTAATGAGTGGCCACGAGTCTTATTAAACTCTCTTCTGCTAAAAAGTTTTATCCCTATTGTGGGGTCACCAGTACAGTATTTGTAAATTGAAATCATATCCCCTCTCAAGCGTCTCTTCTCCAGAGAGAATAAGTTCAGTGCTCGCAACCTTTCCTCATAACTAAGATCCTCCAGACCCTTTATTAGCTTTGTTGCCCTTCTTTGTACTCGCTCCATTTCCAGTACGTCCCTCCTGAGGACTGGTGCCCAGAACTGGACAGCATACTCCAGGTGCGGGCGGACCAGAGTCTTGTAGGGCGGGAGAATTATCGTTTTATCTCTGCAGTTGATCCCCCTTTTAATGCATGCCAATATTCTGTTTGCTTTATTAGCAGCAGCTTGGCATTGCATGCCATTGCTGAGCCTATCATCCACTAGGACCCCCAGGTCCTTTTCCATCCTAGATTCCCCCAGAGGTTCTCCCCCCAGTGTATAGATTGCATTCATATTTTTGCCACCCAAATGCATTATTTTACATTTTTCTACATTGAACCTCATTTGCCATGTAGTCGCCCACCCCATTAATTTGTTCAGGTCCTTTTGCAAGATTTCCACATCCTGCTGAGAAGTTATTGCCCTGCTTAGCTTAGTATCGTCTGAAAATACAGAGATTGAACTGTTTATCCCATCCTCCAGGTCGTTTATGAACAAATTAAATAGGATTGGTCCCAGCACAGAACCCTGGGGAACCCCACTACCCACCCCTGACCATTCTGAGTACTCCCCATTTATCACCACCCTCTGAACACGCCCTTGTAGCCAGTTTTCAATCCATGTACTCACCCTATGGTCCATGCCAACGCACCTTATTTTGTACAGTAAACGTTTATGGGGAACTGTGTCAAATGCTTTTGCAAAATCCAGATACACCACGTCTACGGGCCTTCCTTTATCTAGATGGCAACTCACCTCCTCATAGAAGGTTAATAGATTGGTTTGGCAAGAACGATTCTTCATGAATCCATGCTGATTACTGCTAATGATATCATTCTTATTACTAAAATCTTGTATATAGTCCCTTATCATCCCCTCCAAGAGTTTACATACTATTGATGTTAGGCTAACTGGTCTGTAATTCCCAGGGATGTTTTTTGGGCCCTTTTTAAATATTGGTGCTACATTGGCTTTTCTCCAATCAGCTGGTACCATTCCAGTCAATAGACTGTCTGTAAAAATTAGGAACAACGGTCTGGCAATCACCTGACTGAGTTCCCTAAGTACCCTCGGATGCAAGCCATCTGGTCCCGGTGATTTATTAATGTTAAGTTTCTCAAGTCTAATTTTAATTCCGTCCTCTGTTAACCATGTAGGTGCTTCCTGTGTTGTGTCATGAGGATAAACACTGCAGTTTTGGTTACTGAAGCCCCCCGATTCACTCGTGAAGACTGAGGAGAAAAATAAATTCAATACCTTTGCCATCTCCCCATCCTTTGTAACCAGATGTCCTTCCTCATTCTTTATGGGGCCAATATGGTCTGTCCTCCCTTTTTTACTGTTTACATACTTAAAGAATTTCTTGGGATTTTTTTTGCTCTCCTCCGCTATGTGTCTTTCATGTTCTATCTTAGCCATCCTAATTGCACCCTTACATTTCTTATTGCATTCTTTATAAATTCTGAATGCTGTGGATGATCCCTCAACCTTGTATTTTTTGAAGGCCTTCTCCTTTGCTTTTATATGCATTTTTACATTGGAGTTAAGCCATCCAGGATGTTTGTTCGCTCTTTTAAATTTATTACCCAATGGGATACATTGGCTAATGCCCTTATTTAATATGCTCTTAAAGCAAACCCATCTCTCCTCCGTATTCTTTGTTCCTAATATTTTATCCCAATTTATGCCTTTTAGCAAGGTTTGTAGTTTAGGGAAGTTGGCTCTTTTGAAATTCAGTGTCTTTGTGTTCCCTTCATGTCTCCTATTTGTGTGATTTATACTGAAACTAATTGACCTGTGATCGCTGTTACCTAAATTGCCCCGTATTTCCACATCTGTTATCAGGTCTGTATTGTTGGTAATCAGTAGATCTAGTAATGTTTTATTTCTAGTTGGTGCGTCTACCATCTGACCCATAAAATTGTCCTGCAAGACATTAAGGAACTGGCGAGCCTTAAATGAATGCGCGGTTCCCTCCGCCCAGTCTATGTCTGGATAATTAAAATCCCCCATTGTTGAAATTATTCAATCCAATAATAAAATAAATGAAAAGTGCTCGTGCTCTTGTGCCATGTAGAAATCGTAAAATAATCCAAACTCATACATATGCTAAAGTGCAGAAATGTAACAATATTATCACACAAACTCAATGTATCAAATATATTCAACAAAAACGCATGGTTGCCTAATCCTGGTGTTGCGACCAGTGCAACAGTGCAAAACGCAGTTAAAGTGATCACGTGAATAAATAAATAGATAATTAATCCAAAGATTGCTGGTGTCCTACAAAATCAATTGATAAGTAATCCAATATCTAAAAAAGTCCGTGCAGTCTAAAACAAAATTACTCAATGGTGCACAGAGGAACAGTGCTCAAACACAGCAGGATAAATGACAGTGAGGTGGTGATATGCAAATGAACCACTCTGTGTCCTCTTCATGCAGCATGCACTGGTGTGGGTAATAGCCTCTTACCTAGCGGTGCTAGGTCAACCGCATATAAGATGTAAGATCTCGGGGTCCAGGGTCTCTCCTACGTCTCTGTATCCAAGTTGGCTGGCTCTGCAGGGTCCTATTGGGGGCTGGGTATATATAGTTGTGGTCCTAATTGAGGTCCTGGGGCACTGCGACTCCTAGCTCGCAGTGCCCCAGGACCTCAATTAGGACCACAACCATATATACCCAGCCCCCAATAGGACCCTGCAGAGCCAGTCAACTTGGATACAGAGACGTAGGAGAGACCCTGGACCCCGAGATCTTACATCTTATATGCGGTTGACCTAGCACCGCTAGGTAAGAGGCTATTACCCACACCAGTGCATGCTGCATGAAGAGGACACAGAGTGGTTCATTTGCATATCACCACCTCACTGTCATTTATCCTGCTGTGTTTGAGCACTGTTCCTCTGTGCACCATTGAGTAATTTTGTTTTAGACTGCACGGACTTTTTTAGATATTGGATTACTTATCAATTGATTTTGTAGGACACCAGCAATCTTTGGATTAATTATCTATTTATTTATTCACGTGATCACTTTAACTGCGTTTTGCACTGTTGCACTGGTCGCAACACCAGGATTAGGCAACCATGCGTTTTTGTTGAATATATTTGATACATTGAGTTTGTGTGATAATATTGTTACATTTCTGCACTTTAGCATATGTATGAGTTTGGATTATTTTACGATTTCTACATGGCACAAGAGCACGAGCACTTTTCATTTATTTTATTATTGGATTGAATAATTTCAACATATATTGAATCGGTTTCACTTATATTTATCACCTTTTAATTTATTTACATGGATTGTGTATAATCATTTTATATTGACATCAATCATATTGACCAGTAGGGATCATATACATACAAATAAACAGAGACCTTTCGGATAGCGCAGCACCACCCCCCCCCCCACTTCTCTTTTTATATTTATTTTGGGCTTATGTCTGAGCCCTGTGTTCGGTGCATGCAGCTGCCCGGCGATATACGTCTTATACAGTTCTAAAAACCAGTTCTACATTTCGCACGATTGCTGTATCTTTTTTCCTTATTTGGTAGCGCAGGAATAGCCCCCGTTTTTATCTAAAATCCCCCATTATGATAACACTTCCCATCCTTGCTGCTAATCCAATTTGTAATAGGAGATCCGTCTCCACTTCCTCCCTCAGGTTAGGGGCCTATAGCATACTCCCAGTATTATTTTCCCCTTAGCTTCATCCCTTTGGAGCTCTACCCATAAAGATTCCACCTCCTCCCTAGCCCCCTCAGTGATGTCATCTCTCACATTCACTTGTACATTATTCTTGATATATAGGCATACCCCTCCCCCTTTTTTACCCTCTCTGTCCTTGCGGTATAGGGTATACCCTTGAATGTTTGCCAGCCAATTATGAGAGCTGTTGAACCAGGTCTCTGAAATTCCCACAAAATCCAAATCCTCCTTGTACAACAGTATCTCTAGTTCACCCATCTTGTCCGCCAGGCTCCTGGCATTGGTGAACATGCCACATAGTTTGGACCGGTCGCATATTGTCCTCGTATTGGGTGTTTCAAGATTGCAACTTGGACTTGCTACTATACTCACCTTGTGTTTTTGTGCTTTGGTTAACCTACCACTAATGCCCCCAATACTACCCTCTGGAATATCTTCCGCGCTGGCTATCACTGTCTCTGGACCCTCCCCCCCATCGCCTAGTTTAAAAACCCCTCTAACTTTTTGGCCATCTTCATTCCCAGCAGATCTGCACCCTCCTCATTTTGGTGCAGTCCGTCCCTTCTATAGTACCGGTTACCGACTGAGAAGTCGGCCCAGTCCTCCAGGAACCCAAACCCCTCCTTACTACACCAGCTCTTCAGCCACTTGTTTACTTCCCTAATCTCCCTCTGCCTCTCTGGTGTGGCTCGATGTACCGGTAGTATTCCTGAGAACACTACCTTGGAGGTCCTTTTCCTCAATTTAGCTCCTAAGTCCCTAAAATCGTTCTTTAGGACACTCCATCTGCCTCTGACTTTGTCATTGGTGTCAACATGCACCATGACAGCTGGGTCTTCCCCAGCCCCTCCCAGTAATCTGTCCACAAGATCCGTGATGTGCCGAACCCGAGCGCCCGGTAGACAACATACTGTTCGGCGCTTCAGGTCTTGGTTACAGATTGCCCTCTCTGTCCTTCTAAGAATTGAGTCCCCTACCACCAGAATCTGTCTTTCCTTTCCCTTTGCTGCCCCCCCACTCTCACTGGAGGAGTTCTTCCCCTGGCAGCTAGGAGAGTCCCTCATCTCCAGCAGTGCTGGTCCCTGACTGGTTACACCAATGTCACTCAATGGAGCGTACTTATTGGGATGCTCCAGTCCTGGATCGGCCTCCCTGGCACTTCCCCCTCTACCCCTCCTGACTGTCACCCATCTACTCTTTGCTAGTGCCTGCACCTCTTTGTCTCCACCCGCCTCTGTGCTGGCCCCTGCCGGCACCTGCCGTGTACGTTCCTGGCTCACCTTTAGTATGGAGGGACTTCTCAGTGCTGACAGTTGCTTCCCCAGATTCAGAACCTGGGCTTCCAGGGAAACAATGTGCTTACATTTTGTACAGCAGTATTCGCCCTCGATCGGATGATCAAGGAACGCATACATGCGGCAAGATGTACAAAGAGTCGCCTCTCCACACCCGCCGGGCATCGTACCTATTAAATTTGGTGAGGATTTGGGGATTTTACCCTGTCCAAATTACCTAACAACTAGCTTCCTGGCACTAATACTCAAGACAATACACAGGTACACAACAAGACAATACACAGGTACACGACAAGACAATACACAGACAATACACAGTAAATTCTATATAGCTGTACATAAAATGCACTTTTTATGTTTCGAAAAGTGTTTCCCAGTGCTAAACCTTTCATCAAATTTCTAAATTGCTGCCTTTGTACATTTCAAAAGCCAATATAAAGGAATAGTAATGGTAAAGAAAAGCATTTGTGGGTTTAACTATTTTTTTTGTATAATTCTCCTTTAAGGGGGTGTGGCGGGGGTGTGTCCTATGCCTACATACTTTCGCTAATAGGTGTCCCTCATTCCTGTCTCAAAAAGTTGGGAGGTATGTATCTGTATTATTACATTTACTGAAAATTATGTTTAGCCGTTTGGTGATGCCAGGGTTGGCAATTGAGGCCTGCTATATCAGGAACTATGACTATCACCGCTTTAAGAACTGCTTCTATATTTGCTGATGCCACAATAATTTTTCTAGAGGTCCTACTCTTGACCCCCACCCTAACTTAAAAGTAAATTTGCTTTGAAGGTCAGTCATTGTAAGGTCTTCAACCTACCAGAAACACCTGAGACCCACCAACATCTCACACAGCACCTTAAACAATGTGATACATTAGATCTCTTTATATGGTGCCTGTAGCATTCTCCAACTAGCCCCATATAATTCAAATATACATTAACGTTTATAGAAAAGAGAGCCCCAAAATATTTTTAGAGTCCAGAAACAGTTTATTGATCACAAAGGTCATTTAAAATACCAATACTTTTCAGGAGGTTCATGGGGCCCCCTTCATCAGAGCTTAAGAATTGTAAACTAAAGAGGAATGTGGACAATGGGTGGAAATCTTGAAAATATACTATAGTCATAACAGGTAGATGGCTCTGTTCACTGGTTTAGCTAAAATCAGATTCTCCTCAGTTTAGAAGTTTCAAGCCCTGATGAGGGGAGGGCCTAAACCTCCTAAAATGTTGGCATGTGGTAATAATCTTTGTAACCTATAAAATCTTTTTGTACTGTAAAAAAAGTCTACAAACTCTGAGACATTACTTCAAGGGTGTGATTATGGCTATGGTGCATTACAGAGTTAAATCTGTAGAAATTGTCTACACTTCAGTAGTTGACATACCTACCTATGCCAAGTTCCAATGTTCAACCACCTTGCTATCTAGAAAAAAGGTACCCGGGCCTTTTAATGGAATTAAAAAAAAGGGTACCTGGGCCCTAATATGAAAAAAAAGGTGCATGGGCCTTATTATAGAAGAAAAGAAAAAAGTACCTGGGCCTTATTATGAAAAAAAGGTACCAGGGCAAGGGAAAAACATTGTGTACATTCAGTGGGGGTCTTTAAAACTCTGGTGCTTTATAACCTATTTTTCAACCACATAGCTTCCTGGTCACAAATTGCCCTGCCTCCTGACACTCCTAGGCCTTCCTGTTGGCCAGCGCAGTTACCCATAAATTTAGGCCACCAATCGGAAAGTTGGTGTGAGGGTCCTGGACTCAGTTGCCACCAGGGCTCTATCTGTATGGAGCTGGTACAGTATGTTCGCTGTGTGTTTGTATGGCATTTCCTTCATTATCCAACGCAATTTTCATCAGACAAGATGGTTTTCACCATAACTTGAGTGACTTAAGTGGAGCATAGTATTTACTGACACAGGGACCTCTATGAATGACTAAGTATGTTATATAACGTACTAAATTAAATATACAGTTGTGCTCATAAGTTTACATACCCTGGCATTTATTATCAATCAACTGTGTTTACACTTTTCAAACCATAATGGCAACAGAAACTACCCAAATAATCCTGATCAAAAGTTTACATACCCTGGTGATTTTGGCCTGATAACATGCACACAAGTTGACACAAAGGGGTTTGAATGGCTATTAAAGGTAACCATCCTCACCTGTGATCTGTTTGCTTGTAATTAGTGTGTATAAAAGGTCAATGAGTTTCTGGACTCCTGACAGACCCTTGCATCTTTCATCCAGTGCTGCACTGACGTTTCTGGATTCTGAGTCATGGGGAAAGCAAAATAATTGTCAAAGGATCTGCGGGAAAAGGTAGTTGAACTGCATAAAACAGGAAAGGGATATAAAAAGATACCCAAGGAATTGAGAATGCCAATCAGCAGTGTTCAAACTATAATCAAGAAGTGGAAAATGAGGGGTTCTGTTGAAACCAAACCGCGGTCAGGTAGACCAACTAAAATTTCAGCCACAACTGCCAGGAAAATTGTTCGGGATGCAAAGAAAAACCCACAAATAACTTCAGGTGAAATACAGGACTCTCTGAAAACAAGTGGTGTGGCTGTTTCAAGATGCACAATAAGGAAGCACTTGAAGAAAGATGGGCTGCATGGTCGAGTCGCCAGAAGAAAGCCATTACTACACAAATGCCACAAAGTATCCCACTTACAATACGCCAAACAGCACAGAGACAAGCCTCAAACCTTCTGGCACAAAGTCATTTAGAGCGATGAGACCAAAATTGAGCTTTTTGGCCACAACCATAAACACTACATTTGGAGAGAAGTCAACAAGGCCTATAACGAAAGGTACCGAGGTGGATCGCTGATGTTTTGGGGATGTGTGAGCTACAAAGGCACAGGAAATTTGGTCAAAATTGTTGGCAAGATGAATGCAGTATGTTGTAGAAAAAAGGGGGGGGAGGGGTTTTGGGACTTTGCATGAGGCAATGAATGGGTAGATTAATCCGCCTCCATCCCTATTGTTTTACACCCCCAGCTGTTAACAACAACATATTACTATATATCCAATTTACGTGTAGGTATGAGCGTTTGGTAAAACTTCATCTTACCTTATGTCCAGCATCTGTTCATTTTGCAATTCCCTTTTCTACTATAGATCTCTGCATTTGTAACTGCTCCTGATGAGTGGATAGACTCCACGAAAGACGTAGAGCCTTGCCTTATGCTACACAATATAATCATGCGATTTTGAGATTCCACATTACAAATGCTATGAAATTTTTATGTTATTTATTATGATTATTACTAGTATTATGTTAACCATGAACCCTTACAATTGTACTACCATATACCAATGTATCTATTATCCCTAGATTGGTCGTGAATTATGTTATTACCATGCATAATAAATTGTTAAGGTGTTCTTTATCTTATCATGTTCTTCTAATCAATGTTTATACTTCTGGAATCCATCATCATGTGATTTTACAATTTTTATTCCTGTGTCTCATTTAAAGTCCCAACCCTTTCCTTCTATTGATGTTGAATACAGTATGTTATCAAAAAATACTTGAGAAACATTTGCATTCATCAGCCAGGAAGCTGCGCATGGGACGTACTTGGACATTCCATCATGACAATGATCCAAAACACAAGGCCAGGTCGAAATGTCATTGGCTACAGCATAATAAAGTGAAGGTTCTGGAGTGGCCATCTCAGTCTCCTGACCTCAATATCATTGAGCCACTCTGGGGAGATCTCAAATGTGCAGTTCATGCAAGACAGCCCAAGAATTTGCAGGAACTGGAGGCTTTTTGCCAAGAGCAATGGACAGCTTTACCATCTGAGAAGATAAAGAGCCTCATCCACAAACACCACAAAAGACTTCAAGCTGTCATTGATGTTAAAGGGGGCAATACACGGTTTCAAAAACTTGGGTATGTAAACTTTTGATCAGGGCCATTTGGGTAGTTTCTGTTGCCATTATGATTTTAAAAGAATAAACTCAGTTGACTGATAATAAATGGCTTCAGCCAAACACTAACCATGAGTGAAAGAAAAGTTTTTGTGTTATTATTCATGTTCTCTGAAAAATGGCCAAGAAATCATAAATTCTGCCAGGGTATGTAAACTTAAGAGCACAACTGTGTGTGTATAAATATATATATATACACACACATGCACATTTAAAAAAAAAAACACATTTATACCTCTGGAGATGGTCTGCAGTTGTGTTGAAGGTTTCAATACAGAAATACAGGATAAGCTTTCAGAATGAAAAAAGAGCCCCTATGACTGATGACCTGTAACTCAGCATCAATCAAATATCCTCAAAAAAGTATAACCAACCTTGGACTGCCATGTGACCTCTCCTCCCTCTTCGATCAGAGCGTTGATCATTTTGATGTTCCCATACTGAGCTGCCACATGCATGGCCGTCTCCCCATTCTGCCAAAGAGAATAAGAAAACATGGTTGACATTTCTGAACAGTTTTCCTCTGTCCTGCTCCAGAGTTTAGTCAGTCCTTACTACACTGCTGCAAGTACACTCAAGTCTTAGACCAGTATCCTCTATTCAGGTTCTGGCTGCCATTGCACATTCCTCCTGGCCCTCAAAAGAGCATAGAAAATGAATGACACTACACCTTTATATACCTGCATGGCTGTGCCCTCTTTTGGAAAAAAGCATACAGCATTGTCTGACCACACACAACATGTCACAAAGTTTCACTACAACATTACCGGGAGTTCTTCTGTAACAACTTTTTGCAAAGTCATTGCATTGAGTGATGAGGACAGTGAATAATGGTCAGTGGGAAGATTGTCCCTTACATTGGTGGTCAGTGGGAAGATTGTCCCTTACATTGGTGGTCAGTAGGAAGAATGCCCCTTACATTGGTGGACAATGAGAATAATGCTTCTTACATTGGTGATCAGTGGGAAGAATGTTCCTTACATTGGTGATCAGTGGGGAGAATGCCCCTTACATTGGTGGACAATGAGAATAATGCTTCTTACATTGGTGGTCAATGGGTAGGGTGTTTCTTATCTTTGTAGTCAGTAGGAAGAATGTTCCTTACAATGGTGGTCAGTGGAAAGAATGTTCCCTTCATTGGCAGTCAGTGGGAAGAATTCTTCTTACATTGGTAGTCTGTAGGAGGAATGCCCCTTACACTGGTGATCAGAAGAAAGAATGCCCTTTACGTTGGTGATCTGTAAGAAGAATGCTCCCTACATTGATGGTCGGTGGGAAGAATGCTCCTTACTTTAGGGGACAATGAGAAGAATGCTTCTTACATTGGTGGTCAATGGGTAGGGTGTTTCTTACCTTTGTAGTCAGTAGGAAGAATGTTCCTTACGTTGGTGGTCAGTGGAAAGAATGTTCCCTTCATTGGTGTGGTGGGAAGAAAACTACTTACATTGGTGGTCAGTGGGAAGAATGCTCCTTTCATTGGTGGTCAGTGGGAAAAATTTGACTTACATTGGTGGTCAGTGGGAGGAATGCTCCTTACATTGCTGGTCAGTGGGAAGAATGCTCTTTACATTGGTGGTCATTGGGAAGAATGCTCCTTACATTGGTGGACAATGAGAAGAATGCTCCTTACATTGGTAGTCAGTGGGAAGAATGCCCTTACATTGGTGGTTTGTGAGAAGAACGCTCCATACATTGGTGATCAGTAAGAAGAATGCTCCCTACATGGGTGGTCAGTGAAAAAAATGCTCCTTACATTGATAAGTGGGAAGAATGCTCCTTATGCAGCGTACACACGGTCAGACTTTTCGACCGGACTGGTCCAACGGACTGAGTCTGGCGGACAATCCGATTGTGTGTGGGCTTCATCGGACCTTCAGCGGACTTTTCCAGCCGAAAATCTGACGGACTTTAGATTTGGAACTTGCTTCAAATCTTCACGTCGTAACTCGGCCGGACCCAGAAATCCGCTCGTCTGTATGCTAGTCCGACGGACAAAAAACGACGCTAGGGCAGCTATTGGCTACTGGCTATCAACTTCCTTATTTTAGTCCGGTGTGCGTCATCACGTACGAATCCGTCAGACTTTGGTGTGATCGTGTGCAGGCAAATCCGTTCGTTAAAAAGTCCGTCAGAAGTCCGTCAAAAGTCTGTTGAAAGTCCATCGGACCAGTCCGGTCGCAAAGTCTGCCTGTATGTACGCGGATTTACATGGATGATAAATGGGAAGAATGTTCCTTACATTGGTGATCAGTGGGAAGATTGTTCCTTACATTGGGAATCAGTGGGAAGAATGTTCCTTACATTGGTGATCAGTGAGAAGAATGTTCCTTACATTGGTGATCAGTGGGAAGATTGTTCCTTACATTGGGAATCAGTGGGAAGAATGTTCCTTACATTGGTGATCAGTGGGAAGAATGTTCCTTACATTGGTGATCAGTGGGAAGAATGTTCCTTACATTGGGAATCAGTGGGAAGAATGTTCCTTACATTGGTGATCAGTGGGAAGAATGTTCCTTACATTGGTGATCAGTGAGAAGAATGTTCCTTACATTGGTGATCAGTGGGAAGAATGTTCCTTACATTGGGAATCAGTGGGAAGAATGTTCCTTACATTGGGAATCAGTGGGAAGAATGCTCCTTACATTGGTGGTCAGTGGGAAGAATGCTCCTTACATTGGTGATCAGTGGGAAGAATGTCCCTTACATTGGTGATCAGTATCTCCCTACATGGGTGGTCAGTGGGAAGAATGCTCCTTACATTGGTGATCAGTGAGAAGAATGTTCCTTACATTGGTGATCAGTGGGAAGAATGCTCCTTACATGGATGATAAGTGAGAAGAATGCTTCTTACATTGGAGGTCAGTGGGAGGAATGCTCCTCACATTTATGATCAGTGGGAAGAATGTTCCTTACATTGGGAAGAATGATCCTTACATTGGTGATCAGTGGGAAGAATGTCCTGTAGATTGCTTGTCGGTGGGAAAAAATGCCCAAATAGCTGAAAACATCATTGTGATCCATGGTTACTTACTGTATCCGAGAGGCAGACATTGTTCATTGCTAAACTTTCCCCAAAAGTAACTATAAAAACTATAATGCTTTTGGGTCAATTAAACATTTTTTAAAGTTTTTAAGCAGTTTTATATATATGCCACTTTCTAGCGGGTCTCATCTGATTCAAACTTCAGACTTGACTGTCCTGTAAGGAAAGGGTTTGCTTGTCTGAGACTCCTTTGTGAGTGTAAACTTGAGTTGAGCTACAATAGGCTTTTTATAACCAGCAATTTGAAACGAAGAAAAAAAAAAGCAGAGATCTCCACCTCCTGGCTGGATAGGAGTATATAATTTTCATATAGAATATTTCATATTAACGTGACAGAATATAGTAAATATTTTTTTTTTTTATTTGATTTTGCTATTTTTGTGAATGTTATTTATCTCCTAACAATTAAAAAAAAATATATGTATAAAGCACAATATTGTACATGTCAGAGATATGGACTTTAAAGGCATATACATCAACACTTTAAAATACATTCTTTTTTATTGTTAATAACGTCATAAACCTTATGCAAAATATTCAATCAATAATAAAACTTATAAAACCCTACCAGGCACTACATATCCCAGGCATGGTTTGATAAATGTATACCGCATACATGGAGACTTATGCACATATCTAGTTGTAGACCATATCGTTCAGGTTCCTCCAGGTGCTAGGGTTCCACTACACCAGGGATATGCAATTAGCGGACCTCCAGCTGTTGCAGAACTAGAAGTCCCATGAGGCATAGCAAAAATCTGACAGCCACAAGCATGACACCCAGAGGCAGAGGCATGATGGGACTTGTAGTTTTGCAACACCTGGAGGTCCGCTAATTGCATATCTCTGCACCACACCATCATGAATGCTACATGTTTCGCAACCTAGTCGCTTCTTCAGGATCCTATAGTGTGTTAGTATTAAAAATACAATTTTTTATTCGCTTTTGCTCAGGGGGTCAAAGGGGAGGCCCATGACAAATTGCAGCATTAATCCCTGTGCGGGGAGCATTCATAATATATTGCTCTAGAACACCTGGGTCCCTTTAACTCAAGAATGGGGGTTATTAGGTCTCAAATAAGGTAACCAGTAGCCTGCTTAATCCACAAAAAATCTACTACTTGTAGATCACCAGGGCCACTTGCACTTATAAAGGGCCACCTGTTCATAATTCCATGCATGGGCGGGTAACACCTCTCGAAGTGGGTCGCCCCCTTGGGAGTACTGTTGGCATCCCTCTATTCCAGAGGATGTCAGCAACAATTGCGGCAGGAACCCCCTGTCCTTTCCCCAAAGCAAGTCTGGTCTATAGGCTCCTGAAGAAGCAACTAGGTTGCAAAACATGTACAGCTATCCATGATGGTGTAGTGCAGTGATGGCGAACCTTGGCTCCCCAGATGTTTTGGAACTACATTTCCCATGATGCTCCACTACACTGTAGTGTAGTGGAGCATTATGGGAAATGTAGTTCCAAAACATCTGGAGCGCCAAGGTTCACCATCACTGGTGTAGTGGAACCCTAGCACATGGAGGAACCTGAACTATTCAATCAGATATGCGCGTTAACCTCCATGTGTGCGGTATACATTTATCACACCATGCCTGGGATATGTAGTGCCCAGTAGCATTTCATACGTTTCATCATTGACTGAATGTTTTGTATAGGGTTTTATGACATTGTTAACATTAAAAATTAATGTATTTTAACCACTTCAGCCCAGAAAGGATTTACCCCCTTCCTGACCAGAGCACTTTTTGCGATACGGCACTGCGTCGCTTTAACTGATAATTGCGCGGTCGTGCGACATTGCACCCAAACAAAATTGATGTCCTTTTTTTCCCACAAATAGAGCTTTCTTTTGGTGGTATTTGATCACCTCTGCGATTTTTATTTTTTGTGCTATAAACAAAAAAAGAGTGACAATTTTGAAAAAAAAAGCAATTTTTTTTACTTTTTGCTATAATAAATATCCCCAAAAAAATATATAAAAAAACAAATTTCTTTCTCAGTTTAGGCCGATATGTATTCTTCTACATATTTTTTGGTAAAAAAAATAGCAATAAGCGTATATTGATTGGTTTACGCTAAAGTTATAGCGTCTACAAAATAGGGAATAGATTTATGACATTTTTATTATTTTTTTTATTGGTAATGGTGGCGATCTGCGATTTTTATCGTGACTGTGACATTATGGCGAACACATCGGACACTTTTGACACCATTTTGGGACCATTGTCATTTATACAGCCATCAGTGCTATAAAAATGCACTGATTACTGTGTAAATGACACTGGCAGGGAAGGGGTTAAACACTAGGGGGCGATCAAGGGGTTAAGTGTGTCCTAGGGAGGTGTTCTAACGTGGGGGGATGGGCTACCACTGACATGACATCGATCACCGTTCCTGATCACAGGGAGCCGTAGATCTCTGTCATGTCACTAGGCAGAACAGGGAAATGCCTTGTTTGCAAAGGCATCTCCCTGTTCTTCCGCTCCGTGACATGATCGCGGGCCCCCGTATATCGTCGTGCGCTGGTCGGCTAGTGGTTAAAGTGCTGATTGATGTCTATGTGCCTTTAAAGTCCATATCTCTGACATTTAAAATATTGTGCTTCAAATTTGGCGACATGGTACTGACTAATATTGAGAGTGCCCATGGTACCACCCACTGGGTACCACATATATATATTATGATTATAATATATATTTATGATATATTTTCATCCTTTGTGGATGTCGGCTTGTAGTTCTCAATGAACTACCATGATGCTGTGGAGCGCCGTGGTAGTTCATAGATTTTTCTTGTCAGTGTACAATATCTGCTTGCCTATATGGCATTGTACGGGCACACAGATACACTGACAGGTCTGCAGGAGACTTGCATGGCACCAGCAGTCTGCTGATCGCTGGTGCAATACTTTACAGATTTAAAAAAAAAAGAAATATTAATAAAATGCAAATTATTTTACCTGCAAAAAAAATGTGCATTTATTTATTTTTTTAAAGTAAACTTAACCTTTAACTGTCAACTGCGCGATCATGCAACACTGTACCCAAACTGAATTTATATCATTTTTTTTACACAAATAAAACTTTCTTTTGGTGGTATTTGATCACCACCAGGTCTTTAAATTTCTATTACATAGACGAAAAAAAAAGACTGCAAAATTTTTGAAAAAAAAAAGATATTTTCTACTGTTATAAAACATTTCCAAGAAAATAAAATTTCGTCATAAATGTAGGCCAAAATGTATATAATCAATAAGTGTATATTGATTGGTTTGTGTAAAAGTTATAGCATCTACAAACTATGGGATACAACTCTGAACAGTAAGTGAGATCAGGAAGCAGAAGCAGCCAGATTTGTGTTTGCTAACACACACACAGGTCTGTAAGATGTGGTTGGCCATCAGCAGGTTCACAGCCAAAATAATTGTCTGCAAACTTGCTGACAAACTCATGCTGTGTCCAACCACAGCACAAGAGGCAGGGGGAGTGCGCTGCCTGTAAACCAGGAAGTTCTCGGGGGGAACAACAAAGCCACCAGCCAGCAGGACATGGTAAACTGCTGGTCAGCAAGTGGGTGAAGCCCAGCTTTTAGTTAAATCATCTAAGCACATTCTAGGTGCTTCGAAACGAAAATTGTGCCGTTACAATTTGTTTTGTGTAAAACGCAGCCACAGCCTGTGTAGAAAAGCCTGACCCCTTCCAGCATTCTGTAGAGAAGAACTTTTGCTGTCAATAGAGCTGCCTCTCATGCACCCTGCTGACTGGAGAGCTCTAGCAGCAGGAGGAGTGCCGTGCCTCTGCAGAGAGACCACTGTTTCCCGCAGAGAGCAAGGGTCCTACTTTGCAACATGCTGGCAAAGGACAGTTATGTGAGTCTGAATAATGTGCAAATGCTGACAGGGCCGATGCTGAACTTTTTTGCACCCTAGGCAAGAACAGTTACTTGCAAAAAAAAAAAATGGACACATTTTCCCCCTTCCTGCACATAATGACACCCCTTTTACCCTACACTCCCCTTACTGTATACACTGACCCTCTTTAATCCTACACCCCCTTCCTGTACTCAGTGCCCCCCTTTAATGCTACACCCCCTTCCTATATTCACTGGCCTAATTTAATGCTGCACCCCCCTTCCTGTACACACTGCCCCCCTTTAACTCTACACCCCCTTCCTGTACACACTGCCCCCCTTTAACCCTACACCCCCCTTCCTGTACACACTGCCCCCCTTTAACCCTACACCCCCCTTCCTGTATACACTCTGTATACACTGCCCCCCCCCCCCCTTCCTGCACACACTGCCCCCTTTAACCTTACATCCCCCTTCCTGTATACACTTCCCCCCTTTAACCCTACACCCCCTTCCTGTACACACTGCCCCCCTTTAACCCTACACCCCCCTTCCTGTACACACTGCCCCCCTTTAACCCTACACCCCCCTTCCTGTATACACTCTGTATACACTGCCCCCCCCCCCCTTCCTGCACACACTGCCCCCTTTAACCTTACATCCCCCTTCCTGTATACACTTCCCCCCTTTAACCCTACACCCCCTTCCTGTATACACTGTCCCCCTTTAACCCTACACCCCCCCTTCCTGTACACACTGCCCCCCTTTAACCCTACACCCCCCTTCCTGTACACACTGCCCCCCTTTAACCCTACACCCCCCTTCCTGTATACACTGTCCCCCTTTAACCCTACACCCCCCCTTCCTGTACACACTGCCCCCCTTTAACCCTACACCCCCCCTTCCTGTACACACTGCCCCCTTTAACCCTACACCCCCCTTCCTGTACACACTGCCCCCCTTTAACCCTACACCCCCCTTCCTGTATACACTCTGTATACACTGCCCCCCCCCCTTCCTGCACACACTGCCCCCTTTAACCTTACATCCCCCTTCCTGTATACACTTCCCCCCTTTAACCCTACACCCCCTTCCTGTACACACTGCCCCCCTTTAACCCTACACCCCCCTTCCTGTACACACTGCCCCCCTTTAACCCTACACCCCCCTTCCTGTATACACTCTGTATACACTGCCCCCCCCCCCTTCCTGCACACACTGCCCCCTTTAACCTTACTCCACCCTTCCTGTATACACTGTCCCCCTTTAACCCTACACCCCCTTCCTGCGCACACTGCCCTGTATAGACTATACCCCCCCTGTGATGTGTGTTGCCTTACTGAACTGATCTGAGCTGCTTCGCCGGACACAGCAAGCAGCGCATGGCTGGAGTACCTGGTCTGTCTGTCCCTGCTCAGTCCTGCCACCTGACTTAGTGCTTCCACCTGGCAGCAGAGTTCGTATGACGGATCTCAAGTTGACATCCACCAGGGATGAAGAGGTAAAAGGAGAGGACTGTGGCAATGGCCATGGCTGTGCCCTAGGTGGCAGCGCACCCTAGGCGGCTGCCTAGTTCGCCTAGTGGTAGCACCGGCCCTGCATGCTGATAGCCAATCAAGTTACAATAATCTGTAATTATTTTTTTTTCTTCCCAGCTATCTTCATTGTCTTTCTATGAAAGCCCCAGACAAAAGGGATCTTCACTCACGGCTCGTTCCATGTTAACGTCGGCTCCGCTTTTCAGCAGAATTTCAGCCACTTTTTCGCCATCTTTGATTCGGGCCGCGATATGTAGAGGTGTCTCCTGGTCCTAGGACATAATCAAAAGGTAAGACAAGGATTTTTGTTTTGCTCAAACGTTCAAAAAAATATCATGTTAGGCCAATTTAATAAGTATTTGTTTTTAATGTGAACTCCAGAGGCCCCTGTGTAGACATTTAAAGGGAACCTGTTATGGGAGAAATGCATGGATTGCCAGTGCTGAAGTCCTTCTGGAAATCATGTCATGCTGATTCTTTAGCTTCAGTAGGAACAGAGACGGGACAAGACATGGCCATCTGCGTAAAGGCCTGGGACTTTACAATCACTTTAAAGATAAGGTGAGGAAAAATAAAAAAGATTAAAAAAAAAAAAACAAAGCAAAAAAAGCAAGGCATGTAATTTACAGCCCTGGCCAAAAGTTTTGAGAATGACACAAATAATAATTTTCACAAATTCTTCTGCCTTAGCCCGGGTTCACACTCTTGCGATGCGGGAACCAGCACAATTCCAGTGCTGGTTCCCACATCGCATCTCCCCCCACAGGCAGTTCACACTGCCCTCTACGAACCGCTGCAGGTGTCAATACAAAGTTAATGACACCCCCAGATCGGTTCACAGATCACAGTGCGAACTGTGGATCCAGACAGGAATTAGATCACATTGGGTGTGAACACCCAATGCGATCCGATTCCAGTGTGGGAAAAAGAAAGTCTCTGCACCTTTTTTGTGTGAATCCAATGCCAGTTTAGCCATACAACTGTATGGCTGAATTCGCATTGCACAGCCATCGCATGTGATCGTCACCAGCAATGCGGTGCGAATAAATGCCATGTCTGTGCTCGCATAAGTTTGAACCCAGGCTTAGTGTTTTTAGAAATTTTTGTCAGATGTTACTATGGTATACTGAAGTATAATTACAAGCATTTCTTTTTCAAGACCTCTGCAATTCCCCCTGACATGCTGTGTCAATCAACTTCTGGGCCACATCCTGACTGATGGCGGCACATTCTTCCATAATCAATGCTTGGAGTTTGTCAGAATATGTGGGGGGTTTTTGTTCACCTGCCCCTTGATGATTGGCCACAAGTTGTCAATGGGATTAAGGTCTGGGGAGTTTCCTGGGCATGGACCCAACATTTCAATGTTTTGTTCCTCAAGCCACTTAGTTATCACTTTTGACTTATGGCAAGGTGCTCCATCATGCTGGAAAAGGCAATGTTGCTCATCAAACTCTTCTTGGATGGTTGGGAGAAGTTGCTCTCGGAGGATATTTTTGTACCATTCTTTATTCATGGCTGTGTTCTTAGGCAAAATTGTGAGTGAGCCCACTCCCCTGGCCAGGGCTGTACTGGGACAAAAATTTGGCCCTGGACTTCATCCAGACTGGCCCACTTTACTCCAAACACCTGGTGTTGGCGCTTCAATCTTCTCGGCACCATGGTTCATATGGTGTCAGGATGATTGAAGCACATTATTTCTATTATTACATTGTAATATAACATGAAATAGTTCAACTCACCATAATGCAGAATCAGTGGGAGCCTTGAGTGTGTCACCTGGCACCTCACTTGCCACATCGCCTGCCACCAGATGCAGTGTTTCACTTGCCACGGCACTTGTCAGCAGAAGCAGCTTGTCACTTGCCACATCGCCTGCCACCAGATGCAGAATGTCACTTGCCACGTCACTTGTCAGCAGAGGCAGCTTGTCATTTGCCACGTTGCCTGCCACCAGATGCAGAATGTCATTTGCCACGTCACTTGTCAGCAGAGGCAGCTTGTCATTTGCCACGTCGCCTGCCACCAGGTGCCGCATGTCACTTGCCACGTTACCTGCCACCAGATGCAAAACGTCACTTGCTACGTCACTTGTCAGCAGAGGCAGCTTGTCACTTGCCACGTCACCTGCCACCAGATGCTGCATGTCACTTGCCACATTGCCTGCCACCAGGTGCTGCATGTCACTTGCCACCATCGCCTGCCACCAGATGCAGCGTATCACTTGCCACATCGCCTGCCACCAGATGCAGCGTGTCACTTGCCACATCGCCTGCCACCAGGTGCTGCATGTCACTTGCCACCATTGCCTGCCACCAGATGCCACATGTCACTTGCCACGTTACCTGCCACCAGATGCAAAACGTCACTTGCCACGTCATTTGTCAGCAGAGGCAGCTTGTCACTTGCCACGTCGCCTGCTACCAGATGCCGCATATCACTTGCCCCGTCGCCTGTATCCTGCCAAGTCACTTGTCACCAGATGGCAGATGCAGTGCTACTACATGACTTGATGGGCACCTCCAACCCAGCTCTGTAACCCCCCCAACACACAACGTGACAGGGGAGGAGAGAGAGATACACAGCGCCAATTGTAGCATTAAAACAACTTGTATTCCACTTAAAGAACGTTACTGACAAAGGTAGTAGGGTGAAAGGCATTGAGACACTGTGATCTGAATTAGGAGCCGCCACCGGGAACCGAACGGGCCAGTAGATGCAGAGCATCGGTGTGTACTACTACTTCCGGGTAGCGGTGGAACGCATGATGGGGCGGACGTGATGTCATCATCCGGAAATGATGCAAGATGTGGGAGGTGACGCATCCTTCAGGCCATCATTCCTCCGCCACCAGGAAGTAGTAGTACACACCGATGCGCTCTGCATCTACTGGCCCGATCGGTTCCCGGTGGCCGCTCCTAACTCAAATTGTTGACAAGCCTGGATTCTTGCCAGTGTTTCAATGCCTTTCACCCTACTTTGTCAGTAACGTTTTTTAAGTGGATTAAAAGTTGTTTTAATGCTACATTTGGCGCTATGTATCTCTCCTTCCCTGTCTCTGAAACTGGCCCACTGAGCCATCGGCCCCCCGGGAATCTCCCGGTAGTCCCGATGGCCAGTCCATCCCTGCCCCTGGCTGAGAGGCAACCCCACACATGAATGGTCTCAGGATGCTTTACTGTTGGCATGACACAGGACTGATGGTAGCGCTCAACTTTTCCGCTCCGGACATGGTTTTTTCCAGATGCCCCAAACAATTGGAAAGGGGATTCATCAGAGAAAACGACTTTACCCCAATCCTCAGCAGTCCAATCCCTGTACCTTTTGCAGAATATCAGTCTGTCCCTGATGTTTTTCCTGGAGAGATGTGGCTTCTTTGCTGCCCTTCTTGACACCAGGCCATCCTCCAAAAGTCTTCTCCTCACTGTGTGTGCCGATGTCCTCACACCTGCCTGCTACCATTCCTGAGCAAGCTCTGCACTGGTGGTGCCCCCGATCCCGCAGCTCAATCAACTGGTCCTGGTGCTTGCTGGACTTTCTTGGACGCCCTGAAGCCACCTTCGCAAATTCAGTTGAAATGTTTTTATGGGATTAAGTTCATTTTTCATGTCAAAGAGGGACTTTGCAATTAATTGCAATTCATCTGATCGCTCTTCATAACATTCCGGACTATATGCAAATTGCCATCATAAAAACTGAAGCAGCAGACTTTGTGAAGACTAATATTTGTGTAATTCTCAAAAGTTTTGGCCATGGCTGCACACACATACAGCCTTCTTGTGTTCCCCTCCTTCCCTCAATGAACATGCACTTAAAAGAGCGTTTTCATATACACACATATGATGCAGTAGAGAACAGACTCAGCAGGACATTTAGAGGTTTATAAAGAAAACAGTGGCCAAGGCACAGGGCAATCTAAGCAGGATCCTTGGGCCCAGTGGATGATCAGGGAGTCTAGCTACAACTTTTATGCTCCTATAGTACACCAGGGAGAGAGCACAAATGGTCAAACCTATTTCCTTACCCAGGACATCATTCTACCTTAATTTCTCTTGAGTCCCCCTGTCACTACTACCATGACCACCTTGCGACCTTTGGAGCAATTCTACCCTTGCACTCTCACATTTCTGTGGGTCAATGCTTGGAATATGTATCAGAGCTCCATTAGCCATACAGGGCTCGTTAACACTTGCTTTAAAGCGTTTGTATACCCTCAGAAAAAAAAAAAAAAACCCTGTAAGGCAAAGGCATAATGAGCTAGTATGCACCGTATACTAGCTCATTATGAAATACTTACCTTAGAACGAGTTCCCCGTATCGCAGGCCGGTCCACGCCAAGGGAGCTGACATTTTGCCCTCGGCGTGTCTTCCGGGTTCGCGGCTCCGACGCTGTGAGTGGCCAGAGCCACGATGAGGCCTCTCCCTGAATACCCCCAAAACAAAGCGAAGCTAACGCTGAATAAAAGCCTCTCAAAAACTGCAGGTGCTGTTAGCGAGTGTTGTCATAGGCTCCTATGGGGGCTTTGGAGACAGTTTTGAAGAACCAAGAAAGCAACATGGGGTATAATTTTTAAAGCGAAGCACAGCAAATGCAATGCGTCAACGGTACAGTAAGTGTCAGGGCTGGGCTCAGCCCTTCCTTCTCTGAGCTGGCCGCTCAGCTGTCGGTAATTGCCAGCTCCTATCTCTCTACAGTGACTCACCTGTTGATGATATCCTTCTCGTCAGTCCTGCCTACTTAAGCCGTCCAGCCCGAATGATCTCTGCCTTCACCTTGGTCAACATCACAGAGACTATCTCCTGCATTCCTGTTAAAGACTTGCTTGGCTGACATTCCTTCTGGCTCCAGATCCCGCTTGCTGTTCCACGTTGTACGTTGATCTCTGGCTTTCTGACTTTCTGGCTTGTCTGATTATCTGTTCCGGTTACCAAACTTTGACTATGTTTTGACTACATTTGTTCTATTTACTTTTATTATTAAATAAGTGTGATTTAACTGTACTTCTATCTCGGTCTGATTCATGGTTTCTGACAGTAAGGTAATCATTTAATTTAGTGACAGGAGCTTTGATTGCCATTCAGAGTGCTTTAAAAAAAGAGTGTTCTATACCGCATTTTGAAGCAAGTGTGAAAAAGCCCTAATGCCGTGTACACACGAGCAGACTTTCGACGGACTGAACTCCAAAGGACTTTTCGACTGACTTTCGACAGAGTTCCGTCGAATTGGACTTGTCTACACACGATCACACCAAAGTCCGATGGATTCGTACGTGATGATGTACGACCGGACTAGAATAAGGAAGTTCATAGCCAGTAGCCAATAGCTGCCCTAGCATCGGTTTTCGTCCGTTGGACTAGCATACAGACGAACGGATTTTTCGACCGAACTCGAACCCATCAGAAAGATTTGAAACATGTACTAAATCTAAAGTCCGTCACATTTTCGACAGAAAAGGTCAGATGAAGCCCACACATGGTCAAATTGTCCGACGGATTCATGCCGTCGGACCAGTTCGGTCGAAAAGTCCGGTCGTGTGTACACGGCATAAGAGTGTTTACAGAGTCAGCCATAGGAGACTGCAGAATTTTTAGACCACAAACGCGTACTTGGGCCAATTTACAAGACAGTTATACTAACAGCATGTTTTTGGAGTGTGGGAAAAAGCCTATGTAAGCACAGAGTAAAGCTCCTTTCAGATAGTGTCCTGGTCATGATTGGAACCAAGGACCCCACTGCTGCTAACCCATACCTCCCAACTTTTTGAGATGGGAATGAGGGACACCTATCAGCAAAAGTATGCAGGCATAGGACACACCCCCTGCCACGCCCCCTTAAAGGAGAATTGTACAAAAAAACAAGATTGGTTTAACACACAAGTGCTTTTTTTTACCACTACTATTCCTTTATATTGGCTTTTATAATTTACAAATGCAGCAATTTAGAAATCAGATGAGAGGTTTACCGCTGGAAAACACTTTTTGATAGATAAAAAATGCATTTTATATACATCTATATGGATTAGATCAAAATGAGGGACAAATGCGGAGGAATGAGGGACATTGCTCCAAATCAGGGACAGTCCCTCGAAATCAGGGACATTTGGGAGCTATGCTAACCACTAATTCACTGTGCTGTCCTGCTTGGGATGTTTAGGGGTTCATAAATGCCCACCACTTTTTAGTCGTGCTGCTGCAACTAGAGCGTCTAAAAAAAGACTTGATGGATAAATGCCACAAGTGTTCACCCAGCGCTCACAAATTCTGAACGTATCTTGCCTAATACATTGATTTCCCATGATTGTCAGCTCCATTTAGTGGCCATAATGCTGTATTTTTATTGATTGAGGCATTTCAGGAAAATACTACATTATGGCCACTAAACGGAGCTGAAGGCCATAGGAAATCAACTTATTAAGCAAAAAATGGTCAAAGTTTGACAGGGCTGGGCGAATGCTTGTGACATTTGTTCAGCAAATTTTTTATAAATAGAACCCTGTGTGCTCAACCTATTTAGTGTGGCTGTGCAAAGAACAAAGATGTCACATTCATTTATTTCAGCCTATCAAATTTGTAGTGGTGGGGTCAATGAAATCTCAGCAAGTGACATTAATTACACAGAAAGTACTTCTGGGGCATGAAATAAATAAATACCAGTATTTCAGGCATTACCTTCCCCCCTTTTGGCTGTACTTGTGCACCAAATCCAAGCAGGGTTTGTACTACGTGTGGCTTGCAGGCCTCCGTGGCGATGTGCAGAGCGGTGTAGTCCTCTTTAGTCCGGGCATCCACGTGAGCGCCCTTCTGAAGCAATGCTTTAACCACAGCGGTGTGACCTCTCCTGGCAGCGGCATGGAGACACACTGCACCTGACTGTACACAGTATGACAGATTATTACTTTATTTATTTATTACAGGTACTTATATAGCGCCATCAATTTATGCAGCAACTTACATATATATCTTAGAAGTATTGAATTGCTTATATGGCACTCACAAATTCCATAGCGCTTTATAGAGGGCACTGAATTAGCTGAATCATTCTCTGCCCCAGAGGAGCTTACACTTCAATGTACCCAAAACAGTCATGTAGGCCAACTATTAAGTGCCAACCGCACTCCTTTTCACAAGCCTAGGCTGAGCATCATATTAACAATATCATATATTAGGACTGCACAGGGCACACTGAGGGCACTAGAGGATGGATTGAAAAAAAGATGTTGCCCACTCTGGGTCCACTAAAAGCCACCAATAGAAGAGTAGGAAAAACATGCCACAGTTTGGCATAAAGAGCCGGTATAGGCGAACCATAAACACAAAGTTCAATATTTCACCAACTAAATGCAGAAACTGTAGGGACAGCAGCAATTAGGTTGGACTGAACTGGTAGGAAAGGGGCAATCTTGATGAGTTTATTATATACGAGAATATGTTACTGACAGTCAGCCCAAGGATGCTTGGGTAGTAGAAGAAAGGTGTGGGCCAGTGGATCTGTTAAAGCAGTAGATTTTCTCAGCCAGGTCATACGTTGTGTAGAGGGTGATGATTGTCCTTTGGTAGCTCTCCCAGGCGTGGTGCTGCAAGGCTAAGTCCATTCTTGAGTGGGGACTGGTTGTGCAAGGAAGAAATTGCCCAAAAAATTGCCAAAAGTCCAGATTTAATTTTCTTTGGACTCTTGTATCATAAAAAGCCAATACGATGCAGGGTTCAAAGGGTCCACTTCATCAGGGCTTGTTACAGACAAACAAAGTGTGTAGTTGACTGATACAATTGGAGGCATCCTGAGGGGCAATTAGTATGGACTTGACATTTTTCAGAACAGAAAGACTAACCGTAGGTATCCTAAAGTGTTTTTCATTAGGACCTGACAGAAAGTAACCAGTGGTTGCCCAGGAACAAACCTTTATCTCATTAATCTTTAGTTTTGGGATGGTGGAAGTGCAATAGAGCCTACAACCATACCTAGTCCCAGGATTTGGAAGGTGGAAGTCCATCGGCACAAGGAATATGACCAGAGTTGGAATTGAGGCTGGGAATGCAGAGGGGTGGCCTGAGATGTGAGTGCATAGTCACCCAATTTTCCAGCATAGTCACCCAATTTTCCAGCAGTGCGATTGTGCCTGGAAGGAATTTTATGATACTGAAGACTATTGTGGAACATTACTATTAATTGGCTAAGAACTTGGCTTTTCTTTTGGAGCATTAGTTATCTAAATTGGGAGAGGCTATCTACTATGTCTAGCCACACACATATAGAGTTCTGTCCTCCGGTCTGTGGACTGGACAAGAAAAATATAATAGGTTCCTTCATTCAGGCTAAACAGCATTAATGAAGGCGTCTCCCCTGAAAGCTATTGTATGACAGCTGTCACTCTTTCTTACAGGCTCCATTTCGACAAATTTCTGTTGCAAAATTAACTTTCGTCAAGCCGGGTAGTGCCGGCAGGGCCACCCACAACTTAAACGTCAGATGATTCAGCAGGTATTATTTGAGCTGTCTATGGCAGCCTTAACTTGTTTACTAGCTGAGATTTGTTGCACGCTGAGAAGGTTGGAAGTATTATCCTGCTGCCAGCTTGTGGTATAAGACTGATTATTAAATTTGTGCAAGTCTTTGTAGCTGTATGACCTTTGATTTGATATATTTTGAATACACAGGAGTAGAGAAGGGGCACATTTTACATTGGATCCGGGAAATTGTCTGATCCCTCCAGATGGAGGTTAATCTGACTTGGTACTTAGCAGACCTATGGAGCGATCATACCCATTGCCCCTCAGGATCCATCTAATTTTATCAGTCTACTACATGCTTTGTTCAACAGTACCAAGCCCTGATGAAGTGAAACTCTAAACCCTGTAACACGTTGGCTTTTTGTGATGCATACATACATTTGGACTTCATATGTTACACTTTGGCCATTTTCTCCTTGCACGCTCATGACGTTTGGGTGTCTGTATGCTTCTCTGGGCCATATAGTAGGCTATGTTGGCTGTGTAGATGATCCATGCTTTATTATAAGGTATCATTCCAAACAGCTTACTTTCCATATAAAGACAGAAAATTCCTCTTTATTGTAAGAGTCCACTAATAGATAAGTGTTTGGTAACTGCTGGACAGAAACCACCAAAAGAGGCCATTTAGAGAATCATGTAGCAATTTATCTTTGCTTGTGTTCCAAGGTCTGTGCCTGGCAATTACAAATAGGTCCCACTATCCCAAGGCATGGGCCTTCTAAAGTTTCCCATTTTTTACCTTATATCATTATTAGTGGTTGTGCAATCACATACAGAGGTATTTCCCAAAGGAGAGGAGGAAGTAACAGTAGAAACTAGCTTAACCACTCAAACCAGCTTAACCATCCAACTTCTTTCCATCAAGTTGTTTCTACTGTGTTCCTCCAGTTCAAACAGCGGTTATAACTCTGTCGTCCAATGAAATCCTGTTTATTCCACTGCTAAAGGAGGAAGGAATACCTAAAACTCAGAGGTGGGTTGAGACTCATTGCTGGAGTCTTACTTTGGGATGGCGGGCAAAAATGGGTTTGGTGGCTATTGTTTTTTTTTTTTTTTTATTAATCGGCTAAGACTAAAATCGTCAAGGGTAAGCCAAGGCTTTTCCAAGGTTGTGAGACTTCCCCCACCTACATGGTTGAAAATGATCAAATGTCAGAAATCTACACCAGACAATATTAGACGCACTTAAGGTTTGATGCTAACAGTTCTATCAAGAGCTTTGTGTCTCACCTTTGTTTCACGGCATTATAATATCAGTGTTTCTAATATTGCTTAGTCCAGATTTCAGACTTTTAACCCTTTGCAGCCCTGAAGAAGGACTCTAACAACCCCTAAACTATATTGGCTTTTGCTAGGTGATTTTTAAAAAAAGTGTTATTCTGGACTTTTGAACTTGGAGGATCTAGTAGTAGTTGGTCACATTCAAATGGACTTGTTCTGTAATGTTGAAGATGCTTATCCAAGCCACTTCTTCAGTACTAAGTTATTTGGAGAAGATACAAAATGTCTTCAACATTATAGGACAAGTCCAGTTGAATGGGACCTACTACAACTGGATATGCTATGATTTGAATTGATACGAGACTTCAGAGATATACATGGAGTGGTGCTTCTATTCCTTAGCCTATATTTACATTTTCCTAAGGACCACCTACATTTGGAAGTCCTATTACAAATAGAGCTGCCGGTTGACTCCAATACACTTTTTTAGAAAGAGAAGTTTGACCAAAGCTTTTTTGTCCATACTTCTCTTGTAGAGTGCATTTACTTTTGACCCAGAGTCAGCTGACAGTGGGCTATTGCCCACTGTCAGCTGATATGGCAGAGGCTCTGGAATCCTGACACTATTGTCAGTATCAACCCAGCTGCCTGATTAACAGCTGGCTCTGGCTCTCAGTGCATAGCTGAGTATTGAAGCCAGCTGCTACCACCGCCTCTTCAGCCTGGGGCTCCAGTGATTTTTTTTTATTAACTCAATTAGTGCCACAATAGTAGTCTGTGTTTTCCTTCCCTAGGTGCTTATTTAGGCCAGGGAAATAAAAATATTCTTTAGACTTACGTCTAGTAGTTAGATGGTTTGGTTGATTTTTTTTTTATATACAATTATTCTGTTACGGACAGTTTTATGCAGCATCAAATTTACTGAAAATATATGATGCCCTTTGGTGATTTTAGAGGCTGCACTTGAGGCCCCCCTATATCTACAAAGTTGAGTACCACTGGTCTAGCCCATCTCCATTTCCTTCACTACCAAAAAAAAAAAAGTCTAAAAATAGGCTTTAGCAAACAGATAGGATTTATTTCTCTTAGGCTGATCACAGGCTTAGAAACAAATGTGGTTTATGTTTAATGAGCTGATCATAAAGAGGGATATGTAATGCAATTGGGACCCCCATTTGTATTCCCAATTACTTGCAGTATGTGTCCCCATTGAGTGATCTTACCTTATTTGGCATATGTAGCAGGACCCCCTTCTTCAGGAACGACAGCGCCGTCTCCGGGTGTCCACACTGAGAGGCAATGTGCATCAAGGTGTCTCCATCCTGACATCGAAAGTATTACCATTATTATTATTATATCACAGCACCCAAATTTCTCCCATAATAAGTTTACTTTAAAAGCTAAACTCTGGACTACTAAATTAAATCATTTATTAAAAATCATTAAATCCATTCAAATATTGCTATTATAATTACCTAAATATGTGATTATATTAGTGCATTGTAACACCCTGCTCAGCAATAGCCTTGTACACTCTTCAAGGGTTTGCTAGAATTGTATGGATATGTTAGGGTGGTAATTAGCGCTAAGCAAGTTGTAGAGCTGACCACCAGACATTACAACAGCTATTTTCAATCAATATTTCTAAACTCGGGGGATAAAAACATACATTTTACACAGAAAGAGGCAAAGAATATTAAAAATGACACCTTTTGGATTCTGTGCTACATGTCTGGGGGGGGGGGGGGGGGCCTGGACATTGATGTCTACAAGAAACCGACCCACACAGACCAGTATCTGCTTTTTTGACTTTGGACGGGATACAAGCTGGGCAATCAACATCTGTCTTGACATATTCCAGTGTGATTGGATCAATGTGACTGAGTTACCTGTGTATCTCTAAATATTGGGGTACAGTACATACCCGTCACTCATTAGAACTGAAAATGTCAAATGTCTTAAACGTTATAGAACAAGTTCAGTTGAATGTAACCAACTGCTACTAGCAATATGGAAGACAATTTTATTTTTGGACTATTCAACACAAACTTTGTGCAATCATAAATATATAAATAAACAACTAAATAATAACGATAAAATTATTGTTAATATATATATCCATATATATATATATATATATATATATATATATATATATATATATATATCCTTATATCCTTATATATTACAGAATGAGAATGCAGAGGGATGACCTTATTAGTAGCTGCTAATCCATCACCCAATAAGAAGGCTGGGGAAGAAGGCTGGGGAAAGGTCCTTGACAAAGTTGTGATGTTTGGAGGAAAGTGAGGTCACTGACTTGTCTGCTGTGCCTAGCAAGGATGTCTGAATTACAAGACTTTTTGGATAGAATAACAAATGAGTTGGCTGTAAAAGCAGCTCCCATAACTGTATTTCAAATGTCTGTTGAGCTGTCTGCCTTGAGTTCAGCTATGATCGGGACATAAAACAGCAGAGATAGTGCCACACCAATGGTGGAAGCTTCTAAAGTAACTTCAATAAGTCATAAAATGAGCATACAGGACTGCTAATGTGTTTAAAGGGCAAACCATTCTTCCTTCATCAGTCTTGGGTTGTTATCTGAACTGAACACAGGTTTGGTGCTCTTTCTGCTTTTTGACTCTCCAACTTATCCCCTGGTGACCCGAATAAGGGTGCCTTGTGTTAAAAGAGCAGCTTCACCAGAATCATTGAGCTCTGTGGATCATGATGTTCTTTCTACAATATTAAACTATTGAGAATTGAAGTCCCAGCACCTTTTGGATCCAACTTTACTGTGAGGCTGTTATGGCTTGGCTACCTACACAGCAGCTTGCAATTAACTTTAGCCTGTTATGGGTTCCCCCCCCAGCAGTTGACATGGGCTTTCCCCGTGGTACAGAGTCTACTCTACCAGAGTACCCCACAAAGAGTGTTGGGCTTGTAACCCTAGCGGCCCCTGGCCTAGTTTGCTGTGTGAGGTCCCTCAGCATCGTGCCACCAAGGAGATGACAGGAATAGGATGGCTTTGATATGGAAACTGGTCAAGGTGTGCAGCTGGCAAGAGTGGTTGGTGCTCAATCAGAGGTCGAAGCAGGCAGCAGGCAGCAGGCAAAAGAGGTCAGTGTGTACAAGAAGAGTTCAAGGCAGGCAGGAAAGAGTAGTTGGTGTTCAACCAGAGATTGAAGCATGCAGCAGACAAGAGTAGTTATCGTTCAAGCACAGGTCGAGACAGGCAACAGGCAAGATAATTCAGTGTTCAAGCAGAGGTTGAGGCAGGCCACAGGCAAGAGTGTGTGATGTTCTAGCAGAGGTCGAAGCAAGTGGCATGCAAGAGTAGTCGGTGTTCAAGCAGAAGTCGAGGGGGACAGCAGACAAGAACAGTCTGTGTTTAAGTAGAACAAACAAATAGTGTGGTGGAGATTTGGGCCCAGAAGGTGATGGACTTTATTATTAATGTGGCTTACAGTGATCTTTCATTGACGCTATAGTTTCAGAACATGTTTTGAATCAACAGAGACATCTTACCCTGCTGTGGAATGTTATTTCAAGTAGCTATCTGACCATTTGGTAGCACAATAATGTCACTTCAAAGGAGGTGGGAGGTGGGAAGGGAACAGGAATAACCTGGTCAGAAAATAGTAGCTGGTGTCCAAGCTTAAGTGAGCCCCTCACCCCCATCTGGCTTATGTGAGGGAATAGGACTGCTTAACCCCCTACCCTTGAGGGAATGTGGCAATGTCTTAGCATATGGAAGGGGGGTGAGGAGGGGTGGGGTTTTACAAGTGTGTATATATTGGAACTCAGATCATTGGCTCAGTCTATTTGGTTCGCAATCTAAGAAGCATGAGGACACGTAAGGTTTCTCTGTAAATGTACCTCTTATCCTGCGTACACACGGTCTGACTTTACGGCAGACTTTGCCCGGCGGACTTTTCGACTGACTTTACGACGGACTTTCTGAATGAACGGACTTGCCTACACACAATCCACCAAAGTCCGTTGAATTCGTACGTGATGACGTAAGACCGGACTAAAACAAGGAAGTTCATAGCCAGTAGCCAATAGCTGCCCTAGCGTGGCTTTTTGTCCATTGAACTAACATACAGACGAGCGGACTTTTCGACCGGACTCGATTTCAACGGATTGATTTAAAACATGTTTCAAATCTAAGCCCGTCCAACTTTTAAAAAAACAAAGTCCGCTGGAGCCCACACACGATCGAATTGTCCGACGAAATCCCGTCCGCCGGGCAAAGTCTGCCGTAAAGTCCGCTCGTGTGTACGCGGCATTACACTTTTCTAGTGTGTGACTTCATCTTTTCTGTAACTTTTCCTATCCTACAATTTGTCCTGATGTGCTGATAGCACTTGAATGTCCTTTATAACAATATTACAAGTTTCTTTTCTGTACAATAGTAAGTTTTAATAAATTAGATTGTTATCCTTTCACATAGTTATTACTCGTTCTTAATTCCATTGGTTATAGCTGCAACCGCATGGGTCGGTTCTTATATAGACAAGGCTGTATTCACTTATTTGATGTATCAATAAGCGTGTAAGTGAGGTAGGTATAGAAATCTCCATGTCAATGGCAACCACGCCAACCTATAACTGGCCTTTGCAGCAAGGAGAACCTGGAAAGGCAACACATGTCAAAAAACAACAAAGACAAATTCCCAACTCACATATCAGCCAGCCTGCAACAACCAGGCCTGTCCTGTCTAACAGTTCACGTTAAAACCAGGGATTTCCTTTGCACACATTTGCAAATATATACATAAGCTGCAGAGCCACTTCACAGCACCCCAGTATACTGCAATCCTAACTCTATAAATTTTGAGAGCATCCAAAGTTGGAGCACATATACAGTATAATAATAAATAGTTTAAGGGCAGGTATGCCTGGAGGGAGCCCACTCCTTAAAGGTATAGGAACGCACGGGACACCCAGCAATAGCACAATGGCAGCAAAGGTATCCAGTGCATCCCCTCATCAATTAACCAACAGTACAAACAAATGGCAACCACCTCAACCTATAACTGGCCTTTTCAGCTCGGAGCAGAGGTCGAGGCAGTCCGCAGGCAAGAGTAGTCAGTGTTGGAGCAGAGGTCAAAGCAGTCCGCATGCAAGAGTTGGCAGGGTCAGGCAAGGCTCAAGACAGGTAAGAGCAAAACAGGAACACACAGGCTCGGGGCAATGAGGGTAAAAGATATTGGGAAAATCAGGAAGTCCAGGTCAATATCGAGAAGAACAGGAATCTGCAATCTCTGGAACAAGGTAGCTGCTGAGAAGTTACAGCAAGGGGCCACCATGAGGGAAGGAGATCAGATACTCTCCTTCTCTTATGTGCATGGCCAGCATTAGGAAGACGTGCTAAGGCGTGCACACCCACACTTTCACACGGAGCTGGCCATGGTCTGCACATGGACAGGGCGGACCTGGCGCCTGGATGTACACATTGTGGACTAGAGGTACTATAACACCAACTATATTAAATCTCATGTATAATCCAATAAACAAGAAGTGGCACCAAACAAACACAAATAAAGTGAAATTTGAGTAAAGCTGCCCCTTTAACAAGTGAATATATCACCTAACCATCAATTAGAACATTTAAAAGGTTGGCGCTAAGTCTCACATGTTTATAACTGTGAATATAGTGCATAACATATGACCACACATATAAAATTAATGATACAATAAACAGTCCTCATATAATGGAACAAACACACCAAAACACCATATAGTGAAAGGTACTCTTAATAAGCCAAGCCGTGCTCCGCCTTCACTTGTGTGAGAAGATTGCAGACTCACCAGATATATCAATGGAATACTTCATAAGCTCAAGTCCTTTTGGAGGGTAATCTTTACATTCACAAGTCTATATGACTCGGTGTAAACAAAAATAATCACATAGCGCAATGTTTTAGATGTGGATCAAACACCAGTAAGGGAATAGAAGTGCTCACTCACATATTAAGGTGCTCATTTGCTAACACCAGCATGTACAGCAATCTTAAGCCAGAATAGAGACACAGTCTCTCCACGTCTCAGCGTGCTTTTCACCCCAGCAAAAGCTGGAACCAACCGTACCGGAAATGACATCAGCAAAGGAGAGCGCGCAGCCTCAATGCATTTCGTGATCAAGCTTCCTGATGATGCGATGATCACGAAATGCATTGAGGCTGCGCGCTCTCCTTTGCTGACGTCATTTCCGGTATGACTGGTTCCAGCACTTGCTGGGGTGAAAAGCACGCTGAGACGTGGAGAGACTTTGTCTCTATTCTTCTCTATTAAGTGGGTGAGCACTTCTATTCCCTTACTGGTGTTTGATCCAAAAACCTAAAACATCCAAATCTAAAACATATTGCGCTTTGTGATTATTTTTGTTTACACCGAGTCATATAGACTTGTGAACGTAAAGATTACCCTCCAAAAGGACTTGAGCTTATGAAGTATTCCATTGTTTCATCTGGTGAGTCTGCAATCTTCTCACACGAGTGAAGGCGGAGCTTCCTGGGCCACCCGTCGTAGCTGTACGTTGGCACTATAAGCCACTGTAATGCAGTGCCGTATCGCAAAAAATGGCCTGGTCATTAAGGGGGCAAATCCTTCCGGGGCTGAAGTGGTTAAAAGTACCTCTCACTATATGGTGTTTTGGTGTGTTTGTTCCATTATATGAGGACTGTTTATTGTATCATTAATTTTATATGTGTGGTCATATGTTATGGGCTATATTCACAGTTATAAACATATGAGAGTTAGCGCCAACCTTTTATATGTTCTATAATAAATCTCATATAAACCCAAAAATGTTGAATGAATCCTTCCACCGGCAGTTTGTGCCATAAGTGAAATGATCTAAAGCAGTGGTCTCCAAACTGCGGCCCAGGGGCCAGATGTGGCCCTTTGCTTGCTTCTATCTGGCCCTCAGGACACTATTCCTCCAACTGACAATAATGATGAGGCACCATTCCTCCCACTGACACCATTGATGGGGCACAATTCCTCCTACTAAGACCAATGTTGGGGCACTATTCCTCCCACTGACACCATCTATGGGGCACAATTAGTCCTACTAAGACCAATGATGGGGCACTATTTCTCCCACTGACACAATCTATGGGGCACTGCTCCCCCTACTAAGACCAATGTTGGGGCACTATTCCTCCCACTGACACCATTGATGGGGCACTGCTCCTCCTACGAAGACCAATGATGGGGCACTATTCCTCCCACTGACACCATCTATGGGGCACAATTAGTCCTACTAAGACCAATGATGGGGCACTATTCCTCCCACTGACACCATCGATGGGGCACTGCTCCTCCTACGAAGACCAATGATGGGGCACTATTCCTCCCACTGACACCATCGATGGGGCACTGTTCCTCCTACTATGACCAATGATGGGGCATCATTCCTCCCACTGACACCATCGATGGAGCACTATTCCTCCTGTTAAAAACAATAACGGAACAGTTTTTACTCCCACTGATGACGGTGTTCTGCCGAGAAAGTTCCCCTCTGCAGATAAGGACCTCCCTCTACTGCGCAGGCGCAGCACTTGCGCAGTAGGAGCCGGTGGAGATAGCCGAAGCCGAATAGAATACAAATCATCTGTACACGGCGCCTGTAAGAGGGCCCCTCGCGGGCTCGCTTCGCTCGCCACGCTTCGGGCACGGCCTCGCTTCGCTCAGCACTTTTTTATTCTCCCTCTGGGTCCACTTGGATGGTGGGGCTTCAACCTGGACCCAGGGCGCTGTGTATAGTTGATTGAAGTTTTTCAGCTTCGGCTATTTTTGGCGGCTTCTGCTCATTCGTACTGCGCAAGCGCTGCGCCTGCGCAGTACAGGGGGGTCCTTATCTGCCGGGGGAACTTTCTCGGCAAGACACCGGGACTATTTCTACTCACACTGGCCAAAGTCCGGCCCCCCTGAAGCCCGAAGAACAGTAAACTGGCCCTTTGTTTAAAAAGTTTGGAGACCTCTGATCTAAAGGGTTGGCAATACGTTTCCGGACCTCCTTCCACCATTTTTGGGAAGTGAGAATAGTTAAAATTGCTTGAAAAATTTCCTTAATGCATGGCCAGCATCAACTCTTCGTCTTGTTTTACTACGAAGGCCAGCCTGAGTCTTCCTTAGCACAGATACGCCACTATTATTATAATAAGGTTAGTAAATAATTCTCAGTTGTTGATAAACGGGAGGAAAAAAAAAAGTATGTAGATAAAAATATCTACTTGCCTTGGTGCGCGCCAAAACATTCGAATGAAACTTGTCAGTCAGATTGTCCACTATGGCGGTGTTCCCTCTCTCTGCCGCGATGTGCAGCGCTGACCGCTCCAGCTGCAGAGACACAATTATCAGTAAACCGCTTGACAGCTTTCCATTCCTTTCAATGCACTCATGTAGTATAACACACAGTGCAGGACCTCAGTGATTAGCACTGTTGCCTTGCAGCACTGACGTTCAGGGTGCAGTTCCCATTTTTCGTATAAAGACTGAATATTCTTCCTGCAAAGTGTGTCGTTTTCAAAAATATATCACTCAGTTAACTCAGACTCTGATCACATCAGCCTAAGTGTGCCTGTGATGAGGCACATTAGAGTGCAAGCTCCTGGGTATTAGGGATTGATATAAGTGCTTTTATGTACCCTGTAGATTACGACAGCATGCTATAGCAATATGCGAAATGTATAATATGAGGACAAGACTTCAGAGATTGTAGGATAAGAGTAACATCTGAGCGGAGTTTGCACTAAAATCTAGGTCTGCCTATAACATTCTGACCTCCACCCACCAACTAAAAATTCATACCTGTAGAAAATAGAAGCTGGCACCATGGATAAATCTTAAATATATTAATGCAAAATATTTTTGAGTGTATTTAGTGAGCCCTGTAAATACTTTTTCTGTTATTTTTATCAAAGCGAACCTCCAGAATGGGTAAAAGAAATAAGCAGATAAAATCATGTCTCTTACATAAAGGTGTGAATGTGAATATGACCACTAGGTGGAGACATGTGCACACATACAGTATTATGTTTGTGCTGATAGAACCAGATGGTGAGCTGGGCTAAAAGGAACAAAAAAGTCCTCCAGTAACCAGTGTGAACCACCATAGTAAAACCTTCCCAAAAAAAAAAAAAAAAAGATGTCTTGGGGTATTTAAAGTAAGAGGAATATAAAGAAGTTATTTAAGAATCAGTTATGTATTCCTGTGTCGGCTCAAAAAAGAAAAGCTCCCCATGTCAGCAAAAATATAGAAAGGCAGGAAAAGTTTGTGTTAGGGTTACATGGACGGTTAGTGTTAGGATTACAGAGAAGTTTGGTGTTGAGATTAAAGGGAGTATTAGTGTTAGGGTTAAAGGAAGTGTTAGTGTTGGTATTACAGAGAGGTTTAGAGTTGGGTTTAAAGGGAGGATTATTGTATGGATTACAGGGAAAGTCGGTGTTGGGATTAAAGGGAAGATTAATGTCAGGGTTACAGGAAGGGTTATTGTTAGGTATACAGGGAGGGTGGGTGGTGTTAGGGTTATAGGGAGGGTTAGCATTAGGGTTGCAGGGAGGGTTGGTGTTGGGATTAAAGAGAGGATTAGTGTATAAAGGGTTGGTGTTGGGGTTGCAGAGGATATTTGAGTTAGGGTTACAGGGAGGGTTAGTGTTAGGAATACAGAGAAGTTTGGTGTTGAGATTAAAGAGAGTATTAGTGTTAGGGTTACAGGAAGTGTTATGCCCCGTACACACGGTCGGATTTTCCAATGGAAAATGTCCGATCGGAGCGTGTTGTCGGAAATTCCGACCGTGTGTGGGCTCCATCGGACATTTTCCATCGGATTTTCCGACACACAAAGTTGGACAGCAGGAGATAAAATTTTCCGACAACAAAATCCGTTGTCGGAAATTCCGATCGTGTGTACATAAATCCGACGGACAAAGTGCCACGCATGCTCAGAATAAACAAAGAGATGAAAGCTATTGGCCACTGCCCCGTTTATAGTTCCGACGTACGTGTTTTACGTCACCGCGTTCAGAACGATCGGATTTTCCGACAACTTTGTGTGACCGTGTGTATGCAAGACAAGTTTGAGCCAACATCCGTCGGAAAAAATCCTAGGATTTTGTTGTCGGAATGTCCGAACAAAGTCCGACCGTGTGTATGGGGCATTAGTGTTGGTATTACAGAGAGGTTTAGTGTTGGGTTTAAAGGGAGAATTATTGTATGGATTACAGGGAAAGTCGGTGTTAGGATTAAAGGGAAGATTAATGTCAGGGTTACAGGAAGGGTTATTGTTAGAATTACAGGAAGGATTGGTGGTGTTAGGATTGCAGGGAAGATTTGAGTTAAGGTTACAGGGAGGGTTGGTGTAATGTCCTGTACAGGCGGTCGGATATTCCAACGGAAAATGTTCGATGGGAGCTTGTTGTCAGAAATTCAGACTGTGTGTAGGCTCCATTGGACATTTTCCATCGGAATTTTCCAACACACAAAATTTGAGATCTGGATCTCAAATTTTCTGACAACAAAATCCGTTGTCGTAAATTCCGAGCGTGTGAACACAATTCCGACGCACAAAAGTTCCACACATGCTCAGAATCGAGCAGAGGAGCCGCACTGGCTATTGAACTCCATTTTTCTCGGCTCGCTGTACGTGTTGTACATCACCGCGTTCTTGATGTTCGGAATTTCCGACAACATTTGTGCGACCGTGTGTATGCAAGACAAGTTTGAGCCAACATCCGTCGGGAAAAAATTTACGGTTTTGTTGTCGGAATGTCCGATCGTGTGTACGCGGCATTAGGGTTGCAGGGAGGGTTGGTGTTGGGATTAAAGAGAGGAATAGTGTTTAAAGGGTTGGTGTTAGGGTTGCAGGGAAGATTTGAGTCAGGGTTGTAGGGAGGGTTAGCGTTAGGATTACAGGGAGAGTTGGTGTTACGGTTGCAGGGAAGATTTGAGATAGGGTTACAGGGAGGGTTAGTGTTAGGAATACAGGGAGGGTTGGTGTTGGGATTAAGGAGAGGATTAGTGTTTAAATTAGGGGGATGGGGGGTTGGTGTTAGGGTTACATGAAGGGTAAATGTTAGGATTACAGGGAGGAATATTGTTAAGGACGTACACACGGGCCGAATATTGGGCAGCATTAGCTGGTTCAATAGAAACCGGACGACATTTGGCCGACTTCTGTCAAAGGTAAAAGGACCGAAAAAAATCTGCTGATCGGCATCTGATCCGCCAATGGCTGAGAGCGCTGACCAGTGTGTTCTAGCTGGGGGGGGGGGGGGTTAGTACCCCTGTGAGAACACAATAGCTCAGCGGGGAGAGATCACTGTATTAACATTGGATTGTTATTGGATTGTTAGTACAGAGGCTCCTCCCGATCTCTTCATTTTTTTTTTTTCGTTCAGCACACTGGGTTGAGCCAATAAAAAAATGAATAGTGTGTACCAGGCTTTAGGGGTTCAGATTACCTTATCGGTGATGTTGGGGTTGGCTTTACACTGATGTAAAAACTTCACCATGGCTTCATCACCTTCCCAGGCTGTGATGTGTAGCGGGGTCTGTCCTTCATCCTACGGAATAAAATCGCACAACACATAATTTACAGCTTTCTGTAATACCCCAATGACTTCAATATATACAATGAGATCTATCAAAAGTCCACTCAAAACTGAGATTTCTCTGATTGGCTGATTCTAGGGAGCAACATCTCCGTACTCCTTCAACATCTCAGTTTATTGCTGAGGTCTGGGTCTGTACACCTGCTGTGCCCATTAAGAGGGGTTTCTATCATCCCTGTGCTGAGTTCCAGATCTGTACTGCTGCTTTGCCCATTATGAGGGGTTCCCACCATCCCACCATCCCTCCTCTGAGTTCCAGGTCTGCACATCTGCTGGACCCATTATGAGGGGTTCCCACCATCCCTCCTCTGAGTTCCAGGTCTGCACATTTGCTGGACCCACCATCCCTCCTCTGGGTTCCAGGTCTGCACATCTGCTGTGCCCATTATGAGAGGTTCCCACCATCCCTCCTCTGAGTTCCAGGTCTGCACATCTGCTGGATCCATTATGAGGGGTTCCCACCATCCCTCCTCTGGGTTCCAGGTATGCACATCTGCTGTGCCCATTATGAGGGGTTCCCACCATCCCTCCTCTGAGTTTCAGGTCTCCACATCTGCTGTGCCCATTATGAGAGGTTCTCCCCATCCCTGTGCTAAACTCCTGGATCTTCACACCTGCTGCGCCCATTATGAGAGGTTCCCACCATCCCTCCTCTGAGTTCCAGGTCTGCACATCTGCTGGATCCATTATGAGGGGTTCCCACCATCCCTCCTCTGGGTTCCAGATCTGCACATCTGCTGTGCCCATTATGAGGGGTTCCCACCTTCCCTCCTCTGAGTTCCAGGTCTCCACATCTGCTGTGCCCATTATAAGAGGTTCCCACCTTCCCTCCTCTGAGTTCCAGGTCTCCACATCTGCTGTGCCCATTATGAGAGGTTCCCACCATCCCTCCTCTGAGTTCCAGGTCTGCACATCTGCTGGATCCATTATGAGGGGTTCCCACCATCCCTCCTCTGAGTTCCAGGTCTGCACATCTGCTGTGCCCATTATGAGGGGTTCCCACCATCCCTCCTCTGAGTTCCAGGTCTCCACATCTGCTGGATCCATTATGAGGGGTTCCCACCATCCCTCCTCTGAGTTCCAGGTCTGCACATCTGCTGTGCCCATTATGAGAGGTTCCCACCATCCCTCCTCTGAGTTCCAGGTCTGCACATCTGCTGGATCCATTATGAGGGGTTCCCACCATCCCTCCTCTGAGTTCCAGGTCTCCACATCTGCTGTGCCCATTATGAGAGGTTCTCCCCATCCCTGTGCTAAACTCCTGGATCTTCACACCTGCTGTGCCCATTATGAGGGTCTCTCACCATCACTGTACTGAATTCTGAGCATGAACACATGCTGTGCCCATTATGAGGTGTTTCCACCCTCCCTGTTGGATATTTTATTATTCTATGTTCTGGAGGATGTAAGACAATGACTTGGAACTCACAAAGGCTGATTGGAACAGAGTCAGGAATGATGTTATTCATACTCTCTTGGAGTATAGAAGATATATAAGATTCCCGGGTCTGACCATCTATACCTAAAATATCAGTTTTGGGTGGACTCAGAAGAAGGTCTGAGACAGGTGTGGTTGTTCTCTCTCTTGTGTGATTAGTAATGTACAGAGTGTGGTGATCCGGATACTTACATTCTGGCCATCCACAGGAGCTCCACATTCCACCAGGAGTCTGGCCACCTCCACATCTCGCTTTCTACAACAGGCATGAAGTGCTGAGTCACCACATTTCTGTTATCGACAGGCAGTACAGTGACACGTTATACTCCAATCACATCACTGGGACTGTACACTGATCATCATCATCAATAAAAGGCTGCCCCCTAGGGCAACAGGAGAGCAACCCAGAGTATTTCAGGAGAGTTAGATAGAGGAAGGAGCAGAGTCCTCCAGCAGAGCAGAGTATTTCAGGAGAGGAGAGTTATAGAGGAAGGAGCAGAGTCCTCCAGCAGTGCAGAGTATTTCAGGAGAGGAGAGTTATAGAGGAAGGAGCAGAGTCCTCCAGCAGAGCAGAGTATTTCAGGAGAGGAGAGTTATAGAGGAAGGAGCAGAGTCCTCCAGCAGAGCAGAGTATTTCAGGAGAGGAGAGTTATAGAGGAAGGAGCAGAGTCCTCCAGCAGAGCAGAATATTTCAGGAGAGGAGAGTTAGGTAGAGGAAGGAGCAGAGTCCTCCAGCAGAGCAGAGTATTTCAGGAGAGGAGAATTATAGAAGAAGGAGCAGAGTCCTCGAGCAGAGCGGAATATTTCAGGAGAGGAGAGTAATAGAGGAAGGAGCAGAGTCCTCCAGCAGAGCAGAATATTTCAGGAGAGGAGAGTTATAGAGGAAGGAGCGGAGTCCTCCAGCAGAGCAGAATATTTCAGGAGAGGAGAGTTAGGTAGAGGAAGGAGCAGAGTCCTCCAGCAGAGCAGAGTATTTCAGGAGAGGAGAATTATAGAAGAAGGAGCAGAGTCCTCGAGCAGAGCGGAATATTTCAGGAGAGGAGAGTTATAGAGGAAGGAGCAGAGTCCTCGAGCAGAGCGGAATATTTCAGGAGAGGAGAATTATAGAGGAAGGAGCAGAGTCCTCCAGCAGTGCAGAGTATTTCAAGAGAGGAGAGTTATAGAGGAAGGAGCAGAGTCCTCTTAGCAGTGCAGAGTATTTCAGGAGAGGAGAGTTATAGAGGAAGGGGCAGAGTCCTCCAGCAGTGCAGAGTATTTCAGGAGAGGAGAGTTATAGAGGAAGGGGCAGAGTCCTCCAGCAGTGCAGAGTATTTCAGGAGAGGAGCGTTAGGTAGAGGAAGGAGCAGAGTCCTCCAGCAGAGCAGAGTATTTCAGGAGAGGAGAGTTATAGAGGAAGGAGCAGAGTCCTCGAGCAGTGCAGAGTATCTCAGGAGAGGAGAGTTATAGAGGAAGGGGCAGAGTCCTCCAGCAGTGCAGAGTATTTCAGGAGAGGAGAGTTATAGAGGAAGGGGCAGAGTCCTCCAGCAGTGCAGAGTATTTCAGGAGAGGAGAGTTATAGAGGAAGGGGCAGAGTCCTCCAGCAGTGCAGAGTATTTCAGGAGAGGAGAGTTATAGAGGAAGGGGCAGAGTCATCCAGCAGTGCAGAGTATTTCAGGAGAGGAGAGTTATAGAGGAAGGAGCAGAGTCCTCCAGCAGTGCAGAGTATCCCAGGAGAGGAGAGTTATAGAGGACAAAGTCCTTGAGAGATTTTTTCCACAGTTATAGATAAGTTACATTGAATTTTGAAGGTGCTTTTCATCACTAGTATATGGTAATAAGCACATTGTATGGATGGATTTCAGGTGTCTCTAGAGAAGGATAATTAATACATTACTCAAAGTCATTGTGGGTAATTGTGTTCTTCCAATCTTGTGGTAAAAGTTTGATGAAGGCCCTTTTCTGTTTCTGCATGATTGTCTACTGTGTACAAAGGCAGTTTCTACAAAGGTAGAGTTTGATGAGTTTTGTGTGGAAGAACCCGAGTGTCCTCCACAGGACCATAGCCCTGAACATATTTGGGTTGAACTGGAATCCTGATGACCAGCCAGGTCTTCTCATCAAACATCAGTACCTGACCTCACAAATGGGCACAAAATCCCACAAACATTCTCCAAAATCGTGCAGAAAATTTTCCCCAAAATATGAAAGCCGGTAAAGCCACAAACGGGGACCAAATCTTTATTAATGGCCATGGTGGAGGGCGGGGGCCCCATATTAACCACTTGCTGTCCGGCTCACGAAGATATACATCGGCAAAGTGGCACTGGTGCGCAAAACAACGTACCCGTACGTCGCTGGGTCATCGGCGGCTAGCGGGCGCATGAGTTTTTATAGCACTGATCGCTGTATAAATGCCAGTGGTCCCAAAATAGTGTCAAAAGTGTCCGATCTGTCCGCCGCAATGTCGCAGTCACGATAAAAATAGCAGATCACCGCCATTACTAATTAAAAAAAAATTAATAATAAAAATGCCATAAATCAATAACCTATTTTGTATGTAAAAGAATACCTATCGGCCTAAACTGAGGAAAAATATAGTTTTTTTCAAAAAAAATTGGGAATATTTATTACAGCAAAAAGTAAAAAATATTGTGTTTTTTAAAAAATTGGCACTCTTTTTTTGTTTATAGCGCAAAAAATAAAAACCGCAGAGGTGATCAAATATTACCAAAAGAAAACTCTACTTGTGGGAAAAAAAGGACATCAATTTTGTTTGGGTACAGCATGGCACGACCTCGCAATTGTCAGTTAAAGTGACGCAGTGCCTTATCGCACAAAATGACCTGGTCTGGAAGGGGGTAAATTCATCTGGGGCTAAAGTGGTTAATGGCCATGGGGGAAGAATGGGCCAATTCCATAATAATGGCCTTGGAGGAAAAGGTGGCCAATTCCGTATTAATAACCATGGGGGAAGAGAGGGCCAACTCCATATTAATGACCATGGGGGAAGAGAGGGCCAACTCCATATTAATGACCATGGGGGAAGAGAGGGCCAACTCTATATTAATGGCCATGGGGGAAGAAGGTGCCAACTTCATATTAATGACCATGGGGGAAGAGAGGGCCGAATCCATCTTAATGACCATGGGAGAAGAAGCAGCCAACTCCATATTAATGGTCATGGGGGAAGAGAGGGCCAACTCCATATTAATGACCATGAGGGAAGAAGGCGCCAACTCCATATTAATGACCATGGGGGTAGAGAGGCCGACTCCATCTTAATGACCATGGGAGAAGAAGCAGCCAACTCCATATTAATGGTCATGGGGGAAGAGAGGGCCAACTCCATATTAATGGTCATAGGGGAAGAGAGGGCCAACTCCATATTAATGGCAGTGGGGGAAGAAGGAGCCAACTCCATATTAATGACCATGGGGGGAGAAGGAGCCAACTCCATATTAATGGTCATGGGGGAAGAGAAGGCCAACTCCATATTAATAGCAGTGGGGGAAGAGGGGGTCAACCTCATATTAACAGCCATGGGGGAAGAAAGGGCCAATTTCATATTAATAGCTATTTAGGAAGAGGGGGACAAACTTTAAAGGCCATGGAAGGGGAAAACTTCATATTAATAGCCATGGAAGGAACCAACTCCATATTATTGGCCTTGGGGGAAGAGGTGGCCATGATTTTGGAATAGGAAGTCCAACAAGCTCATATACTGTAGGTGTGATGGTCAGGTTTCTACAAATCTTTGACCACATAACTGTAGTTTGGTTTTATATATATATATATATATATATATATATATATATATATATATATCATTTAGGACTTATCTATACACAATGTATCATCAGCCTTCTTACTTTGCTTTTTGCTTTCAGCTGCGCATCAGTGTGAGATGAAAGTAACTCTTTACAGATCCCCAAGTTACCGCCCTCCACCGCCACCAGTAGAGGAATACAGCCATCCTATGGAGAAAGGTATAGTGACCATTTCATTAATTCATTCTGCACAATATTGACACTATCTATCTTTCTATCTATCTATCTATCTATCTATCTATCTATCTATCTATCTATCTATCTATCTATCTATCTATCTATCTATCTATCTCTAGGTGTTAATAGTTACCTTGTCCTGGACAAGTCTGGCCTCTTTGTGTGATGCTCGCAGTAAAGTCTGGATGACACTGATGGCCCCGTTGGGTCGCCGAGCGGTGTAATGAAGAGGCAACTGATCCTTTGGCTGTGGAGACAATGATACTGGTCAGGTAAGGGTGCATTTACATTTCCAAGTAGATGCAAGAACCTCAGCGAGGGTCCCCGTGATTACATATGGGAGGCAGCCCTATTGAAAGCAATGGGAGGCTGTCAGAACCCACAGCGAATTTCGACCACTTGCAAGTAATCTCTTATGCAGCATGCGAAAGATTGGCCCTGGATGTAGGCATTCTGTGTCCACGGCCAATCACTTGCATGAAATTGCTGAATGAGTGTTTACATGCAATTGGCCACAATAATAAATAAAATAATGAAAAAATAAAAAGCCTCCCATCCCCCTATGCTCATACATAGGTCCAGTATGCATATGTAAACAGTTATTGCTCCACACATATGAGGTATTGCCCTGAACATCCAAGCAATAATTCTAGGCCCGTCATTTACAAATTACTCTAAACTGATAACCTGTAAAGGGTTTTAAATCATCACTTTTTAGGTATTATAGTTTGTCGCCATTTTCAGGTGTGAGCAATTTTAAATCCTCACATGTTTTGTATTTATTTACTCAATGCAACCTCATCTTTTTATATTTTACTAAAAAGACGCCCCCGCCTGGCGTCTAGCAACCAGTGACGTCACAGACTGTCAGACAGTGAGGCTGTCCTAATGCTGTCCTAATGTCTCCACCCACCTCGGCAGTCGGCACCTCCTCCTTCGCTCGGCGGCATGTAGCAGGGAGTCAGGACAGTGTCTCCCGAGTCCCTGACCAACCCATCTACTATGTGTCAGCCTGCCCGACTGCTTCTACTGCTCAGGTGGCAGGCAGTGGGTCTCGTTACCAGCGATGGCAGGGTGAGGAAGGAGGAGTGGCAGAGGCTGTCAGGCTGACCCCAGAGGAGCACAAAGTATCCAGACGCCAGTCCTCCCTGCACTTCACCGCAAAGACCGGGAGCATGAGACACCGACAAGGAGCTGCAGTAAGCCACACAGGTACAGATAACATGGGGCTGTGGCAGAGAGAGGGCAAGCAGGACTGGAATAGGGTGGCCGTGAGGTGGGTGTTGTACTCTGCTTCTCATGACATTGACATGGCATGGATTCATTGGCCATCACTCCTCAGAGCTCTCTGAAGGTACTTAGTGCCTCCGGAGTGTCACCTTACATCCTCTAGGGTGTCCTATTAAAACCTACAGGATGCCTCCAGAGTGCCCCTTTACTTTTTCCAGAGTGCCCCCTGATATCCTTCAGCATGGATGAACAGCAGCACTAAGGGGACACTCTGTCGGGGGATGTAAGGGGGCACTCCAGAGGATGTAAGGAGGCTCTGGCTAAGTTAGTACCACCAGAGTGCCCCCCTTACATCCTCCAGAGAGCCCCCTTACATCCTCCAGAGAGCCCCCTTACATCCTCCAGAGTGCCCCCTTACATCCTCCAGAGAGCCCTTTTACATCCTCCAGAGAGCCCCCTTACATCCTCCAAAATGCCTCCTTACATCCTCCAGAGAGCCCCCTTACATCCTCCAGAGTGCCCCCTTACATCCTCCAGAGAGCCCCCTTACATCCTCCAGAGAGCCCCCTTACATCCTCCAAAATGCCCCCTTACATCCTCCAGAGAGCCCCCTTACATCCTCCAGAGAGCCCCCTTACATCCTCCAGAGTGCCCCCTTACATCCTCCAGAGAGCCCCTTTACATCCTCCAGAAAGCCCCCTTACATCCTCCAGAGAGCCCCCTTACATCCTCCAGAATGCCCACTTACATCCTCCAGGAGTGCCCCCTTACATCCTCCAGAGTGCCAACTTACATCCTCCAGAGTGCCCCCTTACATCCTCCAGAGAGCCCCCTTACATCCTCCAGAGAGCCCCCTTACATCCTCCAGAGAGCCCCTTTACATCCTCCAGAGAGCCCCCTTACATCCTCCAAAATGCCCCCTTACATCCTCCAGAGAGCCCCCTTACATCCTCCAGAATGCCCACTTACATCCTCCAGAGTGTCCCCTTACATCCTCCAGAGTGCCAACTTACATCCTCCAGAGTGCCAACTTACATCCTCCAGAGAGCCCCCTTACATCCTCCAGAGAGCCCCCTTACATCCTCCAGAGAGCCCCTTTACATCCTCCTGAGAGCCCCTTTACATCCTCCAGAGTGCCCCCTACATCCTCCAGAGTGCCCCCTTACATCCTCCAGAATGCCCACTTACATCCTCCAGAATGCCCACTTACATCCTCCATAGAGACCCCTTACATCCTCCAGAGAGCCCCCTTACATCCTCCAGAGAGCCCCCTTACATCCTCCAGAGAGCCCCTTTACATCCTCCAGAGTGCCCCCCACATCCTCCAGAGTGCCCCCTTACATCCTCCTGTGAGCCCCCTTACATCCTCCAGAGAGCCCCTTTACATCCTCCTGAGAGCCCCTTTACATCCTCCAGAGAGCCCCTTTACATCCTCCAGAGTGCCCCCTTACATCCTCCAGAGTGCCCACTTACATCCTCCAGAATGCCCACTTACATCCTCCAGAATGCCCACTTACATCCTCCAGAGAGCCCCCTTACATCCTCCAGAGAGCCCCCTTACATCCTCCAGAGAGCCCCCTTACATCCTCCTGTGAGCCCCCTTACATCCTCCAGAGAGCCCCCTTACATCCTCCAGAGAGCCCCCTTACATCCTCCAGTGAGCCCCCTTACATCCTCCAGAGAGCCCCCTTACATCCTCCAGAGAGACCCCTTACATCCTCCAGAGAGCCCCCTTACATCCTCCAGAGAGCCCCTTTACATCCTCCTGAGAGCCCCTTTACATCCTCCAGAGTGCCCCCTACATCCTCCAGAGTGCCCCCTTACATCCTCCAGAATGCCCACTTACATCCTCCAGAATGCCCACTTACATCCTCCAGAATGCCCACTTACATCCTCCAGAGAGCCCCCTTACATCCTCCAGAGAGCCCCCTTACATCCTCCAGAGAGCCCCTTTACATCCTCCAGAGTGCCCCCTACATCCTCCAGAGTGCACCCTTACATCCTCCTGTGAGCCCCCTTACATCCTCCAGAGAGCCCCTTTACATCCTCCTGAGAGCCCCTTTACATCCTCCAGAGAGCCCCTTTACATCCTCCAGAGTGCCCCATTACATCCTCCAGAGTGCCCCCTACATCCTCCAGAGTGCCCCCTTACATCCTCTAGAATGCCCACTTACATCCTCCAGAGTGCCCCCTTACATCCTCCAGAATGCCCACTTACATCCTCCAGAATGCCCACTTACATCCTCCAGAGAGCCCCCTTACATCCTCCAGAATGCCCCCTTACATCCTCCAGAGAGCCCCTTTACAACCCTCGGAGTGCCCCTTAGTACAGTAGTACTAAGAGGGCACCCTGGAGGCACTATGGGTGGACTCTGGAGGAGGATGTAAGGGGGGCATAGACCTGCTGTACTTCGTGTGGTAGTCCCTCTAAAAACTTACTGGAATAGAATATATATTTTTTAAACCACAGTTTAGTATCACTTAAACTCTTTCCTGTGAAGAGCGGAAGTTCAGGAAAGCAGCATTGAGAGAGCAGGAGCTAGCAGCATTGAAAGATGTGAATTGCAAATGCTGCAGTAAGAATTTTACCAAAGGCTTTACTATGGAACGGTTTAGGCTGGGTTCACACTAGATGTGGAGTGAATTTGCTGCAGATTCGGCACCACATCAAAAATCGCAACCTGTCCATGCGAACTGATTGCGGAGTGTATGTTAAGTTACCGACACTCTGCAATCGGTTTGCAAAATGCAGCTCATTTTGCAGAATCGGATTGCATGGGTGTGAACATTCGGGTGCGGACAGAAAAGGGGCCCCCTGCACCAGTGTGGTGAGAGTGCGGTGTGATTTGAGCCATTCAAATCCATGGTTCAAATCGCACCACAGAGACACCGCATGTAAATCGCACAGGAATGTGCTGCGATTTCTGTGCGAATTACCTGGGGTGTACATCTGGCTAGTAGCCGGTTTGACCACCTTTTGCCTTCATTCTTCGTGGCATAAATAAAACAAGGTGTTGGAGACGTTCCTCAGAGATTTTGCTCCATAGTGACATGATAACATCACACAGTTGCTGCAGATTTGTCGGCTGCACATCCATGATGTGAATCTCCCGTTCCACCACATCCCAAAGGTGCTCTATTGGATGAGATCTGGTGAGTGTGGAGCTCTATTGGATGAGATGTGGTGAGTGTGGAGCTCTATTGGATGAGATCTGGTGAGTGTGGTGCTCTATTGGATGAGATCTGGTGAGTGTGGTGCTCTATTGGATGAGATCTGGTGAGTGTGGAGCTCTATTGGATGAGATGTGGTGAGTGTGGAGCTCTATTGGATGAGATGTGGTGAGTGTGGAGCTCTATTGGATGAGATCTGGTGAGTGTGGTGCTCTATTGGATGAGATCTGGTGAGTGTGGTGCTCTATTGGATGAGATGTGGTGAGTGTGGTGCTCTATTGGATGAGATCTGGTGAGTGTGGAGCTCTATTGGATGAGATGTGGTGAGTGTGGAGCTCTTTTGGATGAGATCTGGTGAGTGTGGTGCTCTATTGGATGAGATCTGGTGAGTGTGGTGCTCTATTGGATGAGATGTGGTGACCGTGGAGGCCATTGGAGGACAGGGACCTCATTGTCCAGTGGTGAGATGATTGGAGCTTTGTGACATTGTGCATTATCCTGCTGGAAGGAGCCATCAGAAGATGGGAACACTGTAGTCATAAAGGGATGGGACATGGTCAGCAACAATACTCAGGTAGGTCGTGGTGTTTAAACACTTCAATAAATGGCACTCCCCCCCCCCCCCCCCTCCTGCCCAGGACAATTTTGAGCTTTCAGCGCTGTCGCACTTTCAATGACAATTGCGCGTGGTATTTGATCACCTCTGCGGTTTTTGCTAAACAAACAAAAAAAGACCAACATTTTTGAAAAAAAAAGTTTTTCTTCGTTTCTGTTATAAAATATTGTTTTCTCCTTCACTGACGGGCACTGATGAGTCGGCACTGATAAGGTGGCACTGATGAGGAGGCACTGATATGTAGAATTGATGGCCACTGATAGGCAACATTGATATGCAGCACTGATGGTCACCAATAGGTGGCACTGATATGCAGCACTGGTGGGCACTGACAGGTGGCACTGATGGGCACTGACCGGTGGCACTGATAAGCGGCACTGACAGGTGGCATTGATGGGCAGCACTGATTGGGCAGGTACTGACAGGTATTAATGCTGGGCACTGATTGGCACTGTGATGGACACTGATTGGCACTGTGGTGGGCACTGGCAGAATTTATTATTGGGGCACTGCTGGGCACTGATTGGTCACAGCTGATCACGTGGTAAGAAGCCTCTGTCTTCTTATCACAATCGGAGATGCATCATGTCAGACGGACCACTTCTTGGATGCAAAAGAGGTTTTTTTTTCTTTTAACCACTTCAGCCCCGGAAGATTTTACCCCCTTCCTGACCAGAGCACTGTTTGCGATTCGGCACTGCGTCGCTTTAACTGACAATTGCGCGGTCGTGCATCATGGCTCCGAAACAAAATTGACGTCCTTTTTTTCCCCACAAATAGAGCTTTCTTTTGGTGGTATTGGATCACCTCTGCGATTTTTATTTTTTGCGCTATAAACAAAATAAGAGCGTCAATTTTGAAAAAAATGCATTATTTTTTACATTTTGCTATAATAAATATCCCCAAAAAATATATAAAAAAAAAATGTTTTCCCTCAGTTTAGGCCAATCGTATTCTTCTACATATTTTTGTTAAAAAAAAAATCGCAATAAGTGCTTATTGATTTGTTTGCGCAAAAGTTATAGCGTTTACAAAATAGGGGATAGTTTTATGGCATTTTTTTTAATATTTTTTTTTTACTAGTAATGGCGGTGATTAGCGATTTTTATTGTGACTGCGACGTTGTGGCGGACATGGCGGACATTTTTGACACATTTTTGGGACCATTGTCATTTATACAGCAATCAGTGGTATAAAAATGCATTGATTCCTGTGTAAATGACACTGGCAGTGAAGGGGTTAACCACTAGGGGGCAGGGAGGGGTTAAATCAGTACTAGGGAGGTGTTTCTAACTGTAGGGGGGAGGGGCTGTGTGTGTCAGTACACTGATCTCTGCTCCGATGACAGGGAGCAGAGATCAGTGACTGTGTCACTAGGCAGAACGGAGAGATGCTGTTTACATCAGCATCTCCCCGTTCGTCCTCTCCGTGAGGCGATCGCGGGTATCCCGGCAGTGATCGAGTCCGCAGGACCCGCGACCCGACTCACAGAGCTCGCGGCAGGCAAATTCAAAGTAACGTACGGTACGTTACTTTGCGCAGCCGTGCCATTCTGCCAACCTAAATGTACAGGAGCCGGTCGGGAACCGGTTAACAGTCCTTTTTATATTTTGCAAGGGAAAGAGGGTTAGGGCCAGGGACACCCTTAGATAGTTGCAAACTCAATTGGCAGACTCCAAGACTTCAATAGGAGGACAGCCGTGCATGGAAAGGCCCCAGCAAGGCGCCACATCTGCACGTGCAGGATTGCTGTCTCCTATGGCAACAGTGCTTAACAGTTCCTAACACAAAGTTCAACAGTTCTCTCAGCTTCACTACAATGTCCACTTGTAGTTCTTCAGCCCTTTGATCTCCTGGTCTCTCACTGGACCCTCTGATTCACTGACTTTGAATCCTGTGAGCTCCTCAAGACTTTTGTGGTGGTATCTCCCTCAGGCGTCACCCACGCTTCCCTGCTGGGTCCCTAGCTTGGCACTTTGGATACCTTCAAGCTTAACCCCTGCTGACCGGCTCGGTCCCTAGCTTGGCACACAAGGTTGCTCTGCAAGCGTCACCTCCGCTGGTTGGGTCCCTGACTTGATCACCACCTGAAGTTTCCCGATTCTCCACCGAGCCCATTCGGTGAGAATATGGTTCCGGTACTTGCTTCAGTTACTTACTGTGGTCTCTGGTAAAGGTGGTTGGTCCCTTAGTGGTGACAGCTTCCCCTCTATCTCTGACCACTGACAGGTTGGACTACAAGCCGCAGTCCCAACTCTGCACTGCCCTCTTACTTCTGGATAGGCCCTCACACAGCCTGGCAGCCAGATGCCCCCGGGATAGACCAAATCTCTGGACTAGCAGCCGTATGACACACGTCCATCCAGACAGCGGTCCGGGTGGCACAGAACACAGATCACCTGACCCCACCCGAATATATAGGTTCTCCCAGCAGGCCAGAATTCAAGAAAACCCCTGCTCATTGGCTGAGGCCCCCCATATATCCATAACTTAACCTTAAAATGTCCTTCTCAAATCTAATGCCACCAAGTGCCCGGCCACCTAGTGGCAGAAGAGAAAAGTACAACAAGGCCAAACGTAGGGAGAAATTAATGGATCTCTAACAACTATCCACAGTAGATACTCCTGACAAGGAATTTGGTGAGGAGCTCCCTGACTAAACCCCAGGACGCTACACTTCTATTGTCCAATTTTGGTGATCCTGTGTGAATTGTTGCCTCAGTTTCCTGTTCAAGGTTTGATGTGTTGTGCATTCAGAGATGGTATTCTGCATACCTTGGATGTAACGAGTGGTTATTTGAGTTACTGTTGCCTTTCTATCATCTGGAAACAGTCTGCCCATTCTCCTCTGACCTCTGACATCAACAAGACATTTTTTCCACACTGCCACTCGCTGGATATTTTCTCTTTTTCGGACCATTCTCTGCAAACCCGAGAGATGGTTGTGTGTGAGAATCCCAGTAGATCAGCAGTTTTAGAAATACTCAGACCAGCCCGTCTGACAGCAACAACCCATGCCACGTTCAAAGTCACTTAAATCCCCTTTCTTCCCCATTCTGATGCTCGGTTTGAACTTCAGCAAGTCATCTTCACCACGTCTAGATGCCTAAATGCATTGAGTTGCTGCCATGTGATTGGCTGATTAGCAATTTGTGTTACCGAGCAATTGAACAGGTGTACCTAATAAAGTGGTTGGTGAGTGTTTATATACAGTATATACTGTATATATATATATATATATATATATATATATATATATATATATATATACATGAAAAAAATTAAATGCACACAGACCCCTCCAGGAATATTTGGCTCCGCCTTCTTCGCCAGCAAAATTCGGACAATCTCGTCTTTAGAATAAGCTGCGGCTACATGCAGGGCAGTCCGACCGTCCTGGAATTGAAAAAAAAATAAAAATAATAAAAAACCAAAAAATAAATTTATTTTTACGTTTTTGACTTTTGACTAAAGCAAACCTCTAGTTTTCCATTATTCAGCAGTAGTTGAAGGCCAGGACTAGAGATCTCTGTCTATGCTGGAAAATCTTGGGTTCTTCATTATACAAATCTAGCCTCCTAGATTGACATACTATTGGTCAATGAGGGCACCCATCATTGTTAGGGACCAATAGCAGGGCAGAATGTCTGCTCCCTGTTTAGCACATTTAAAGCAACCAAAGGTCCACTTTGATATGTTCTACGATTAATAAATATTACAAACAATAAGTAATTAATAATAGTATTATTATTGAAGAATAATATAATAATGCATATTAATATATATATATATATATATATATATATATATATATATATATATATATATATATATATATATATATATATATATATAAATTTAGGTGAATATTAAATAATAAACACTTGCCTACTGAGCACTTTTACCCCGTTGCGCTCTCCAACTTTGAATGACAATTGCGCGGTCATGCAACACTATACCCATATTAATACATATATTTATATTAATTACATTTTTATCTTTTTTTTTTCACACAAATAGAGCTTTCTTTTGGTCATATTTAATCACCACTGGGGTTTTTTATTTTTTGCACAAAAAAAAATGCAAAATTTTGCAAATAGGTTATTTTTCTTCTTCACTGATGTGCGCTGATGAGGCTGCACTGATAGGGAGGCACTCATGGGCACCAATAGACTGATGGGCACTGAAAGGAAGTACTGATGAGAAGGCTCTGATGGGCGCTGATAGGCAGCACTGATGGCCACTGATTGTTAGCACTTATGGGCACCGATAGGCAGTACTGATGGGCGCTGAATGGCAGCACTGATGGCCACTGATTGGCACTGTTGGGGCTGCACCGATAATTAGATCACTGATGATGAGTTCCCCGATTATCAGTGTAGTTGTCTCGTCACACTTGCCAGTTACGGACTCTACTGGGCATGAGAGGAAAGGAATGCCCATAACCAGCAAGTGTGTTCACATTGTGATCAGCTGTGACTGGACACAGCTGATCACAGCTGATCACATGGTAAAGGGCTGCTGTGATTGGCTCTTTACCCCAAACTGTTATCAGCTATGTCTGAAGGACACAGAGTTCATGGAGCGCGGGGGGTATGGTTCTGGGAAGATGTCAATAGACGACCACCCAAAACTGGACGACCACGCTGCAGCCATTATTCGGCTATAGTGCAGTTCAGAAGTGGTTAAATTACCATTAAAAATACTTTATAAAACATGGTGCAGACTTGATGGACCACTTGGTTCTGCCGTCACTCTTCTTTGTTTCTACAGAGGGTAAGTACGAAGCTTAAAGCGGGGTTCCACACAAATTTTGAACAATATCTGTATGTATTCTCTTCCTTGCCTAGATGCTGACATGCCGTTTAAAAAAATTTAAATCGCCGTAATTACCTTTTATTTTTCTATTCTTCTTTGCACTTCCTGGTTCTCCTCCCGTGGGAGTAGGCGTGTTTCTAGCCTCTCCCAGACTCCGCACAGAATCCTGGGAGCTAGTCTCAGGCTTCCCAGGATGCCACTGAGCATGTGCGGGAACGAGCAGTGAATGCTGGGAGCACAGCATTCACCACATCCAGGAAATAAATGCTTGTGGGCTTCAAATGCCCACAATGAAGATGGAAAGCGCCTGCAGTGAATAATATAAGTTATTCTTTCCAACGAAATCTGACACAGGCGGACATATTACACACAATATGTGAGTATGTAATGCTGAGAAGAAAAGTTTGTGAATGAACTAAAAAAAAAAAAAACGATAGATAGGTGGACCCCTGCTTTAACACAGACACTTTCAAGAACTTTTTTCAATTTGCAGACCAATAGCCAACAACCTCACAAACACTTTGAGCACCGGTTCAGCAAAACCTGAGCAAAGCAAACCATTGAGAGTTGAGTTTCACCTGGTCCAGCGTTAGCCTCTTGCTGCCTATGTAAGACATGCAGGTGCATCTCATAAAATTAGAATATCATCAAAAAGTTAATTTATTTCAGTAATTTAATTCAAAGAAGAATATTAGAATATTACATAAGACCAATAGAAAAAAAGGATTTTTAATACAGAAAATGTTGGCTTACTAAAAAGTATGTCCATGTACAGTATAGTATGCACTCGATATTTGATCGGGGCTCCTTTTGCATGAATTACTGCATCAATGCGGTGTGGCATGAGGGCTATCAACCTATTGCATTGCTGAGGTATTATGGAAGACCAGGTTTTCTTTTCAGCTCATCTGCATTGTTGGGTCTGGAGTCTCTCTCATTCCTCTTGACAATAGACCACAGATTCTCTATGGGGTTTAGGTCAGGCGAGTTTGCTGGCCAAGCAAGCACAGAGATACCATCATCATTAAACCAGGTATTGGTACTTTTGGCAGTGTGGGCAGGTGCCACGTCCTGCTAGAAAATGAAATCAGCATCTCCATAAAGCTGGTCAGCAGAGAGAAGCATGAAGTGCTCTAGAATTTCCTGGTAGAGGGCTGCGCTGACTTTGGACTTGATAAAACACAAGGCACCAACACCAGCAAATGACATGGCTCCCCGAATCATTACGGGCTATGGAAAATTTTGCATTTCTTTTGGAAATCAAGGTCTGAGAGTCTGGAGGAAGAGTGGAGAGGCACAGAATCCAAGTTACATGAGGTCCAGTGTGACGTTTCCAAAGTCAGTGATGATTTGGGGAGCCATGTCATCTGCTGGTGTTGATCCTCTGTGTTTTATCAAGTCCAAAGTCAGCACAGCCCTCTACCAGGAAATTCTAGAGCCCTTCATGCTTCCCTCTGCTGACCAGCTTTATGGAGATGCTGATTTCATTTTCTAGCAGGACTTGGCACCTGCCCACACTGCCAAAAGTACCAATACCTGGTTTAATGATGATGGTATCACTGTGCTTGATTGGCCAGCAAACTCGCCTGACCTAAACCCCATAGAGAATCTGTGGTCTATTGTCAAGAGGAAGATGAGAGACACCAGACCTAACAATGCAGAGGAGCTGAAGGCCCCTCTCAAAGCAACCTGGGCTTCTGTAACACCTCAGCAGTGCCACAGGCTGATCACCTCCATGCCACGCCGCATTGATGCAGTAATTCATGCAAAAGGAGCCCCGACCAAGTATTGACTGCAAACTATACTGTACATGGACAGACTTTTCAGTAAGCCAACATTTCTGTATTAAAAATCCTTTTTTTTTTTATTGGTCTTATGTAATACTCTAATTTTCTGAGATAGTAAATTTTGGGTTTTCACTAGCTGTAAGCCACAATCATCAAAATTAAAAGAAAGAAATGCTTGAAATATATCACTCCATGTGTAATGCATCTATATAAAATATGAGTTTCACTTTTTGAATTGAATTACTGAAATAATTGAACTTTTTGATATTATAATTTTATGAGATGCACCACCTGTATGTGTGGCGGCAGTGAGGCAGGGATTTAATGCCCACACCTTGCACATACTCATCAATGGGCGGCAGGCCTTTCTGTGCTGAGAGCATGCTCATTGCACTCTCTCAGCAGTCACAGAGGTGTCAATGACAGCTCTCCGTCTCTATTAACGTGATATTAAAGGCATTTTTTTTCAAAATATCAAACATGTTATACTTTCCTGCTCTGTGTAATGGTTTTGCACAAAGCAGCAACGATCTTCCTCTTCTCGGATCCCCCGCCGGCGGCTCGGCCCTACCCCCACTCTCTCCTCATTGGCTTACTGGCTGTGATTGACAATTGCAGGAGCCAATGGCTCTTGCTGCTGTCTTAGCCAATAAGGAGGAAGAGACACGGGAGAGCCGCTGCTATCATGCACATCGCTGGATCGAGATGGGGTTTAGGTAAGTATTAGGGGAGGCTGCTGCACAAAGAAGGTTTTTACCTTTTGTGGAATACAAGTTCCAGCCAGCTGGAGGGAGAAGACAGAATGCTGGGAGGGGTGATAAATAGCCTGAGTAAGGGAGCAGTTGGCCTCTTGGGACCTTAGCCTTCATTTGGGAGCAGCAATCCAGACAATCGGGGAGTGCTGTGGCGTAGGCGGAAGGGGAGAGCTTTCAGGAAGCGAGTGTGGACGCACCTGTTGTTAGCAGTTCCTGGCCGTCGGGTGGCAGCCGGGATGTCACTCTCATTACCTGCATCACAGATCCAGCTGAGCTGCGGCGCTGAGGGTTGCAGGGTCATGCACCATCCCTGAGCACAGTATCTCCAGAGGCCTGACGCAGGATCTCCATATCATCCCTTGCAAGCTTGGTATTGCCTGGACTGGTGAGCGAGCATATGCCCATCCTTTTTACACCCAAGGATACTGCATGCAGACACCATTTACAATGCTAGCAGTGGATAGCTGTGCTAAGGAAACATATACATCCCCCTTATTACACAAATGAACCAACAAATACAACCTATGTGCAAAAAAATATACCGGCATATATAGTCCACAAGTGCAAAAAACAGGTGAACAATGATTTTATATCATAGATAAGTCTGTGAACACTCCTTAGTGCTTCAAATTCATTGTCAAAATATTCTATTCCACATAGCTGTGAGTGAATCCTTCACCATTATCTCTACTCACTCACCAGATCTCCTTCAATACAGAGCGTTCAACCAACTCAACCAGGGATGTTTGGATCAGTTAGGTTTGCTCAATATAACCTTGGTCTTTCAACCATCCAGGAATCCTGTGCACCCTCTCTAGATCACTCATACAATAAGAAAGGTACCATCATAGCGCAACATCTTTATTTATAAAATTGTGTAAAATACATATAATGAATGCCCACTCACTGACCGGCACTGAGTACATCCAGGAAATGGATGTAAACGCTGCACGTTTCTCTGTGTATTGCTGCTGACGTGCGTTTCAATCTCAGCTGTTCAGGTAACAAAGGGCCGGAACTCACATAACATTCGTGTCACCATGCTTCCTTTCTTGTGTGAATAAGACTGACGGTGAGTGAGCTCTGAATACAGCCAACGTGGGTTTTGGATGGAGTGGGAGACGATTCAAATTCCTGTCCGGTGATGTGTTGTCCCTGGGTCAACACATAGTGGCATTCAACAGGCCCCAGGACGACGTCAGGTGTGACGAAACATGTAGGGAGGAGCGATGTGCTGATGTCACTGCCTTCACACAGGTTCCAGTGACGGGCTGCTATCGAGAGCCGGCTGGCTCGTTTATACTGCAACCTCTTATTGTTTTAACTGTAAGTGCAATACTTTCTTCTTTAAATAAAGTAACCTAGGATTTTACACTATGGAAGCTTTTATGTCTTTTTGGGATCAATGGGCAACATATGCCCCTGAAAGATTACATTCTGTGAAGATGCTGGGATCACTGTTCCATCTCTCAAAAGGCCCGGGCTGGGTATTAAGCCACAAATGAGTGTGATCTCCTGTAATAGGAGATCATTTGGAGTCGGTAAGTGGCAGTGTGTGCAGATGTGGAGGTCTTTATCTCTTTAACCACGACTCTTGGGTGTATCGTGTGTTCATTTCACGTTCGAAAATCACCTTAAAACAGTGGACTATTTAAAACATGATCTAATCAATTAATCAATCAATTTTTATTTATGGCTCAAGTGGAAAGGAGTGCCTTTGAGGAAGACAGCGATGAAGAGACAGGGGAGTGCTTCGGCTCCTCCATTGTGCAGTCTGTCGCTGAAGCATCCCCAGTTGAGTTGCTCACACATGTTGTCCAAGACAGGATGCAACAGACTTTGCTGTGAAATATGAAAGCTCAGACTTAAATGCAGTTGGCAAAGTCTGACTCTGGGAAGTGTTTTCGTTGCAGAGAGCTGGGGCATTTTAAATCACAGTGCCCACAGAAGAAGAATGAACCAGACCTTATGGGTGAAGTACTGAAAGCATTACATAAACTTCTCTTGGTCCAGAAGGTCGGCGATTTCAAGGGGTCTCAGTGAAGGAGCCAACTGAGAAACCCAATAAGGTCAAGAGCTCCAAAGATGGGAATAGTGAGAAGACTAAGTCGAGAAGCCCTCAAGGTGTGTAATCACACCCTCACCCAAGCTGAGCAACCAACACCTGGGTTGGGGGAGCAGGCACAGAGAGTCAATGTTTCTCCACCTCCCAGGGCTACTATTAGGTCTTCTCAGTAAAGAGTAAGACAAAACCAAAATGTAACCATTTCAAAGAAGCCAGACGATCTACCAGAAAGACTGGTAGGGCCCTTTCTCATTGTGTCTGTGCAAGTGGAAGACATCTTCACTAAGGTGTTACTGGACACTGGAGTGCTGATCACACTGTTGTGTAGAGACTTCTATGACTGATACCTGAAGCACATTCCCCTGCGCAAGCTGGATGAGCTGGAGATTTGGGGAATTGGGACTGAGAAGTTTCTCTCTGATGATACATTCCAATTAAGATTACGTTTGGGCCAGCAGTGGTCAGGAAGATAGAAACTTACAACACCTTGGGTGTTGTATGTCCTAGGCCCCAGGGGGCTGAACAGAACTTGAATGTTGATTGGAACTAACACCAGCCTGGTAAAAAGATTATTTCCTAACAAAGTCTTGTCTCAAAATGGAGGGAAGGTACCGATCAGTGTCCAAAACATTATTGATCGCCGGGTCACACTAGGGGCCGCATATGCTGACTGGGCGGGTGAGTGCATTTACCCCAGTGACTCTGGCTCAATTGGCTGAAGGGGAAGATAAACATAAGTTGAGAAACGAGTTTCTTTCCTCCTCTGAAATGCTGCCTCCTGAGTGGCAGAGAAAAGTCCAACTTCAGATCTCCAAATGGGAAAGGATCTTTTCCCAGAATTACTTTGACGTGGAGTACGCCAAGAGTGCCCAGCATCGGATTATGCTACAGGAAGATAAACCGTTTTAAGAAAGGGCTAGACATGTACCCCTCAGCAACCTAGAAGACCTCAGAGAGCATCTGGGTGAGCTGAAGAGGTCCGGGGTCATCCGAGAGTCTAGAACCCCCTACGCCTCCCCTATTGTGGTAGTGTGAAAGAATAACGGAACATTGCGGATGTGCATCCACAACAGAACAAGAGGACCATCCCAGACCCATACACTACCCAGACAGTGTCTCTCTGGGGAAAGTGGTTTAGTGTGCTAGATTTGAAGAGTGGGTAATACCAGATACCATTGCACCCTGATGATAGAGAGAAAATGGCACTTATTTACCCGCTGGGGTTCTACGAGTTCAACAGGACACCTCAGCCACGTTCTAAAGGTTGAGACATGAACTTGACTGAGGTCCTGGTATGCTTGGTTGACATCATTGTCTTTGGAAGAACTACCAGGAGACACTCACAACCACTAATTTACAGACTGAATGCCATATACACCAAACCACACATGTCTCATTCAATTGAGCTAGCTGAAGATAAAAGACTTCTACATCAAAGGACTACTTTACCCACCGCACGAGGTACAGGAGTGTTGGGCGTCTATCTGGCCCCATATCACCAAGGAACTCTTTTTTTAGAGACAGTACTCAATTTACTCAGTTTAGAGACCAAAGTCATATAATTTAGGTACAACCTGTCAGGCTGTACTAAGTGTTTGTGTTAAAGGGGGTTGTGGCGTCAGGAGGCTAAAGGGAGTTTTCTGATATCAAATTGGTCATTCTCCTTCCCTTTTCTGACCTGCAGCCATAAACCTGGCTTGGTTAATACTTGCTGTTTTATTGCTTCTCAAGGGACTTTATTGACAATTCAGACAATTCATTTGTTCAGCCATTGAGAGAAGATAACAATAATCTTACTTTTCTTGTCTAACCCATTTTCTGCTGAATGCTATTTACTGCTAAACTTTAAGTAAAAACTGATTTGGTTTACTTTGCTCTATTCAGTGTCTATGTATTATATTTACTACTGCTGAAATGTCTGAACCCAGGGTGTCAGGAGACTTGCAAGGTCAAGGCAACCATTGGGGTTCAGTATCTTTAAATGACCCTCACGAGGGTAGCGATACACAAGTCAATTGTTAAATAGAGATATTCCTGCGCTATCGAATATGGAGATGGCTAAAGGTGGAACAGCTGCATGCACCTATTAGGGTAAACACCTGACCTAAATGAATGTTGTATAGATGGGTGGTGCAGCGCTAATCCTATATATAAACCTCTGGTGGCTTAAAGTTGGGTCATATTAAGGTAGACTCAAGTGTGTAAAAATAATCTGGAAAAAACAGTGATGTGTTCTTACAAGTGATGTATCTCAATAAACAAAAAGTATATTTAAATAAAATTGTGGATATAAACAAAATATCAACCTTAGGTCATCATCTCAATAATTAATTCACCATAAATGACCATACCAGTGACTGGTTCAACATAAGTGAGAAAACTACTTGCAATATGGTGCAACGTGAATATTACTGGTTAATTAGCAATTCAAAAATAAGCAGAGTGCATTGTGCAAAACACTGTGCAACATAAATAACTACATCGCATATTGACTTATAGTGTTAGACAACAGACATTTCATATAAAGTGCAAATGTGCAAAAAAAACACAAACTATAGGATTAAAATATTAGTGAATGTCCCAAAAAATTCTGATTCATAAAAAAGAAAAAAATCACACAAAAAAAGTCCTTATTCTTGATGAAATCTGTGATAATAAAGTGCTGACATGCGTATGTAGCAGTTAAAGTGCCTGGTGACTCAAAATCTCATGCAGCTTCGTGTGCAAACACTACAGTGGGTAGTGGCCCCTTACCTCAAAGTAATGGGGCAACAGCTTATGACCAAACAGGTTCTTTAACTCTTCCACCTAGGGGCTCCTGCGCATTCCTCACCGTCCAGGGGTAAGGTTCCCTCAGAAGGATTAGGATTTCCTCTGAACATGTAGTGCAAGTTTAGCTGGCTCCATGCAGTCCGTCCTCACGGAAAAGATGAAAGAGTTGTCATCCTGTCAATATTTGAACCCAATTGGCCTGTATTCAGTACAGTGTCTTGAAAAAGTATTCACACCACTTGAAATTTTCCACATTTTGTCATATTACAACCAAAAATGTAAATGTATATTTTACAAATAAATATCTGAAAAGTGTGGGGGGCATTTGTATGGCGCCCCCCGGAGTCAATACTTTGTAGAACCATCTTTTACTGCAATTACAGCTGCAAGTCTTTTTGGGGATGTCTCTACCATCTTTACACATCTAGAGAGGGACATTTTTGCCCATTCTTCTTTGCAAAATAGCCCAAGCTCTGTCCGACTGGATGGAGAACGTCTGTGCCATAGATTGTCAATTGGATTTAGGTCTGGACTTTGACTGGGCCATTCTAACATATAAATATGCTTTGATCTAAACCATTCCATTGTAGATCTGGCTGTATGTTTAGAGTTGTTGTCCTGCTGGAAGGTGGACCTTCCCCCCAGTCTCAAGTCTTTTGCAGAGTCTAATGCCGCGTACACATGGTCGGACTTTTCGTCTACAAAAGTCCAACGGACGCCGACGGACTAAAGCTGGCTGGTAATCCGATCGTGTGTGGGCTTCTCCGGACTTTCAACTGACTTTTTTAGCCTCAAATCCGACGGACTTTAGATTTGAAACATGCTTCAAATCTTTACGTCGTAACTACGACGGACCCCGAAATCCGCTCGTCTGTGTGCTAGTCCGACGGACAAAAACCCACGCTAGGGCAGCTATTGGCTACTGGCTATGAACTTCCTTATTTTAGTCCGGTGTACGTCATCACGTACGAATCCGTCGGACTTTTGTGTGGTCGTGTGTAGGCAAGTCCGTTCGTTAGAAAGTCTGCTGCAAGTCCGCCGAAAGTCCGCAGGAAGTCTGTCGGACAGGCTGTCGGACTTTTGTAGACGAAAAGTCCGACCGTGTGTACGCGGCATAACAGGTTTTCTTCTAAGATTTCCTGTATTTGGCTCCATCCATTTTCCCAACAACTCTGACCAGCTTCCCTGTCCCTGCTAAATAAAAGCCTCCCCACAACATGATGCTGCTATCACCATATTTCACGGTGGGAATGGTGTGTTCAGAGTGATGTGCAGTGTTAGTTTTCTGCCACACATGGTGTTTTGCTTGTAGGCCAAATATTCAATTTTGGTCTCATCTGACCAGAGCATCTTCTTCCACATGTTTGCTGTGTCCCTCACATGGCTTCTCATAAACTGCAAACAGGACTTCTTATGGCTTTCTTTCAACAATGGCTTTCTTCTTGTCACTCTTCTATAAAGGTCAGATTTGTGGAGTGCACAACTAATAGTTGCCCTGTGGACAGATTCTCCCACCTGAGCTGTGGATCTCTGCAGCTCCTCCAGAGTTACCATGGACCTCTTGGCTCTTCTCTGATGAATGTTCTCCTTGCTCGGTCAGTCAGTTTAGGTGGACGGCCATGTCTTGGTAGGTTTGCAGTTGTGCCATAATCTTTCAATTTTTGCATGATGGATTGAACAGAGCTCCGTGAGATGTTCAAAGCTTGGGATATTTTTTAACCTAACCCTGCTTGAAACTTCTCCACAACTTTATCCCTGACCTGTCTGGTGTGTTCCTTGGCCTTCGTGAGGCTGTTTTCTCACTAAGGTTCTCTAACAAACCTTTAAGGGCTTCACAGAACAGCTGTATTAATACTGAGCACATCTGGAGTAGGAGAATTTATTTTGGGTTGTTTCTTGGTGGTGGGTCATGGTAATGGCAAAAGATATACAGCTACATTTTGTAAAAAAATAATTTTTTGAGCCAGTTTTGATTTATTGATAATAATAATAATAGTAATAAAATATTTAATAGCAAATGAAGGCCTAGAAAATCCTGAAAAAAATGTGGTATAATTCACATGGATACACTATATTGATGAAACTTACAGATTTACTAACACGTGTCAAAGTTGCTAAATTTGTACAGATATTAACCACTTGACCCCTGGAATATTTTATCCCCTTCATGACCAGGCCATTTTTGCTATTTAGCACTGTGCTACTTTAACTGGTAATTGTTGCAGTCATACAACACTGTACCCAAACTAAACTGATACAATTTTTTTTCACACAAATAGAGCTTTCTTTTGGTGGTATTTGATCAACACTGGATTTGTTATTTTTTGCGATATAAATGAAAAATCTGACACTAACTGATGCTGGGGTGAACTGACCAACCACTGACATCACCAGTGACACCAATACAGTGATCAGTGATGATACTGTATACTGTCACTGTACTAATGACACTGGCTGGGAAGGGGTTAACATCTAGGGTGATCAAAGGGTTAAATGTGTGCCTAACTATGTGTAATGTGTGCTGCTTTTACTAATAAATCTCTTGATAAGCAGGGATGAGAAACAAAGAGATCGTTCCTTCTGTACAGAGCCCCGTGTTGATTGTCAATACAGGGCTCTGGGCTGTGATTGGACACAGCCGATCAGCAGGTCCCAGCCATGAATCACTGGCTGGGACTTACTCACAGGCTCCCGCTGTGTATAATTACAGCGGGTGCCGGCAGGGGGGCATGAATGGGCGTACCCTAAACCTGGAAGTAGACAGTGCTATTTCTGCTATAATTCTTTTTCTCATTTGAACTTTGAGTTATACTGCAATGAATATGTTAAATTCCTTAAGGATAATTTTCTTCTTTCCTTCTCTTCTCTTCCTTTTCTTCCCTTTTTTCTTTCTTCTCTTCTCTTTTTTTCCTTCTTTTGTTTTCTTTCTTTCCCTTTTCTCTTTATTTCCTCTCATCTTGTCCTTTTTTTTACCTTCTTCTTTCTCCTTTAATTCCTTTTTCTTTTCTTTCCTTCCCTTTTCCCTTTCCTTCCTTCTTTTCTCTCCTCCCCTCTCCCTCTCCTCTTCTCTTTCTTTCCTTCCATTTTCCTTTTCTTTTCTCTCCTCCCCTCTCCCTCTCCTCTTGCTTTCCTTCTTTTCTTTCCTTCCATTTTTCCTTTCCTTCTTTCTTTTCTCTCATCCCTTCTCCCTCTCCTTCTTCTCTTCTCTTTCTTTCCTTCTTTTCTTTCCTTCCCTTTCCTTCTTTCTTTTTTTCTCCTCCCCTCTCCCTCTCCTCTTCTCTTTCTTTCCTTCCATTTTCCCTTTCCTTTTTTTTTTTCCATTTTCTCTTTCTTCTCTTCTCTTATTTTCCTTCTTTTGTTTTCTTTCCTTCCCTGTTCCCTTTATTTTCTCTCCTCTTCTCCTTTTTCCCCTTCTTCTTTCTCCTTTAATTTCTTTTTCTTTTCTTTCCTTCCCTTTTGCCTTTCCTTCTTTCTTTTCTCTCCTCCCCTCTCCCTCCCCTCTTCTCTATCTTTCCTTCCATTTCCCTTTCTTTTCTCCCCCCCCCCCTCTCACATTCCCTCTTCACTTTCTTTCCTTCTTTTCTTTCCTTCCATCTTCCATTTCCTTCTTTCTTTTCTCTTCTCCCTCTCCCTGTCCTCCTCTCTTTCTTTCCTTCTTTTCTTTCCTTCCCCTTTCCATTTCCTTCTTTCTTTTCTCTCCTCTCCTCTTCTCTTTCTTTCCTTCTTTTCTTTCCTTCCATTTTCCCTTTCCTTCTTTCTTTTCTCTCCTCCCTTCTCCCTCTCCCTGTCCTCTTCTCTTTCTTTCCTTCTTTTCTTTCCTCCCATTTTCTCTTTCCTTCTTTCATTTCCCTCCTCCCCTCTCCATCTCCTCTTCTCTTTCTTTCCTTCCCCTTTCCTTCTTTCTCTTCTCTTCCCCTTTTTTCTTGACCTTTCTTTCCTTCTTTTCTTTCCCTTTCTTTTCTTTTTCCATTTGTTTTCTTCTTTTTTTTCGTCTTTTTCTTTTTTGCTTCCTTTTTCCCTTTCCTCTCCTCTTCTCCTTCCTTTTTTTCTTTCCCTTTTTCTTTCTTTTTCTTTAATTATATAATAAATAAATATGTGATTTTTTTATTAGGACATCTTCAATACAAATATTTCTTGGTGTAGTTCTTGGAAATCCCGATCTCTGTGATGTTCCAGTAATGTGTGTGCGTGATGTGTGCAATGTTTTTACCTCTATTAGTAATATTAGGAGCCGATACCAACAATGAATATCATCTTACAAAACACATATTATTTCTCGTTACTGGAAACCAATTTTCTTATTATATATAATAACAGATGTAGTGACAGGGACTTTTGTAGCACAGTATACAGTGACTGCCTAACACAACAGGTCCTGGAAGGTAAATCCGACCTCCAGCCTGCCCTCTGGTCTTGCACAGGTGTACTGGCTCCTCTCCTGCACTGAAATGGCTTCCTCTGATTTCACTGCACACTGTGAGCTTCTTACTATGTGCATTAGAAGCTGCAGCAAGCCAGATTGAGCCCCGCCTCATTTCCTGGCTGGAGGACATCCAGCATCATCTAGCTCCTTCCCCCCTGCCTGACTGTTTCTGACCTGCCCTTTTCATTCGCTGTATTTCTGTTCTTTCAATCACGAAGCCTCAGTATCACATGTGGGTGTTATCTTGGATGGTCTGCATGAAAATATATCCTGCCTAGGAATACCGACTCCTCTAGAATGATTTCCACTCAGGCCCCCTGCACTGCCCCCTGGGGGTCAGAGACAGTCCTTAGCCAGTCCAGTTGAGAACTCAGAGCTCACATGTGGCTTTCTCTCCTCCCTCATGGTGGATGAATGGAGGGGCAGTAAAGAAGACAAGGGGACCTGTTATTTTGCCCTCCATGGGAAATTATAGGGTACTTCTTTATTATAATATAAGTGCATCGGTGGGTTAAAGCTAGCTTCAGTCTTATCCTTTTTCCTACATTTGTAACAAGTCCTCTCCTGTGTTGAAAATGATTTCTGTCAATTCCCCGCAAACTTGCACAATAAAACTTTTTGAAGCTGCAGCCATGACTATCTTGGCCCACCTTCATTTCTGAACAACTTCAATCATCAACAGCAGGGGTGTCAAACCCAATTTAATCGCAGGCTGCATCAAAATTATGGTGGCCCTTTAAAGGGCTGGTTGTATTTGTAAGACCACATAAATGTATCCCTGTTTTTTTTTTTTTTCATTAGAATAGGGACAGGAAATAAACCACACCCCCTCACCTTGAACTGCATCAAACAGTGGGTGTGGCCAAATTGCACTACCAGTGGGAGGATCTTAAAGGGGCAATAAATAGGATTCTGGAGTGCGCTATGTACCAAGCGCAGAATTCTAGGGTGCACTATGTACTAAGTGCAGGATTTTGGGGTGTGCTATGTACAGAGTGCAGGATTCTGGGGCGTGCTATGTATAGAGCGCAAGATCTTGGGGTGCACTATGTACCAAACGCAGGATTCTGGGGTCTGTTTTGTACCAAGCGCAGGATTCTGGGGTGCGCTATGTACTAAGTGCAGGATTTTGGGATGTGCAATGTACCAAGCGCAGGATTCTGGGGGTGCGCTATATACCAAGCGCAATATTCTGAGGTGTGCTATGTAGAGAGTGCAGGATTCTGGGGTGTGCTATGTACAGAGTGCAGGATTCTGGGGTGCACTATATACAGAGTGCAAAATTCAGGGGTTTGCTACGTAGGGTGCAGATTTTAGGATTACAGTGTGTATAGAGAGCAGGGTTGAGGAGTGCGCTACATATAGGTGCAGGGTTTAGCTGTGTGCTATGCACAGTGTACACAGAGTTGTGGTTGAAAAAGAAAGCCCTGGGTGTGAGGGCCACATGAGATGGCCTGGCGGGCCAAATTCGGCCCATGGGCCTTATGTTTGAGACATGTGATCAACAGTCATTTTCTGCCCCTAATCTAATTGTAGTTGCCCCCCCCCCACCCCCCTTTCCCCACAGCTAATAACTTTTTCTACCATCAATCATTTTGTTCCTGAGCATTGTATAAAAGAAAACATCCCCAGTATCCCTTTAGACATGTATGCTCCTGATTAGCTGTGCAACCTGCTGATCATTTGTTTAATTACACTATAAAGTGTAGCTGATCAGCAGATTGCACAGCTAAATTCTGCAGCACCCAGAGTCCAGCAAGATGGAGCAAACATAACATACAGAACATCGAAAAAGCCCTTTCACACTGAGGCAGTTTTCAGACACTTTAGCGCTAGCAATAGCGCCTGTAAAGCGTCTGAAAACTGCCTCCCATGCCTCCCAAGTGTGAAAGCCCGAGTGCTTTCACAATGGGGCGGTGCGCTTGCGGGACATTAGGAAAAGTCCTGCAAGCAGCATCTTTGGGGTGGTTTGGGAGCGCTGTATACAGCGCTCCCAAACCACCCCTGCCCATTGAAATGCATGGGCAGCGCTTCCGAAGCGCCTGAAAAGCAATTCAGAAGCGTCGTAACATGGGCACTTGTAACCCCTTCTTAAGGGTTAAAAGCGCCCCGCTAGCGGCCGAAAAGCACCGCTTAAACAGCGGTAAAGCGCCGCTAAAACGAACAGCTCTTTACCGCTAACGTGGCCGTGGCCCCAGTGTGAACGGGGTCTAAGAAAGGAACCCAAAAAATTCAGAGCTAGAACGAGCAGGCAAACCCAGTGATGATGTCATTGATCTCAAAAAATAGATATTTATAGAAAACTAAATAATTTGATTGAAGAGTTTTTATGGCATATTAATCAGATAAGGGTGTCAAGGTTATATTATACATGTGCAGAACACTTCCACTTTAAATTAACCATTGCTTTGTTGATTGTTTTGTTTCATCTCCCCAAGTCTAATAAAGTTAATGATTTTCTATTCTTTGACCTCCTGTTAACAGGAAGCAATGAATTCCATTGATTGTCAGGTGCCGCCACAAAGACTGAATTGTTGGAATGCGCAGCTTCATAGAACGTTTCCAGAGTCACCAGACACAGCTGGACTCCGTATTTAGGTGAATCCTAAATACAAACTATATTCTCTGTATCTGTACTGTACCTCTCCATGGCCATCACAGGTCCCTTATCTACCTTGTCAATATTTTTTCGGGTGGACTTTTTGTAACATAAATTTTTACTTATGTTCAGAATAAATAAATATTTATAAAAAAAATGGTTGTACTCTTTATATTTAATATAATCTATCATTTTTTTAATTTTATACACTGTATACAGATAATATATATATATATATGTATATAAAAAAAATTTATTATTATAAATATCATATTTATTTTTTAACAGTATTCATTTTATATTACCTAAAATTGTTTAAATTGTTAAAATAAAAACCACATTAGCAGGTCATATATATGTCTATAGAATACTCCGTTTCTATCTTGGTATATTCTTTTAAGGGGGACTTTAACATGAATTGTATTTTTATTTTTTTTTTTATGTTCAGAATAAATAATATTTATGAAAATATGTGTACATTTTTATATTTAATATAATTATACATTTTATTTATTATAATTTTTATATTTATTTTACCTTTTTTTTTTTTACATTATTTTAGATTTTGTATGACTTCAAATTGTTTAAAAATTAGATTACCAGGCTATATTAAAAAATCACGACATACACTTTATTACCAAAAGTATTGTGACGCCTGCCTTTACAAGCACATAAACTTTAATGGCATCCCAGTCTTAGTCTGTAGGGTTCAATATTGAGTTGGCTCACCTTTTACAGCTATAACAGCTTCAACTCTTCTGGGAAGGCCGTCCACAAAGGTTTAGGAGTGTGTCTATGGGAATGTTTGACCATTCTTCCAGAAGCGCATTTGTGAGGTCAGGCACTGATGTGGATGAGAATGCCTGGCTCGTAGTCTCCACTCTAATTCATTCCAAAGGTGTTCTATCGGGTTGAGGTCAGGACTCTGTGCAGGCCAGTCAAGATCCTCCACCCCAAACTCGCTCATCTATGTCTTTATGGAGCTTGCTTTGTGCACTGGTGCGCAGTCATGTTGGAACAGGAAGGGGCCAGCCCCAAACTGTTCCCACAAAGTTGGGAGCATGAAATTGTCCGCAATGTCTTGGTATGCTGACGCCTTCACTGGAACTAAGGGGCCAAGCCCAACCCTTGAAAAACAATCCCACACCATAATTCCCCCTCCACCAAATCATTTGGACCAGTGCACAAAGCAAGGTCCATAAAGGCATGGATGAGCAAGTTTGGGGTGGAGGAACTTATCTGGCCTGTACAGAGTCCTGACCTCAACCCAATAGAACAGCTTTGGGATGAATGAGAATGGAGACTGCGAGCCAGGCCTTCTTGTTCAAACATACCCATAGACACACTCCTAAACCTTGTGGACGGCCTTCCCAGAAGAGTTGAAGCTGTTATAGCTGCAAAGGGTGGGCCAACTCAATATTGAACCCTACGGACTAAGACTGGGATGCCATTAAAACTCATGTACATGTAAAGGCAGGCGTCCCAATACTTTTGGTAATATAGTGTATCTGCAATACATGCATATTTTCCTGTGTTATGTCCTTTTAAAAATGCTGGGAGGACAGTAACTTTCCTAATAAATCCAGAGTGATGCTAACTTCCTGTTTGAACTGACAACACAGCACCTCGGCTGTGTTGCAATTCCAACCAGTGTTGTCAGTCCTGCCTGCTGGACTACAGAACTCTGCCAATATCCACCTCTCTTCATCTCTCTGCACTCTATGCATACATTGATTTATTTCTTAGCAACACAAATGTCTTGACTCCCAACAGTCAGGCCAGTTCACACACCGTATGGAATGGGCTCTTGGGACATGTAGTTCTGGGGGGAGTGTCTGCATTAATAGGAATGGAGCTACCAGCAGCTGCCTAGCAAGAAGGAAGAAAGGAAAAAAAAATACTGGAAGAGGCTCTCCAGGGGGAGACAGAGGTGCAGGGAGTAAAGTTGGATAATGCTCGGACATATAACTGCTTTCCTGAAATACAGTATATCACAAAAGTGAGTACACCCCTCACATTTTTGTAAATATTTTCTTCTATCTTTTCATGTGACAACACTGAAGAAATGACACTTTGCTACAATGTAAAGTAGTGAGTGTACAGCTTGTATAACAGTGTAAATTTGCTGTCCCCTCAAAATAACTCAACACACAGCCATTAATGTCTAAACCGCTGGCAACAAAAGTGAGTACACCCCTAAGTGAAAATGCCCAAATTGGGCCCGATTAGCCATTTTCCCTCCCTGGTGTCATGTGACTCGTTAGTGTTACAAGGTCTTAGGTGTGAATGGGGAGCAGGTGTGTTAAATTTGGTGTTATCGCTCTCACTCTCTCATACTGGTCACTGGAAGTTCAAAATGATACCTCATGGCAAAGAACTCTCTGAGAATTTGAAAAAAAGAATTGTTGCTCTACATAAAGATGGCCTAGGCTATAAGAAGATTGCCAAGACCCTGAAACTGAGCTGCAGCACGGTGGAAAAGACCATACAGCAGTTTATCAGGACAGGTTCCCCTCAGAACAGGCCTCGTCATGGTCGACCAAAGAAGTTGAGTGCACATGCTCAGCGTCATATCCAGAGGTTGTCTTTGGGAAATAGACGTATGAGTACTGCCAGCATTGCTGGAGAGGTTGAAGGGGTGGGGGGTCAGCCTGTCAGTGCTCAGACCATACGCCGCACACTGCATCAAATTGGTCTGCATGGCTGTCATCCCAGAAGGAAGCCTCTTCTAAAGATGATGCACAAGAAAGCCCGCAAACAGTTTGCTGAAGACAAGCAGACTAAGGACATGGATTACTGGAACCACGTCCTGTGGTCTGATGAGACCAAGATAAACGTATTTGGTTCAGATGGTGACAAGCGTGTGTGGGGGCAACCAGGTGAGGAGTACAAAGACAAGTGTGTGTTGCCTACAGTCAAGCATGGTGGTGGGGGTGTCATGGTCTGGGGCTGCATGAGTGTTGCCGGCACTGGGGAGCTACAGTTCATTGAGGGAACCATGAATGCCAACATGTACTGTGACATACTGAAGCAGAACATGATCCCCTCCCTTTGCAGACTGGGCCGCAGGGCAGTATTCCAACATGATAACGACCCCAAACACACATCCAAGACAACCACTGCCTTGTTAAAGAAGCTGAGGGTAAAGGTGATGGACTGGCCAAGCATGTCTCCAGACCTAAACCCTATTGATCATCTGTGGGACATACTCAAATGGAAGGTGGAGGAGCGCAAGGTCTCTAACATCCACCAGCTCTGTGATGTCGTCATGGAGGAGTGGAAGAGGACTCCAGTGGCAACCTGTGAAGCTCTGATGAACTCCATGCCCAAGGGGGTTAAGGCAGTGCTGGAAAATAATGGTGGTCACACAAAATATTGACACTTTGGGCCCAATTTGGACATTTTCACTTAGGGGTGTACTCACTTTTGTTGCCATCGGTTTAGACATTAACTACTATTACTATTGCACACTCACTATTTTACATTGTAGCAAAGTGTAATTTCTTCAGTGCTGTCACATGAAAAGATAGAATAAAATATTTACTAAAATCTGAGGGGTGTACTCACTTTTGTGAGATACTGTGAGTCTGTTGTGTGCAGGGCTGAACTCCACAGCCCGACAGTCCTTGCCTCAGCCCCTTCCATTTATTGCATTACAATTTTTTCGGTCGGTCTGTCGGCCTGTTGTATTGCACACTTTTCATGGTGTCACACAGTTGTGGAAGTCTGTTGTGTTGTGGTTCTTGTTTTATGTTGCGGTGGGGGAGGGATGGGGGATCCCAGCTCCGGCCCTTTGTGACTCAATTAAAGGTCGTCTCCTAGAACGAGGCCTCTCGTGTTGCTCAACATTTCTGGCCATTGACATTCCCATCCCGTCACCCTGAGAGACCATCATCATGGTTTGCCTTCCCTCGTCCTGTATTTATATCATCAACCTCCTACTGCACATTCGGCCCTGACTGTAATAGCACAGTATGTAATAAGGGGGACTGTACCCTGAAAAGGAGACTTTGCATGTACCTAAAAAAAACTCCTTTTCCTTTTTGGTGCCCATTTTTTCCCCAAACCTGCCTGCTGAATGTGCAAACCAATGTTCATTCCTAAAATTTGTCAGATGCTGAATAATGCTGTCTAGCCCTGGTGTGGTGGTACTCCATCATCAAAGCTAGGGAACTGCACCATCACTGTCCACCTAATGGCTGAAGACCAGTGACTGCTGCTCTCTCCTTGTGCAGGGTGACTGTTCTTGTCTCCGCCCCCTCCTGTAGTTCTCTACAAGCAGGATGTAGTAAGGTGTGGCCTTCTGGGCCCCTCCCACAGCTCTGCTCTATGCACAGGCTATGTACAGCATAGTGACGTCACTGCTAGTTTTACAGGCTATTATCTAGGTTTGCACAGACATTTGTTTCACACAAAGTGGATTTATGTCCTTTATGGTAATTGAAAAATATTTTTAAATGAAGGTTTTTGTGCCAGAAGTCCAGCTTTAATCCCACCATAGACAGTCCCCCTTCACAGCCCCCCCCCCCCCCCCCAGCTCCGGCTTTACATGGACTGGCGGCTGAAAACTCAGGCTCCACTCGCAACTTCCCTGCAGGTGAAAGCTGGCTCTGGAAGTTTATCATTTATAAAAAAAAAAAATAATAATAATTTCTTGATATCCCCTTTTTCAGGTGAATCAGACATCAATATACCTGAGTCTTCTCCTGTAGATTCACTCCCAGTTCCAGGAACCTCTCCACAATGGACAGCCGGTTCTCCCGAACAGCGATCATAAATGGGGTCAACCCGGACTCCTGCAGACAGAATGATAATGTGAGTGTGAGGCTGTAAAGCAGAAGTGGAGAATTGAATAGCCAATTAAACGATGAAATGACAAAGTCAGCTTTGGCTGCAATATTCACCTTCAATCTAGAGCAGCAATTCTCAACCAGGGTTCCTTCAGGGGTTTCTAGGGGTTCTGTGGCTAATTGGCCTTCCTTCTAATGGTGCCTCCATAGTGACAGGTCCATTGCCACTTGGCAGAGCCAGAAGAATGACACCATTGATATTTCTATAGGGGTAATTCATCCCACTGACCACCTCTGTAACATGGGAATTCTTCCCGCTGATTACAAATGTAAGGGACATTCTTCTCACTGATCACCAATATAAGGAGCATTCTTCTCACTGATCACCAATGTAAGGAACATTCTTCCCACTGACCACCAATGTAAGGAGCATTCTTCTTATTGACCACCAATGTAAGGAGCATTCTTCCCACTGACCAACGATGTAAGGAGCATTCTTCCAATTGACCACCAATGTAAGGGACACGCCTCTCACTGATCACCAATGTAAGGGGCATTCTGACCACCATTGTAAAGGGCATTCATCCCACTGACCTCCAATGTAAGGGGACAGTCTTCTCACTGATCACAAGTGTAAGGGACATTTTTGCCACTGACCACCAATGTAAGGAACATTCTTCCAACTGACCACCAATGTAAGGGGCAATTTTCTAATGACCCTGGGTGGACTAGTCTTAGCAAGGGCTCCCCGAGACCTGAAATTATTTCAAGGGTTCCTCTGGGGTAAAACTGTTGAGAAAAACTGATCTAGAAATTTCCCCCACAGTACATATTTGTCTGTTCCTAAATGTCCTCAGGCAGATGGCCAGCATCACTCAACCCAATTCCTCTGTGCCCAGGTCATCCTGTACTCATTCCCAGTCTGTGACTGGACAGCAAAAAGAGAAGCAGCACACTGATAAGACCATCCCTGTCACTCTGCCCTCTCCTCCTATCAGCATACATTTTGTCAACACATAAACTGATTGGTTCCTTGTTCTCCTTCTCCCTCTCCCACTCCAGCTTTGCTGTACAGGGACTGCAAGAGGCTGATGCCAGTTCGACTTTAAACCTGCCAATCACCAAAGTAGTTTTAGCATATAGAAAGGTGTTTTACTTACCCAAAATCATGTTGGAGTTTTATGTCCTTGCTCTACATACCACTATAACATTGAAGACTGCATTATAACAAATCAATATTATATAAAGGGTTGTATCTAAAGTAATGCTGTTCTAGGCAAAGTGATGACACCATCTATCACAAGCCCCGCCCCTTGCATTGTGATTATCTTATTAAAAACGAATGCTGGAATGTGCTTTTGGAAGAATCACGGTGCCATCTTTTATAGTTTCATCTACTTTATATTGTATACAGCAAACAAGAGAAATGAGAGTGGATTTTATGCCCTTTGAAATATAGAGAGCCCTCTGAGCCAACATCCCCTGTACCCCATACTCATAGGTCATTAACTGAATTTAGTCACTACTGGCCAGTGGGAAACATAGGAATAAATCATCACAGCTGGTCTATTTGGTATCTTAGTGTTGCCCCCTTACCAGTGCCCGGACAAGGTCATCTAGAGCCCAGGGCGAACATGCCAAACTGCCACCCCCAAGATATATAATCTTTATGTGTCAGCCAGTGGCGTCGCTAGGGGGTGGCTTTTGGGGCTATAGCCCCGAATCTGGGGTCCATAGCCCCGAGTCTCTGCAGGGGTCTCCAAGGGGAGGGGAGGCTCTCTGGGGACCCTGATGTAAGTGGGGGGCTCTCTGGGGACCCTGATGTAAGTGGGGGGCTCTCTGGGGACCCTGATGCAAGAGGGAGGCTCTCTGGGGACCCTGATTTTAAGGGGGAGGCTATCTGGGGACCCTTATTTAAGGGGGAGACTCTCTGGGGACCCTAAGGTAAGGGGGGCTCTCTGGGGACCCTGATGCAAGGGGGAGGCTCTCTGGGGATCCTGATGTAAGGGGGGGCTCTCTAGGGACCCTGATGTGAGGGGGGCTCTCTGGGGACCCTGATGTAAGTGGGGGGCTCTCTGGGGATATATACACACACACACACACACGTATATTACTGTATATACATGTGTATGCCCGCCCAAGTGTATGACTTTCTTTACTACGCTGCCATGGGCTCTAGCCCCACATCTTTTGTAGACCTAGCAACACCCCTGGTGTCAGCAAAAATCCCCCCCACAAAAACACTGAGCACTCACTGAGTATGTTTACCCCCATGCATAAATTCCCCCTCCTTCCAGTACAAATCCCCCCCCCCCTGCTGAAATCTACCCTCTCAGCACAAATCTTTGCCCTCCCTAGCTCAAATACCCCTCCGCCCAAAAAAAAACCCAACACATATCCCTTCCCCTCCAATCTCCCTATGGCATCCCCCCACCTCATAGTGACTTGGGCAGCCATCCCTTCTCTCCACCGCTTGTCCCAGCCCTGCCCCTTACCATGCTGCCCTAGGCACTGGCCTACACATGCTATTATAGTAAAAATAGCTCTGGTTCAAAGCTCCCATTTAGCAGACTGGTGCAGTACATCTGATCAGTACTTGCACAAGGTTAAAGCAACGAGTTAAAGAAATGAATAACTATAGAAACTAGAATTACTACATTTCCTGGTCCATGTGGGTGGCTGGACGGCAGAGTTTTTGATGCTTTCTATTTCAGATCCAGTTACAATGACTCAGCGGCTCGTTATTTTCTATTACAGGTGTCTCCTGCCTGCACAGTTCCAGGAATGCCTAGTTGGCTCATTCTACTTGTATTGTGTATGTAATACTCTCCAGACACTGCAGGTTCCAGGAGCTGAACACCGAGAAACAATACAACTGTCTGGATTTGGCCACCCAACAGTATGTCTGGCGGCAGAGCCGAGGGAGGGCATATTGCTGAGCATGACGCTAAGAAGCTTTGTCTGGTCATTTGTTTCCTTGAAAATGTCTCCCTTTCTTTTTTTTTAATCCTTGTATGTTTTTTTGAAACTCAGACGCCAAAACCAAATTTAGCAACACTGGTTGGTGTCAGTTACCTTGACAAAAATCTGTGATGGCTCATTTGTCTTATTCAAACCATAGGAACCGCTCACCCAACTTCTGGGTAACCATTACATTTAAACCCCATAGGGAGACTTTCTTTTCCATAAGATTTTTATTTGAAAAAAAATGAACTGTACAAAAACCATCCCACAAACAGTAGTACAGTAGTCAGAAACAGGTTTGCGTGACAAAAGCATCACAATGGTTTAAGGGTATAGAACCAACCATCACATCCGAATTGGTTGGGTACAGTAAAACAGTATCGATATAGGACAAGGGTCTCTAAACTTTCTAAACAAAGTGCCAGTTAACCGTCTTTCAGACCTTAGGGGGGCCTGCACTATGGGAAGTCAGAAAAGAAAATGACCTAGGAGTAAACTTAGTGTCAGTGGAAGGAATAGTGCCCCCTCTTTGGTGTCAGTGGGAGCAATAGTGGCCCACTTTTGGTGTCAATGGGAGAAATTGTGACCCATTGTTGGTGTCAGCGGGAACAATTGTGCCCCATCATTGAGGCCAGTGGAAGGAATAGTGGCCTGTTGTTGATGTAATTGGGAGGAATGATGCCCCATGGTTGGTGTCATTAGAAGAAATTGTATCCCATCACTGGTGTCAGTGTGAGGAATTGTGCCCCTCTGTTGGTGTCAGTGGAAGGAATTGTGCCCCATTGTGGGTGTCAGTGGAAGGAGTTGTGCCCTATAGTTTCTGCTTTTGGGAAGAATTTGGGCCCATTGTACATGTCAGTGAGAGAAATTGTGCCCCGTCGTTGATGTCATTAGGAGGAATAGTGCCCCATTGTTGGTGTCATTGGGTAGAATTGTATATTATCATTTGTGTCAATGGCAGGAATTGTGCCCTATTGTTGGTGTCAGTGGCAGGAATGATGTCACTTTGCTGAAGTCAGTGGATGGTATAGTGCCCCAAGGGCCAGATAAAAGCAAGCAAAGAGCCACATCCGGCCCCAGGGCCACAGTTTAGAGACCACTGATATAGGACAATGCAATCTGGGAAATATAATGGGTTGAATAATAAGAGGGAGGTAAAGGAGAAAAGGTATGGTATTCTTTCGAGCAAGGTACCAGAAAAAACATGTAAGGAGCTAGGGTCAAAGCGAGGGTCAATCTTGGGTTAAAAGTAAGGGAGGGGACAAAAAAAAAAAGGAAGAGGCGCCAGAAGGAAAGAGTTGGGGCAAGGAGCTTCCGGGACTTCCTAGTGGATCCACTGGCCTGAGGGTGGATGCCACTGTATGTGTCTTCAAAGCGACAACCAGAAGGGTGGATATTGTTTGTAGAGACCTGAGTCCTAAATAGGAGCCATCTTGTCCAGGTAGAAGAAAATATTACAGCGCACACATGCAAAAAAGACATTGACCTCCAGCAAGGCTAGTTTAAAACACCTAAACATTTTCAAATAATATGGGGATTTGGTCACACCATATTGCTATATGGTGCTAAGCCCACTTACTGCGACAAAGTACCCCATGATTAGTGGGTCCTACACTATCCATAGATTGGGAGATCCTGCTTCTCTGAACCATGAGAGCAATACACTCTTCTAAATGGGAGAATCTTGAGGTCTCCCCCCATGACACAAGTGGACACTAATGAGAGGTACTTAATGAGGGAGTGGGGTGCTCCTCACCCAAAAGGATTTGGTCAGAATCCATACAATAGACAAACAAGATATTTGGGGGGCACTCCCTAAAAGATTCATTAAAGATGGTGCAGCCATAAGACCGTACAGTAGAAGAAAATATTACAGCGCACACATGCAAAAAAGACATTTACCTCCAGCAAGGCTAGTTTAAAACACTTAAACATTTTCAAAAAATCATTATCAAAAAATATGGGGATTTGGTCACACCATATTGCTATATGGTGCTAAGCCCACTTACTGCGACAAAGTACCCCATCTTTAATGCATCTTTTAGGGTGGGCCCCCCAAATATCTTGTTTGTCTATTGTATGGATTCTGACCAAATCCTTTTGGGTGAGGAGCTTGTAAGACCGCTGTGCAAATACGGTGTGACAGAAAGTATTGCAAAGACCACCATTTTATTAACTAGGGTGTTAAAAAAAATGTATAATGTTTGGGGGTTCTAAGTAATTTTCTAGCAAAAAAAAATGTTTTTACAACAAATCTCAATAAGAGGCTCAGTCCTTAAGTGGTTAACCAGTTATACCAAGCAGGTGCTAATGATCCATGTGTAGGTTGAAACAGTAAATAACTGAAACAGAAACAGCTGTGTAGGAGGCTTAAAACTGGGTAAGGAACAACCCAACTCTGCTACTAAGGTGAGGTTGTGAAAGACAGTTTCCTGTCCCAGGTCATACACCACGGCAAGACTAAGCACAGCAACAAGACACAAGGTACCGTAATTATACTGCATCAGCAAGTTCTCTCCCAGGCAAAGATTTAAAACCAGACTGGGGTTTTTAAGATGGGCTGTTCAGGCTCTATTGACGAAATATAAAGAAATGGGCAATGTTGAGTACCATAGGCGCAGTGGTCAGCCAAGGAAACTTAATGCAGCAGATAAAAGACACATCATACTTCCCTTCAACATGGAAAGATGTCCAGCAGTGTCATCAGTACAGAACTGGTAGAAACCAGTAGGACCCAGGTACACCCATCTACTGTCCAGAGAAGTCTGGCCACAAGTGGTCTTCATGGAAGAATTGTGTGGAAGAAAACATAGGAACTGGGTGCAGAACAACGACAGCAGGGGCTCTGGGATGTGTCAAAAATGTAAATATTTCGCTGTAGCAGGAGGCAGCTTGTTGGTGAAGGGCTTGTAGAGCGGTACAAAAATGAGTGTCTACAGGCAACTGTGAAGCATTGTGAAGGTTCCTTGCAAGTTTGGAGCTGCATTTCCACAAATGGAGTTGGAGAATTGGGTAGGATCAATGGTGTCAGTACAAATACTGCAGCTGCTGACTTTTAATACATGCCCACTCACCTGTCCCAGGGTCCAGCGATGTCGGCAGGCGACGCCGAGAACCCGCTCGGTTCTCGGCAGCCGCCGCCATCCTAGGTGAGGGAATCAGGAAGTGAAGCGTTGCGTGTTCACTTCCCGGTTCCCTACTACGAGTCGCGCTGCACATCGTAAGTGGTCCCCGCTCTCTCCTGGGAGTTGTGTGTTTCCCAGGAGACAGCGCGAAGGGACAGGAAGAGGCATAGACTCCCATGGGAGTCTATGCCGGAAGTGGGTGCAAATACCTGTCTTAGACAGGTATCTGCACCCCCCTCCCCCCTGAAAGGTGCCAAATGTGACACCGGAGGGGGGGAGGGTTCCGAAAAGCGGAAGTTCAATTTTTGTGTGGAACTCCGCTTTAATAGTGCGTCTGCTGACACCAGTGCTGGGGGTTAATAGTGCGTCCGCTGAAACCAGTACTGGGGGTTAATAGTGCGTCCACTGACACCATGCTGGGGGTTAATAGTGCGTCTGCTGACACCAGTGCTGGGGGTTAATAGTGCGTCCGCTGACACCAATGCTGGGGGTTAATAGTGCTTCCGCTGACACCAGTGCTGGGGGTTAATAGTGCGTCCGCTGACACCAGTGCTGGGGGTTAATAGTGCATCCGCTGACACCAGTGCTGGGGATTAATAGTGCGTCTGCTGACACCAGTGCTGGGGGTTAATAGTGCGTCCGCTGACACCAGTGCTGGGGGTTAATAGTGTGTCCGCTGAAACCAGTACTGGGGGTTAATAGTGCGTCCGCTGACACCAGTGCTGGGAGTTAATAGTGCGTCCGCTGACACCATGCTGGGGGTTAATAGTGCATCCGCTGACACCATGCTGGGGGTTAATAGTGCATCCGCTGACACCAGTGCTGGGGGTTAATAGTGCGTCCGCTGACACCAGTGCTGGGAGTTAATAGTGCGTCCGCTGACACCATGCTGGGGGTTAATAGTGCGTCCGCTGACACCAGTGCTGGGGGTTAATAGTGCGTCCGCTGACACCAGTGATGGGGGTTAATAGTGCGTCCCCTGACACCAGTGATGGGGGTTAATAGTGCGTCCGCTGACACCAATGCTGGGGGTTAATAGTGCGTCCGCTGACACCAGTGATGGGGGTTAATAGTGCGTCCCCTGACACCAGTGATGGGGGTTAATAGTGCATCCGCTGACACCAATGCTGGGGGTTAATAGTGCATCCGCTGACACCAGTGATGGGGGTTAATAGTGCGTCCGCTGACACCAGTGATGGGGGTTAATAGTGCATCCGCTGACACCAGTGATGGGGGTTAATAGTGCATCTGCTGACACCAGTGATGGGGGTTAATAGTGCGTCCGTTGACACCAGTGATGGGGGTTAATAGTGCGTCTGCTGACACCAGTGATGGGGGTTAATAGTGCGTCCGCTGACACCAATGCTGGGGGTTAATAGTGCGTCCGCTGACACCAGTGATGGGGGTTAATAGTGCGTCCGCTGACACCAGTGATGGGGGTTAATAGTGCGTCCCCTGACACCAGTGATGGGGGTTAATAGTGCATCTGCTGACACCAGTGATGGGGGTTAATAGTGCGTCCGTTGACACCAGTGATGGGGGTTAATAGTGCGTCCGCTGACACCAGTGATGGGGGTTAATAGTGCGTCCGCTGACACCAGTGATGGGGGTTAATAGTGCATCTGCTGACACCAGTGATGGGGGTTAATAGTGCGTCCGCTGACACCAATGCTGGGGGTTAATAGTGCTGGGGGAAAGGACAGGTTGCATGCGGCCCCGATTGGATATGAAAATGTCCTGTGGCCCTCAGGTAATTTGAGTTTGAGACCCCTGACTTACAGCATTATCATCACACCTGACTAAAATGTTTGTAAAGTAGTGTATATCAGTGATTGGTCTCTGTGTATTATTCACAGCTTTCCATATATTATGGTACTCATAATAGGAACATTCAAGTTCCTATCTTATCTAAGCCCTAAGAAAGCATCTTATCCAACCCCCCCGAAATGTGTTGTCTGTTAGTAAAGACCAGTTTATCATCAATTAAATGTATATTGGACTCTTTTTTTAGTGTGATGCTCCTTTTATGTTCTTATGATTGGAGCTACTTTGGGGTGCCCTGAAGAAAGGTTTGTTGTATGTGAGCCGCCTCAATAGGGAGTCAGAGATAGATTCACTCAGCATTGTAGCAACTGAATGCTAAAACTTTACTCTTATTTAAATTCCTTTAAAATCAATTAAAATCAAAATAAACTGAATCATTTCAGTTATCGATCTCCATTTTTTTTTTTTCATTTATTATATTTACATATTTTTCAATACACTATGCTAGTCATAATGGGGTCTCATTTAATCTAAGTGGTACCACACCAGCAATGCCACAATAAACTCTCTCCTATCTTTGCTCATATAACATTCTCAGGTTTTCTCCTTTCTCTTATTTTTCTCTTTACAATTTCCTATTTCTTCAACTCATTTCCCAACTTTTTGGCTTACTCTTGTTGATGATCTCTATTCCTCATCTCTCTTCCTCTTTCTATTAGAAACACTCTTAAGTATTACACAGTTTCGATAAATAAAAATAATAGTGCTCCTCAAATTAACCCAACACGTCTCACCATTGATTGTGGCTTCATCAGGGGTGAAAAGTTCTTTGTAAGTCAGTGAGCTTGATGTTTTTTCCCCCTGTTGGCCACACAAATGTGTTTTTTTTAAATTCCAGCTTATATTTATTTTGTCTTTTGTAATTTTTTGATTAACAGCAGATATGGGAACTAGGAGAACACATAGTTGCACTTTCCTAATTGCAAGATCAATCACCATCTCACAACAAAGGATATTTTGGATGTATAAGGTGGTATTGTGGTCACAAAGGAGTTACTAATACTATAAAAAAATCTATTTATTTTTTAATGGTACCTTTTGGTCATAACTGAAAACTAAAGTAAACCAATAACAAATCTGGATCGTTCAGACTAAAGCAACACAGAAGCAGAGGATACCATCAGGGAAAAATACATGTCAATACGATCAATAGATCGGAAGATATTGGCAGATGAACTTATGTGCAAATCTTTTTCCAGCACAGGTTAGACTTTGTTCTTTCCCTTGCTGACTGCGTTTTGATCCTCTAGTTTTATATGATCATCTCATTGATCAATATGTCATCTTGGGAAATGCGGGAGGTCCATCATTTTATTGTAACTTCAGCTGCCTATATCTCTGGATTTACCAGTCATTTTAGTATGTGGGTTTCACTAGGGGCTCCTTTTACACATTTGCAATGCAATATTGCACCCCAAGGCACTTGAATGAATATATTTTTTGGGGATATTTATTATAGCAAAAAGTAAAAAATAGTGATTTTTTTTTCAAAATTGTCGGTCTTTTTTAGTTAGTAGAGGAAAAAAATAAAAACCGCAGAGTTGATCAAGAAAATCCCGGACTGCTGCACTCTTTATTCCATGATAAAAACAACAAAAGTCATCCACACAGACAGGAGATAGCAATAGCTAACGCATTTCACATACAAAGATGCTTACTCATCAGCTATGTGAAACGCGTTCGTTTTGCTATCTCCTGCCTGTCTGGATGACTTTTGTTGTTTTTATCATGGAATAAAGATGGAATAAAGATGATCGTTTTTCAGAGTGCAGCAGTCCGGGATTTTCTTGTTCATACAGACTTGCGCACAGTAAGGGTGCGCATCTTCACTGGTCTCACGATTCGATTCGATTACGATTATCAGGTCCACGATTCGCGATGCATCACGATTACTGCGCGCGGTTTTCATCCAAAAAAATTAAGTAGTCAGAAGAACTCAATTTTTTAAATTTTATCTGTTCTTAAAAAAAAAACAACACTCCTTGCATGTAGCAAAGTGTAAACAGTGCAGACAACTTAAAGAGGAGCTCCAGACTGCCCCCAAATGACTACAGAAGATGGTCAGAGACTGCAGACATGATACAGGAGATGGTCAGAGACTGCAGACATGATACAGGAGATGGTCAGAGACTGCAGAAATGGTACAGGAGATGGTCAGAGACTGCAGACATGATACAGGAGATGGTCAGAGACTGCAGAAATGGTACAGGAGATGATCAGAGACTGCAGACATGGTACAGGAGATGATCAGAGACTGCAGAAATAGTACAGGACATGGTCAGAGACTGCAGACATGGTACAGGAGATGATCAGAGACTGCAGACATAGTACAGGAGATGGTCAGAGACTGCAGACCTGCTGGACATGGTAAGGGAGGTGCCAGACTGTCCTATCCAAGATGAATAATACCCCGCCCCCCTCACCACTAACCTGTCCCCATATAATACGATTACCATAGCGCTCCCCTGCCCAGTGTCACCACAGACCAATTCCCATCCTTCTTCCCCCACCTCTACACAGTGAACATGCAAATAGGGCAATAAATCAAAAAATTGTGTGCAGAGCTTTGTGGTGATAATAAATGCACAAAAAAGTCTTACTTATTCAAAGTAATTCCAGTGCTGAGTGTTCTCTGCTGTGTTCAAATCATTCACCAGAAATCAGGAATGGCACAGCAGAGAACACTCAGCACTGGAATTACTTTGAATAAGTAAGACTTTTTTGTGCATTTATTATCACCACAAAGCTCTGCACACAATTTTTTGATTTATTGCCCTATTTGCATGTTCACTGTGTAGAGGTGGGGGAAGAGCAGAGGTGTCCTCCATGCGGCCCCCTTACCTGGCTTGACATGCCGCGGCTCCACTCTCCTCCTCCGTGCTCCACAAGCTGGCCACCGCCACTCTTAGCAGCAGCAGCTCCATGTCCCCGCGAACATGCATACAGCGTCGCTCCTCGCAGGGCAGCAGGGGGATGACGTAAGTCAGAGGCAGCATGAAGGAAAAGCCGGCACGGCTTACTTCCACGGATCTTCGGCGGCTTTCGGCTCCCTTCGGTCATGGAGGCGGGGCATAACGCGGCGCGAGGATGACGTCATCCTCAATCGATGCCTTAAAGCTATAGCATCGATGCCGCATCGTGGAAGGTCGGATGCCGATGCATCGATTCGGCGATTCATTTCAGCAGCCCTAGCGCACAGTCTGCACCTGATCTTCATCAAGGGTGGATAATTTTTAAACCATTGTCCGCAGAGCTTGTGGAGCAGCATCACCTTCGCAGAGTTGATCAAATACCACCAAAAGAAAGCTCTATTTGTGTAAAGAAAAGGACGTCAATTTTGTTTGGGTACAACGTCGCACGACCCTGTGCTGAAAGTATCACAGTACAGGTCATTGTTTCATATGCAGCTGCTCAGAATGAAGCTTCAAAAGATATATACTCGAGTATAAGCCGACCCGAATATGAGCCAAGGCACCTAATTTTACCACAAAAAACTGGGAAAACGTATTGACTCGAGTATAAGCCTAGGGTGGGAAATGCACAGCTACTGTAAGTGGAAAAGAGGGTCAACAATGCCCATTTGCAGCCTCACTGTGCCCATTTGCAGCCTCACTGTGCCCATTTTCAGCCATAGGTCTCCCGAACTTCAAACTCAGTAGTTAAGGGTTCCTAGATGCCCCCTAGCTGCAGCCAAAATTTGGGGTCTCTCATAGTTGCCAACATTGTAAAAAAAAAATGTGGGACACTTTTGTGGCTGTAGGCGGAGCGTACAATAATTAGGGGGCGGGGCATTTGTTTGTAGGCGTGGTTCGAAAAAATATACAAGTGTGGCGCGCTTCGCGTGCCGTGGCGAAAAATGGGCATGGTTTACGCGACATAGTGGGCGTGGCTTAAATGGGCGTGGCTCAAGAGGGTGTGGTTAGAGTCTGAGATGAATGAGGGATGGAGAGGGAGAGAGGGGGAGAGGAGGAGAGGGATTAGAGGGGGAGAGGGAAATGACGGGACAGCAGCCCCACATCCTACACAATAAAAATATGTGTATTCTAGAAAGTTTAACGATCAGCAGATAAAGATACTCCAAACACCTGGTGTTAGCACTTCAATCATCCCGGCACTATGGTTGTTATGGTGTCAGGATGATTGAAGTACATTATTTCTATTATTACATTGTAATATAAAATGAAATCATTCAACTCACCATAATGCCGAATCAGTGGGATCCCTGAGCGTGTCACTAGCCACGTCCCTGCCACCAGCCGTCCGTCCTTGCGTCAGATGTCCCAGCAGAGTCCATCCTTGCATCAGGTGCCCCCAGCGGAGCCCCCTTTACATCAGATGTTCCCAGCGGAGCCCCCCTCACACCAGGAGTCCCCGGCGGAGCCCCCCCTCACACCAGGAGTCCCCGGCAGAGCTCCCCCTGACATCAGGTGTCCCCGGTGGAGCCCCCCTCACATCAGATGTCCCCAGCGGAGCCCCCCCTCACATCAGATGTCCCCAGCGGAGCCCCCCTCACATCAGGAGTCCCCGGCGGAGCTCCCCCTCACATCAGGTGTCCCCGGCGGAGCTTCCCCCCACATCAGGTGTCCCCGGCAGAGCCCCCCCTCACATCAGGTGTCCCCAGTGGAGCCCCCCTCACATCAGGTGTCCCCGGCAGAGCCCCCCCTCACATCAGGTGTCCCCAGCGGAGCTCCCTCTCACATCAGGTGTCCCCAGCAGAGCTCCCCCTCACATCAGGTGTCCCCGGCAGAGCCCCCTTCACATCAGGTGTCCCCAGTGGAGCCCCCCCTCACATCAGATGTCCCCAGCGGAGCTCCCCCTCACATCAGGTGTCCCCGGCAGAACCCCCCCTCACATCAGGTGTCCCCAGTGGAGCCCTTCTCACATCAGGTGTCCCCAGCGGAGCTCCCAGTCACATCAGGTGTCCCCAGCGGAGCTCACCCTCACATCAGGTGTCCCCGGCGGAGCTCCCCCTCACATCAGGTCTCCCCGGCAGTGCCCCCCCTCACATCAGGTGTCCCCAGCGGAGCCCCCCCTCACATCAGGTGTCCCCGGCAGAGCCCCCCTCACATCAGGTCTCCCCGGCAGTGCCCCCCCTCACATCAGGTGTCCCCAGCGGAGCCCCCCCTCACATCAGGTGTCCCCAGCGGAGCCCCCCTTCACATCAGGTCTCCCCAGCAGAGCCCCTCTCACATCAGGTGTCCCCAGCGGAGCTCCCCCTCACATCAGGTGTCCCCAGCGGAGCTCCCCCTCACATCAGGTGTCCCTGGCAGAGCCCCCCCTCACATCAGGTGTCCCCAGTGGAGCCCCCCCTCACATCAGGTGTCCCCAGCGGAGCCCCCTCACATCAGGTGTCCCCGGCAGAGCCCCCCCTCACACCAGGTGTCCCCAGCGGAGCCCCCCCTCACATCAGGTGTCCCCGGCAGAGCCCCCCCTCACATCAGGTGTCCCCAGCGGAGCCCCCCCTCACATCAGGTGTCCCCGGCAGAGCCCCCCCTCACATCAGGTGTCCCCAGCGGAGGCCCCCTCACATCAGGTGTCCCCGGCAGAGTCCCTCCTCACATCAGGTGTCCCCAGTGGAGCCCCCCTCACATCAGGTGTCCCCAGTGGAGCCTCCCTCACATCAGGTGTCCCCAGTGGAGCCCCCCCTCACATCAGGTGTTCCCGGCGGACCCCCCCTCACATCAGGTGTCCCCAGTGGAGCCCCCCCTCACATCAGGTGTTCCCGGCGGACCCCCCCTCACATCAGGTGTCCCCAGTGGAGCCCCCCTTGCATCAGGAGTCCCACAGCGGTGCGCCCCCCCCCTACCTCAGAGGTGTCCTAGTAGTGTCCGCATGGCTAGAACCCCCGCCCCTTTCCATATCGGACTGGCAGCGGGGTGGGGGGGTAGGCGGGGCGAGGCGGAGGGTGGGCAGCGACGCAGGAGCTCCCTCTAGCCCCCCCAGCCGTCTTCCTGAACTTCATTAAAATGGCGGCCGGCGGAGATGTCTCCGCCGGCCGCGGATCTCTAGCGGTGGCGAAAATCCTGAAGAACCGGATTTCTCTGGACATTTACCGGGACACCACAAATTCGGAAATGGCGTCCAAGTCCCAGGAATGTCCCGGGAAATCCGGGACAGTTGGCAAGTATGATCTCTGGACCCAAAAGGGTCCCGAAATGACATTGCTGCAGATGGACACAGTTGACCAACTTTGGGGCCCCGTATCTCAGGGCCACTTTGTGCTAAGCACCCCAAATTTGGTATTCAAACCCAGTGGCACCACAATATATCCAAAGCTGGGGTTTCTAGCACCAAGTGGCCCCGAGATACAGGGCCCCAAATATCGGTTCAGAAAATGTCAAGCACTTTTCTGCAGCAGAGAATGACATTTTATGAACCGATTTTCGGGCCCTGTATCTCGGGCCCACTTGGTGCTAGGAACCCCAGCTTTGGATATGTTGTGGTACTAGTTCCACTGGGTTTGGGGTTCCTAGCACCAAGTGGCCCCGAGATACAGGGCCCCAAAATCGGGTCAGAAAATGAAATTTTTTGCTGCAGAAAAGTGCTTGATTCGAGTATAAGCCGAGGGGGGCACTTTCAGCACAAAAAAATGTGCTGAAAAACTCGGCTTATACTCGAGTATATACGGTAAATGAAATGATAAATACTCATACTTACCTTTTTTTGTTCTGACAGCAAAAAAATACGGGTTCCCGCTGCTTTGCATGACACATGTGCAGTCTCGGGATAAGGTCAACTAGAACCCAGGGCGAGGAGGCCAAACTGCACAAACCCCTCCCCCCAAAAGATGTATGATGAGCATTATGTGTCAGCAAAACACCCCCCCCAAAAAAAAAAAAAACACTGAGCACTAATCTGCATGCTTACCCCCCCCCCCCCAAGCATAAATTCCCCCTCCCAGTACAAATCCACCCCTGCTGAAATCACAATCAAATCACCCCTAAAGAAAAAAATTCACCCCTCCCAGCACAAATTCTCTACCCCTAAAATGTCCCCACCTAGTACACATCACATAAAATCCCAATAAAATACATTTACGTTTTTGGTTGTAACATGACAAAATGTGGATAATGTCCAGGGGTATGAATACTTTTTCAAGGCACTGTACGTTAGGTTCACATCTTTCCATTTTCATGTGTTTTTATCTCAGTTTCCAATGTGCATTGAAGTGTGTTTTTAATGATTTTTAGTTTGTCGTGCATTTTTTTATTTTGGGCCATAAAACCCCATTTCAGGCTCGTCAGTCAGAATAACGAAAAGTTTGTCTGAATTTCGATTTGCAATTAAACAAATCGCACACGTCTGATTGCGTCCAGTGGCAGCGTGGTTGCGGCACAGCTCCACTCCCTCCTATGATTCCTATGGGGTGAGTTGGCATTGCAGTATCATCTACCAAACGCAAACATGCCTAACTTTGATTGCGCCGCGCGGCTGCGGTTGCGTGTACGCGATGCAGAATCCACCTTCACACAGGTGTGCGCAAAGCGGCGTATCGCTTGCCAACCACAGCCTGTTGCATACAAAGAGCGCAACCTTGTGAATGAGCCCCAAAGTGACATGTTTCACTCACCGGGTCGGTTTCGGAGTTAGCGAGGTCGCCTCTATCGCAGCCTTTTAGCGTTTGCTCCAGAGTAATCCATTCTCCTCTAATGGCCAGCTGCAGGATCCTGCGTCCGACCTCCCCGTGCGTTCCGCCACCTCTCTCCGCATCCGACATTTTCTGGTGGCCTCAGGAGGGGTCTTCTCTAGACTGGAAGGAGGTCAGGTGGACATGATGGTCCGGGATGGTGGGACATGGACGGGCCCTGGGATCCTGTGTGCTTCCTCTTAGCAGGAGGTAAAGAAAAGAATCCTCATCTATTGACTGAGATCCGCAGCCTCGCACTCCTCCTGTGTATCCCGTTACCTTGGCTGCAGAGGCTGGGAATGGGGGGGGGGAATTGGCATTTTTCTAGTAGAAGAGAAGAGAACTTCTGTGCAGAATACAAAGGTGACTGTGCTGAATACCAACCACCCGGCGACAACCTCACCCAACCACCCCACACTCTGAGACAACTTCATCCATCTACACAACCACCCCGCGACAACCTCACCCATCTACACAACCCCCCGCACCCTGCGACAACCTCACCCATCTACACAACAACCCCACAGCCTGCGACAACCTCACCCATCTACACAACGACCCCACAGCCTGCGACAACCTCACCCATCTACACAACCACCCGACACCCTGCGACAACCTCACCCATCTACACAACGACCCCACAGCCTGCGACAACCTCACCCATCTACACAACAACCCCACAGCCTGCGACAACCTCACCCATCTACACAACCACCCCACACCCTGCGACAACCTCACCCATCTACACAACGACCCCACAGCCTGCGACAACCTCACCCATCTACACAACGACCCCACAGCCTGCGACAACCTCACCTATCTACACAACCACCCCACAGCCTGCGACAACCTCACCCATCTACACAACCACCCCACAGCCTGCGACAACCTCACCCATCTACACAACCACCCTGCACCCTGCGACAACCTCACCCATCTACTGTACACAACCACCCTGCACCCTGCAACAACCTCACCCATCTACACAACCCCCCGCACCCTGCAACAACCTCACCCATCTACACAACCAACCCACACCCTGCGACAACCTCACCCATCTACACAACAACCCCACAGCCTGCGACAACCTCACCTATCTACACAACGACCCCACAGCCTGCGACAACCTCACCCATCTACACAACCACCCCACAGCCTGCGACAACCTCACCCATCTACACAACCACCCTGCACCCTGCGACAACCTCACCCATCTACTGTACACAACCACCCTGCACCCTGCAACAACCTCACCCATCTACACAACCACCCTGCACCCTGCGACAACCTCACCCATCTACACAACCCCCCGCACCCTGCAACAACCTCACCCATCTACACAACCACCCCACACCCTGCGACAACCTCACCCATCTACACAACAACCCCACAGCCTGCGACAACCTCACCTATCTACACAACGACCCCACAGCCTGCGACAACCTCACCCATCTACACAACCACCCCACAGCCTGCGACAACCTCACCCATCTACACAACCACCCCACACCCTGCGACAACCTCACCCATCTACACAACCACCCCACAGCCTGCGACAACCTCACCCATCTACACAACCACCCTGCACCCTGCGACAACCTCACCCATCTACTGTACACAACCACCCTGCACCCTGCAACAACCTCACCCATCTACACAACCACCCCGCACCCTGCGACAACCTCACCCATCTACACAACCACCCCGCACCCTGTGACAACCTCAGCCATCTACTGTACACAACCACCCTGCACCCTGCGACAACCTCACCCATCTACACAACCACCCTGCACCCTGCGACAACCTCACCCATCTACACAACCCCCCGCACCCTGCAACAACCTCACCCATCTACACAACCACCCCACACCCTGCGACAACCTCACCCATCTACACAACAACCCCACAGCCTGCGACAACCTCACCTATCTACACAACGACCCCACAGCCTGCGACAACCTCACCCATCTACACAACCACCCCACAGCCTGCGACAACCTCACCCATCTACACAACCACCCTGCACCCTGCGACAACCTCACCCATCTACTGTACACAACCACCCTGCACCCTGCAACAACCTCACCCATCTACACAACCACCCCGCACCCTGCGACAACCTCACCCATCTACACAACCACCCCGCACCCTGTGACAACCTCAGCCATCTACTGTACACAACCACCCTGCACCCTGCGACAACCTCACCCATCTACACAATGACCCCACAGCCTGCGACAACCTCACTAATCTACACAACCACCCCGCACACTGCAACAACCTCACCCATCTACATAACCACCCCGCACCCTGCGACAACCTCACCCATCTACACAACCACCCCGCACCCTGCGACAACCTCACCCATCTACACAACCACCCCGCACCCTGCGACAACCTCACCCATCTACACAACCACCCCGCACCCTGCGACAACCTCACCCATCTACACAACCACCCCAAAACCTGCGACAACCTCACTCATCTACACAACCACCCCGAACCCTTGCGACAACCTCACCCATCTACACAACCACCCCACACCCTGCCACAACCTCACCCATCTACACAACCACCCTGAACCCCGCGACAACCTCACCCATCTACACAACCACCCCACAACCTGCGACAACCTCACTCAGCTACACAACGACCCCAAAACCTGCGACAACCTCGGCCATCTACACAACCACCCCGCACCCTGCGACAACCTCACCCATCTACACAGCCACCCCGAACCCTGCGACAACCTCACCCATTTACACAACCACCCCAAACCCTGCGACAACCTCACCCATCTACACAACTACCCCGCACCCTGCAACAACCTCACCCATCTACACAACCACCCCGCACCCTGCGACAACCTCACCCATCTACACAACCACCCTGCACCCTGTGACAACCTCACCCATCTACACAACCACCCCGCACCCTGCGACAACTTCACCCATCTACACAATAACCCCGCACCCTGCGACAACCTCACCCATCTACACAACCACCCTGCACCCTGTGACAACCTCACCCATCTACACAACCACCCTGCACCCTGCGACAACCTCACCTATCTACACAACCACCCCGCACCATGCGACAACCTCACCCATCTACACAACCACCCCGCACCCTGCAACAACCTCACCCATCTAAACAACCACCCCGCACCCAGAGGGACAGTGGGATGGACAGAGGGACAGTGGAATGGACAGGGGGACAGTGGGATGGACAGGGGGACAGTGGGATGGACAGAGGGACAGTGGGATGGACAGAGGGACAGTGGAATGGACAGTAGAATGGACAGAGGGACAGTGGAATGGACAGGGAGACAGTGGGATGGACAGAGGGACAGTGGGATGAACAGAGGGACAGTGGGATGGACAGAGGGACAGTGGGATGGACAGAGGGACAGTGGAATGGACAGGGGGACAATAGAATGGACAGGGGGACAGTGGAATGGACAGGGGGACAGTGGGATGGACAGGGGGACAGTGGGATGGACAGGGGGACAGTGGGATGGACAGGGGGACAGTGGGATGGACAGAGGGACAGTGGGATGGACAGGGGGACAGTGGGATGGACAGGGGGACAGTGGGATGGACAGAGGGACAATGGGATGGACAGGGGGACACTGGGACAGTGCGATGGACAGAGGGACAGTGGGATGGACAGAGGGACAGTGGAATAGACAGAGGGACAGTGGGATGGACAGGGGGACTGTAATGGACTGTACATACCTCTCTCCTGCTGTCCCGTTCTGTAAGCTGTGGGTTGCACTTGCTCCCTGTACACTGGCTGCTCCTTCTGCTGGGCTCCGGCAAGAGCGCTGCATTGACAGGGGCAACAGGGTCAGGGCGGCCGCTGCTTTGCTCTGCATGCAGAAAGAGGGACTGAGGGAGCCGGAATTAGGGGGCGGAGCTGAGATGGACCAAGGAGCGTGCTGGACACGGAGGCGCGCTGCTCAGCGCAGGGCAGCACTGGATAAGCCTCGTTTAGCCGACATCACTGGTTGCTAGATGTGATGCGGGGCGGCCCTAGCAACCAGTTAGTTCGGCTGAGCGATGCAATGTTTATCAGGGTGGCGGGCTGGCGGTATGTTTTTATTTTCATTCCGGGACACTGTATTGTCCCGGAATGAAGGTGCCCGGGACCCGGGACACAAATATGTATTAAGGGACAATCCCAGGCAATCCGGGACACGTGGACAGCCTATTCACCCATCTACACAACCACCCCGCACCCTGCGACAACCTCACCCATCTACACAACCACCCCACAACCTGCGACAACCTAACCCATCTACACAACCACCCCGCACCCTGCGACAACCTCACTCATCTACACAACCACCCCGAACCCTGCGACAACCTCATCCATCTACTCAGCCACCCCACAGCCTGCGACAACCTCACCCATCTACACAACAACCCCGCAACCTGCAACAACCTCACCCATCTACACAACGACCCCGAACCCTGCAACAACCTCACCCATCTACACAACCACTCCGTACCCTGCGACAACCTCACCCATCTACACAACCACCCCACACCCTGCGACAACCTCACCCATCTACACAACCACCCCGCACCCTGCAACAACCTCACCCATCTACACAACCACCCCGAACCCTGCAACAACCTCACCCATCTACACAACCACCTCACAGCCTGCGACAACCTCACCCATATACACAACCACCCCACACCTTGCGACAACCTCACCCATCTACACAGCCAACCAGCAACCTGCGACAACCTCACACATCTACACAACAACCTCGCACCCTGCAACAACCTTACCCATGGGGTGACCGCATTTCCAAACTGCCATTCAGGGACACCCCCCCCCCCCCGCACCCCCCAAAAAATCAACGGGGCAGCGCTGCTATACTGCCGGCAAAATGCCCCTGCGGCGGCATTTTGCAGGCAGATTTAACCCCTTTTAACCCCTTTTCGGCCGCTAGTGGGGGGTTAAAAATAGCGCTGCTTTACCGCTGATGCCCGTGGTGGCACAGTGTGAAAGGGGTCTAATACCAAGGTGGTCACCCTATTTGGAATGAGATAGCCAGACTTTCCGCCACACAGAAATACATATGTGAAAAAAAAAAAAAAAAGAAAAAAAAAAGGAAATTTTATTGTTACGAACATACAGTATCAGATTCTAGAAGGAACATTGTTAAAAGCAACACATGATTCATTGCAATCATGCATGTTCTCATAGAATAGTATTAGTGAGTGAGTAGTGTACAAACCCTGAAGTTTGTTTGGCGGTTCGGGTCGCAGCCCTTGTAGGCAGGAGGAGGCTCAGGAGGAGAGAAGTTGGGCTGCTGGCCTGGCAATGAGCTGCAGGCAGCGGGAGTAGTCGGCCCCTGGACTGGCACTGGGCACAGGCTGCCGTGGTGGAACCTGGCTTACCAGCAGTGCCAGTGGGATGGACATGGGGGCAGTGGGATGGACATGGGGGCAGTGGGATGGACAGAGGGACAGTGGGATGGACAGGGGGACAGTGGGACGGACAGATGGACAGTGGAATGGACAGGGGGACAGTGGGACAGACAGAGGGACAGTGGGATGGACAGGGGGACAGTGTGATGGACAGAGGGACAGTGGGATGGACAGGGGGACAGTCGGATGGACAGAGGGACAGTGGGATGGACAGGGGGACAGACAGATGGACAGTGGAATGGACAGAGGGACAGTGGGACAGACAGAGGGACAGTGGGATGGACAGGGGGACAGTGTGATGGACAGAGGGACAGTGGAATGGACAGAGGGACAGTGGAATGGACAGAGGGACAGTGGAATGGACAGAGGGACAGTGGAATGGACAGAGGGACAGTGGGATGGACAGGGGGACAGTAATGGACTGTACATACCTCTCTCCTGCTGTCCCGTTCTATAAGCTGTGGGTTGCACTTGCTCCCTGTACACTGGCTGCTCCTTCTGCTGGGCTCCTGCAAGAGCGCTGCATTGACAGGGGCAACAGGGTCAGGGCGGCCGCTGCTTTGCTCTGCATGCAGAAAGAGGGACTGAGGGAGCCGGAATTAGGGGGCGGAGCTGAGATGGACCAAGGAGCGTGCTGGACACGGAGGCGCGCTGCTCAGCGCAGGGCAGCACTGGGTAAGCCTCGCTCAGCCAACGTCACTGGTTGCTAGATGTGATGCGGGGCGGCCCTAGCAACCAGTTAGTTCGGCTGAGCGATGCAATGTTTATCAGGGTGGCGGGCTGGCGGTATGTTTTTATTTTCATTCCAGGACACTGTATTGTCCCGGAATGAAGGTGCCCGGGACCCGGGACACAAATATGCATTAAGGGACAATCCCAGGCAATCCGGGACACGTGGGCACCCTACTCACCCATCTTCAAAACCACCCCGCACCCTGCGACAACCTCACCCATCTACACAACCACCCCGCACCCTGCGACAACCTCACCCATCTACACAACCACCCTGCACCCTGCGACAACCTCACCTATCTACACAACCACCCCGCACCCTGCGACAACCTCACCCATCTACACAACCACCCCACAGCCTGCGACAACCTCACCCATCTACACAACCACCCCGCACCCTGCGACAACCTCACCCATCTACACAACCACCCTGCACCCTGCGACAACCTCACCCATCTACACAACCACCCCACAGCCTGCGACAACCTCACCCATCTACATAACCACCCCGCACCCTGCGACAACCTCACCCATCTACACAACCACCCCGCACCCTGCGACAACCTCACCCATCCACACAACCACCCTGCACCCTGCGACAACCTCACCCATCTACACAACCACCCCGCACCCTGCGACAACCTCACCCATCCACACAACCACCCCGCAAGTGGGATGGACAGGGGGACCGTGGGATGGACATGGGGGCAGTGGGATGGACAGGGGGACAGTGGGATGGACAGGGGGACAGTTAGATGGACAGGGGGACAGTGGGATGGACAGAGGGACAGTGGGATGGACAGAGGGACAGTGGGATGGACAGAGGGACAGTGGGATGGACAGAGGGACAGTGGGATGGACAGATGGACAGTGGAATGGACAGGGGAACAGTAGAATGGACAGGGGGACAGTGGAATGGACAGGAGGACAGTGGGATGGACAGAGGGACAGTGGGATGGACAGGGGGACAGTGGGATGGACAGGGGGACAGTTAGATGGACAGGGGGACAGTGGGATGGACAGAGGGACAGTGGGATGGACAGAGGGACAGTGGGATGGACAGGGGGACAGTGGGATGGACAGGGGGACAGTGGGATGGACAGGGGGACAGTGGGATGGACAGGGGGACAGTGGGATGGACAGGGGGACAGTGGGATGGACAGAGGGACAGTGGGATGGACAGGGGGACAGTGGGATGGACAGAGGGACAGTGGGATGGACAGGGGGACAGTGGGATGGATAGGGGGACAGTGGGATGGATAGGGGGACAGTGGGATGGACAGAGGGACAGTGGGATGGACAGGGGGACAGTGGGACAGTGGGATGGACAGGGGGACAGACAGAGGGACAGTGGGATGGACAGGGGGACAGTGGGATGGACAGAGGGACAGTGGGATGGACAGAGGGACAGTGGGATGGACAGGGGGACAGTAATGGACTGTACATACCTCTCTCCTGCTGTCCCGTTCTGTAAGCTGTGGGTTGCACTTGCTCCCTGTACACTGGCTGCTCCTTCTGCTGGGCTCCTGCAAGAGCGCTGCATTGACAGGGGCAACAGGGTCAGGGCGGCCGCTGCTTTGCTCTGCATGCAGAGAGAGGGACTGAGGGAGCCGGAATTAGGGGGCGGAGCTGAGATGGACCAAGGAGCGTGCTGGACACGGAGGCGCGCTGCTCAGCGCAGGGCAGCACTGGGTAAGCCTCGTTTAGCCGACGTCACTGGTTGCTAGATGCGATGCGGGCGGCCCTAGCAACCAGTTAGTTCGGCTGAGCGATGCAATGTTTATCAGGGTGGCGGGCTGTCGGTATGTTTTTATTTTCATTCCGGGACACTGTATTGTCCCGGAATGAAGGTGCCCGGGACCCGGGACACAAATATGCATTAAAGGACAATCCCAGGCAATCCGGGACACGTGGGCACCCTACTCACCCATCTACACAACCACCCCGCACCCTGCGACAACCTCACCCATCTACACAACCACCCCGCACCCTGCGACAACCTCACCCATCTACACAACCACCCCAAAACCTGCGACAACCTCACTCATCTACACAACCACCCCGAACCCTTGCGACAACCTCACCCATCTACACAACCACCCCACACCCTGCCACAACCTCACCCATCTACACAACCACCCTGAACCCCGCGACAACCTCACCCATCTACACAACCACCCCACAACCTGCGACAACCTCACTCAGCTACACAACGACCCCAAAACCTGCGACAACCTCGGCCATCTACACAACCACCCCGCACCCTGCGACAACCTCACCCATCTACACAGCCACCCCGAACCCTGCGACAACCTCACCCATTTACACAACCACCCCAAACCCTGCGACAACCTCACCCATCTACACAACTACCCCGCACCCTGCGACAACCTCACCCATCTACACAACCAACCTGCACCCTGCGACAACCTCACCCATCTACACAACCACCCCACAGCCTGCGGCAACCTCACCCATCTACACAACCACCCCACAGCCTGCGACAACCTCTTCCACCTACACAAACACCCCGCACCCTGCGACAACCTCACCCATCTACACAACCACCCCGCACCCTGTGACAACCTCACCCATCTACTAAACCATCCCGCACCCTGCGACAACCTCACCCATCTACACAACAACCCCGCACCCTGCCACAACCTCACCCATCTACACAACCACCCTGAACCCCGCGACAACCTCACCCATCTACACAACCACCCCACAACCTGCGACAACCTCACTCAGCTACACAACGACCCCAAAACCTGCGACAACCTCGGCCATCTACACAACCACCCCGCACCCTGCGACAACCTCACCCATCTACACAGCCACCCCGAACCCTGCGACAACCTCACCCATTTAGACAACCACCCCAAACCCTGCGACAACCTCACCCATCTACACAACTACCCCGCACCCTGCGACAACCTCACCCATCTACACAACCAACCTGCACCCTGCGACAACCTCACCCATCTACACAACCACCCCACAGCCTGCGGCAACCTCACCCATCTACACAACCACCCCACAGCCTGCGACAACCTCTTCCACCTACACAAACACCCCGCACCCTGCAACAACCTCACTCATCTACACAACCACCCCGCACCCTGCGACAACCTCACCCATCTACACAACCACCCCGCACCCTGTGACAACCTCACCCATCTACTAAACCATCCCGCACCCTGCGACAACCTCACCCATCTACACAACAACCCCGCACCCTGCGACAACCTCACTCAGCTACACAATGACCCCAAAGCCTACGACAACCTCGGCCATCTACACAACCACCCCGCACCCTGCGACAACCTCACCCATCTACACAGCCACCCCGCAACCTGCGACAACCTCACCCATCTACACAACCACCCCGCACCCTGCGACAACCTCACCCATCTACACAGCCACCCCGCAACCTGCGACAACCTCACCCATCTACACAACCACCCCGCACCCTGCGACAACCTCAGCCATCTACTGTACACAACCACTATGCACCCTGCGACAACCTCACCCATCTAAACAACCACCCCGCACCCTGCGACAACCTCACCCATCTAAACAACCACCCAGCAACCTGCGACAACCTCACCCATCTAAACAACCACCCAGCAACCTGCGACAACCTCACCCATCTACAAGATTTCCATTTAGAGAATAAAGATTAAGATTTTTCTGTTTGGGAGATTTACAAATCACGGGTTACACTGCCGCAACTTAGGATCCAACTTGTGAGACCCCAAGTCACATTACATGTGAAATCCCATGTTAGCCCCCCATTCACACCGGTGCAGCTTGTCATGTGATTTGACAGATCCAAACCGAACGACAAGTCCCACCCTATTGTTGGCAATAGAACTCTTCAAATCGGTGTGGCACCAAATTTGCAGTGCTGCACCGATTTGAAAAAGAAGCTACTGCACTATTTTTGGCGATTACCGGTACGGCTTGCAAAGACATCTGTGCATGAAGCCGCACAGATGTCAGCCAAGTCCCCACCTGAAGTTGCACTGACATGCGGCTTTGAAATCGTGAGATTTCAAGTGAAGTCGCACAATTTCAAAGTTGCATTTAGCCCAGGTTCACACTGACTGCGGGAATGAAATGGTGCGAAGTTGGGACTGCATGTCAGTCCCGACTTCGGGGGCAATTTCAGAGACATCTGTGCGGGTTCTTGCACAGATGTCTATTGAAATCGCACTCCGAAGTCGCCAAAAGCAGTACAGAAACTACTTTTGGGTGTTGCACCGATTCAGACGGTGCCATTGCCGGCAATAGCCGCCATTTTGGCATGCGATTTGACAAGTCAAATCGCATCAATGTGAACCTGGGCTCAATGAGAACTGCCTTAACCAGCACCACTGAAGTCGCTCCGACTTTAGAAGAGGTTCCTGTACTACTTCAAGGCGACTTCTATCTGACTTGTGCCCATAGTCTTTAATGGAAGTCGCCTGTTAGGCTCACATTTAACCCTTTGATCACCCCTGGTGTTAACCCCTTCTCAGCCAGTGTCATTAGTACAGTGACAGTGCATACTTTTAGCACTGATCACTGTATTAGTCTCGGTTCACACTGGGCACCGAACTCTGAAGCCGCCCTACTCAGCGCGGATTGCAAACTACTTCTTTAATAGAAGTCACTGCAGGCCGCTCCGAAGTCGCCCCCAAGTAGTGCAGGAACCTTTTTCTAAGTCGGAGCGACTTGAGTCTCTTAGATTAGAACGATTCCATTGTACTGAATGGAGCGCGACTTGTCAGGCGACTTGTGTGAACCGAGATCTAGTGTCACTCGTTACCACAAAGTGTTAGTGTCAGACTGCCCGCCGCAAAATCGCAGTCCCGCGATAAGTCGCCGATCGCCGCCATTAACCAAAACGGAGAGAAAAGTGGACATGTTACACCTGGCAACCAGAAGTAAATGTGATTGGTTGCTATGGGTAACGGTAACAGCTGTTTATGTTATGTCAATGTTTATGAACTGTGTCATGGAGACAATGGGGTTTATTTACTAAAGCTGGAGAGTGCAAAATCAGTCTCACTTCTGGCGAGCAACCAATCAGCTTCCAGGTTTTAGTGCCAAAGTTTAACCACTTCAGCCCCGGAAGATTTTACCCCCTTCCTGACCAGAGCACTTTTTACAATTTGGCACTGCGTCGCTTTAGCTGACAATTGCGCGGTCATGCAACGTGGATCCCAAACAAAATTGACGTCCTTTATTCCCCACAAATAGAGCTTTCTTTTGGTAGTATTTGATTACCTCTGCGGTTTTTATTTTTTGCGCTATAAACAAAAAAAGACCAACAAATAAAAAAAAAAACAAAAAAACAATATGTTCTACTATTTGCTATAATAAATATCCCATAAATGTTTTTAAAAAACAAATTTCTTCCTCAGTTTAGGCCGATATGTATTCTTCTACATATTTTTGGTAAACAAAATCGCAATAAGCGTATATTAATTGGTTTGTGCAAAAGTTATAGCGTCTACAAACTATGGGAAAGATTTATGGCATTTTTATATCATTTTTATGATTTTTTTTTTTTTCTAGTAATGGCGGCGATTTGCGTTTTTTTTGGTACTGCAACATTGCGGCGGACAGATCGGACACTTTTGACACATTTTTGGGACCATTGAAATTTAGACAGCGATCAGTGCTATAAATATGCCCTAATTACTGTATAAATGTCACTGGTAGGGAAGGGGTTAACACTAGGGGGCGATCAAAGGGTTAAATGTGTGTTCCCTGTATGTGTTCTAACTGTATGGGGATAGGACTGACTGGGGGAGGAGACCTATTGTTGTTCCTACTTAGTAGGAACAAACAATAGGTCTCCTCTCCCCTGACAAAATATTTCACTGTAGCACTGTTTACGGGTAGATACACCCCTCTCCTCCCCCTTCCCTCCCCTTCCCTCCTTCTCCCCAGGGCCATCTTAAGAGCATTATAGGCCCCTGGGCAATATAGTGCACTGGGGCCCTGTCTACACTACACCATATCCACTGACCACTACACTACACACCACACTGACCACTACACTACACACCACACTAACCTACCTGATTCCTATACTGACCACTACACTACACACTGACCACTACACACCACACAGACCACTACACTACACACTGAGCACTACACACCACACCACCCTACCTGATTTCTATACTGACCACTACTGCACTATACACTGACCACTACACAATACACTATACACTACCCACAGACCACTACCCAATACACTACATACTGACCACTACACAATACTCTACCCACAGACCAATACACCACACACACACTACACAATACACTACACACAATACACTATACACCACACACACACACACTACACTATACACAACACATTGCACTATACACTGACTTTCTGGCTGCTCCCTCTCCCCAGACCATATCTACCCCCCCCCCCCCCCGAGCCAGCAACAAAACTCACAAGTGAGTCTCTTACCTTTTTTTCTTTCATGATCTGCTCTGCCTCTGCGCCACCGCCTGTCACACTGCCAGACTGCCTGCCCCAGCGGGGACACGATCGGTGACCCGGAGAGGAGGAGGAGAGGAGAAGAAAACATCGGGCACAGACTGCATGCCCCGGCGGGGACATGATCGGTGGCCCGGAGAGGAGGAGGAGAAGAAGGCATCGGGCACAGACTGCATGCCCCAGCGGGGACAATTGAGGACAGGCCAGCCCCATCTGCCGCACATGACCACTTTCGCCCAATCACAGGGCGCCAGGGGCTGGCCTGAGACTGGACAGGATGGCCGGAGCACTGGGTCACAGAAAATTGGAGAGAGGGTACCACATAGATGCTTCGCTGGGGTCGCTGGGCAGGTGGGGCCCCCCAGGCAAGTGGGGACCCCGGGCAACTGCCCAGCGTGCCCAATGGAAAAGATGGCCCTGCTTCTCCCCCTCCTATCCGTTATTTACCCCTGGTTATCTTTTACATTGGTTAAATACTGCGATTCAGAGCTCCTCAGCTCTATATTTTCTACTATGTACTTGTTTATACTTTGTACCTTAAAAATCCAATACATATTTTACAAAAGTTTTTTTTTTAAAAGGAATAAAAGGAATATAAAAAAAAATCATCAAGTATTAATAAAGGCATTGGTGTCCCACTCCACATTCATTCCATATGGGGAGTAGGACTTCAATTCATAAATACAGAAGGTTTCTATACATGAGACACCCCTCTAACTGGACCCACCTCTCCAAGAGGCAACATATTTATCTATAATGAGAAACTGTGTGCCCCTGGGGTCCTTATTGTGATACCGTAAGTAATGTTTAAGGACACTAGGGTGGGTCCTTTTTAATATTAGCGATTATCTCCCAACTGAATACCAACGTCCTATGAAGCAAGCAGAGAAAAAATAAACTTCCTTGACTTGGAGATAGCAATCATTAATCAACAATTTCAGATTAAAACCTACATTAACCACTTAAAGACCAGCCTCGTTATGGATTTTAGGTGTGTACATGTTTAAAACAGTTTTTTTTGTTAGAACATTACTTAGAACCCCCAAACATTATATATTGTTTTTTTTCTAACACCCTAGAGAATAAAATAATCATTGCAATACTTTTTTTGCACCGTATTTGCGCAGCGGTTTTATAAGCGCACTTTTTTTGGAAAAAATTCACTTTTTTGAATAAAAAAATAAGACAACAGTAAAGTTAGCCCAATTTTTTTTATATTGTGAAATATAATGTTAAGCCAAGTAAATTGATACCCAACATGTCACGCTTCAAAATTACGCCTGCTCGTGGAATAGCGTCAAACTTTTACCCTTAAAAATCTCCATAGGCGACGTTTAAAAAATTTTACAGGTTGCATGTTTTGTGCTACAGAGGAGGTCTAGGGCTAGAATTATTGCTCTCGCTCTACCAGTCGTGGCAATACCTCACATGTGTGGTTTGACCACCGTTTTCATATGCGGGCTCTACTCACGTATGTGTTCGCTTCTGCGCACGAGCTCATCGGGACTGGACGCTTTAAAAACATTTTCTTTTCTTTTCTTATTTATTTTACTTTATTACATTTATTTTTGCACTGTTTTTTTTTTTTTTTTTTAAATTTGGATCACTTTTATTCCTATTACAAGGGATGTAAACATCCCTTGTAATAGAAAAAAGCATGACAGGTCCTCTTAAATATGAGATCTGGGGTCAAAAAGTCCTCAGATCTCATATTTGGACAAAAATGCAAAAAGAAATAAGGCCTGGCTGGGTTCAGTTCCTCGCAGTGAATTTCTTTGGCTGGACAAAGGCCCAAATTTGCCTGGAGAAGGGCTACAGTAGCAAGGAGGTAGATGTAGAAATACAGAAGGCTTATAACCTGGGTAGAAGCTCCCTTTTGATTGATAAACCCCATCGGACGAATGATGATATGTTCAAATGGTCCTTCTTTACATCTTTTTTCCATCCAACACAAGCAAATTAAGGGCATCCTTAATAAACATTGGGATGTTCTTAAGAATGATCGCATATTGGGCCCCCATCTTGTCAGAAAAAGCTAGGGTAGTGTACAGGGGAGCTCCCTCTCTTCAAGGTAAAATTGCCCCTAATGTTATTAACACCCCGCTGTGAGAACTTAATTTCCATAGGTGTAATGTTTACTGCCACAATTCTTGTGCATGAAAAAAGACTGATATGCTTGTATCTACAGTCACTAATCGTAACTACCAGATTAAACATTTTACCACCTGTGCTAGTAAAAATGTTGTGTTCCTACTGACTTGTCCATGTAAGAAACAATAAGTGGGGAGCACTATACGACCTTTCTCTGAAAAAGTAAATAAACATATTGCTATTATTAAAATGACCTAACCAACCATAGTGTCCCTAAACATTACTTAAGGTATCACAATAGGGACCCCAGGGGCACACAGTTTCTCATTATAGAGAAATATGTGCCCACTTGGAGAGGTGGGACAAATAAGAGGGGTGTCCCATGATTAGAAACCTTCTGGATTTATGAATTGAAGTCCTACTCCCCATGTGGAATGAATGTGGAGTGGAACACCAATGCCTTTATTAATACATGATTATTATTTTTTTTTAGGGCTGGGGAAATTAAAAATTAATTCTTAGAATAATCGTTAATTTTTTTGATCGATCAAAATTTTTTTATCGGTAGGCTGCCTGCCCTGGGGCCGCTTTGGGCCAAGCTGTGGCTGCAGCGCAGCGCTCCATTCCCTCCTCCTCCACTATATGTCATACACAGTCTGCGGGCATCTCCCGCTGTGTGTCTCTGAGCTGAGTGTGGAAACTTTGGCCGCGCTGTGAGAAAAGTCCCACCCTCCTCCTAGATCTGCTCATGTGATAGACGCAGTGTTCTGTCTATCACACAAGCTGATCTAGGAGGAGGGCGGGACTTTTCTTACAGCGCGGCCAAATTTTTCACACTCAGCTCGGAGACACACAGCGGGAGATGCCCACAGACTGTGTAATCCAAGCACAGGCACTGACTACAGTGAGGCTGCGATTATGGGCACGGTGAGACTGCATTATGGGTACGGTGAGACTGCATTATGGACACGGTGAGGCTGCCATTATAGGCATGGCGAGGCTGCGATTATGAGCATGGTGAGACAGCATTATGGGCACGGTGAGGCTGCTATTATAGGCATGGCGAGGCTGCGGTTATGGGCACGGTGAGACAGCATTATGGGCACGGTGAGGCTGCGATTATGGGCACAGTGAGGCTGCGATTATGGGCATGGTGAGACTGAATTATGGGAACGGTGAGGCTGCGATTATGGGCATGGTAAGTCTGAGATTATGGGCATGGTGAGACAGCATTATGGGCACGGTGAGACAGCATTATGGGCACGGTGAGGTTGCGATTATAGGCATGGCGAGGCTGCGGTTATTGGCATGGTGAGACAGCATTATGGGCATGGTGAGGCTGCGATTATGGGCACAGTGAGGCTGCGATTATGGGCATGGTGAGACTGCATTATGAGAACGGTGAGGCTGCGATTATAGGCACGGTAAGTCTGAGATTATGGGCACGGTCAGTCTGAGATTATGGGCACGGTGAGACTGCATTATGGGCATGGTAAGGCTGCGATTATGGGCACGGTGAGGCTGCGATTATGGGCACGGTAAGGCTGAGATTATGGGTATGGTGAGACTGAGTTTATGACGTGTGACATCCTAGCCATGCCTCGCTATGTCCGGCTTCGGCCGTTGCCATAACAACGGTGCTAAATCAGCTAAAAGTAGTTGGATCTGTATGTGTGTTATAATTAATCAAAATTAGTCGATTAATCGATAAAAAAAAAATCGATTAATCGAACACGAAAATTTTAATCAGTAACAGCCCTAATTTTTTTATATTCCTATGCCTTTTTTGATATACTGTATATGAGATATTCAATTCATAATAAGCAAGCGTATATTTAATTTATATCAATTGGGGGATTCATCTACCTAAAAGATTCAATATTGGGTTGTAAATAAATGTATTTTATTTTAATAATGTATTTATATAATCCGATTGTTTAGATGTATGATTGTTTTTTTTAAATACTATTATATATAGATTAATTGTTATGATCATGACACTGTTGATCTTCATTAGCATTTCGATTTATCATAGGCTTTTATAATTTTTTATTCTCATTAATAATATGTTTGTTTTTTAATTCTGGCTTTGTAGATGTCTCTCTATCTGGTGATAGGAGGTCTGGTATACACATCTTTTTCAATTTTAATATTAATATCAATTTACATGGATAATTTAGTTATATCTTTTTTAAGCACGTGTTCACAATGTATAACCTCGCCTTTTTATTTATATGTTACAGGATAATAATTAAGAACCATTTAGTGGTATTATGCTGATAAAAAACCTTTCGTATAGAGACGACGTTTGGAACGCATTCTTGTTACCATCCCGGTTTAAGATCGATGCATGCCGCTCTGGACGTCAGTATCCAGACGACGCATGTGCTCTCCCTCTGGTCAGTACGAGATTGATGTTTGAGGTGACGCATGTGCGGCCACCTTGAGCAGATCGAGGTGTGAGGCGCACACCAGACGCCATCTTGGAGGTATTCCCGGGGAGACATGAAATATGCTAATAACTTCCACAGGCTTGGAAATAAATTGACAAACTTTAAATGAATTATTTATATATACGCAATGACCGGTTTGGACCCTTACTCCAGATGATGTCTTATTAAAAGAAACGCCGTAAGAGCTGAGTCTTATCCATGCCATTGCGTACCATATTGCTTCTGTGACTATTTTTTTGGGATGATTTGATGAGCGGTGTAAATTCATGCCTGATGTAAGTGGTCTGTACTTTTAATAAAATTTCATATTAGTGGTTTTACACTATGTGGAGGTGTTTTATCTTTTATGATTGTTGGACCACATGATATAACCGAGAGAGTGGGCCTTCCCCCATAAGGATACGGTATGCTGTCAGATCCTTGGAGCCTTCCCTTTGGAGATATACACTTTTTACAGCTTGTTTGACTCCGTGCCTCTGGTGTCTGGGTCCATCAATTCCAGGAAGCGTGTTTAACCCTCCCTTGGGTGGTGGATGTTTACACTGTGGTGACTTCTTAACCACCTCAGCCCCGGAAGAATTTACCCCCTTCCTGACCAGTTCGTTTTTTGCAATTCGGCACTGCGTCGCCTTAACTGACAATTGCGCGGTCATGTGACGTGGCTCCCAAACAAAATTGACGTCCTTTTTTCCCACAAATAGAGCTTTCTTTTGGTGGCATTTGATCACCTCTGCGGTTTTTATTTTTTGCGCTATAAACAAAAAAATAGCGACAATTTTGAAAGAAACTCATTTTTTTGTAGTTTTTGCTATAATAAATATCCCCAAAAAATATTAAAAAAAAACATTTTTTTTTCCTCAGTTTAGGCTGATACGTATTCTTCTACATATTTTTGGTAAAAAAAATAGCAATAAGCGTTTATTGATTGGTTTGCGCAAAAATTATAGCACTTACAAAATAGGGGATAGTTTTATGGCATTTTTATTATTATTTTTTTTTTCTACTAGTAATGGCGGCGATCAGAGATTTTTATCGTGACTGCGACATTATGACGGACACATCAGACATTTTTGACACATTTTTGAGGCCATTGTCATTTATACAGCAATCAGTGCTATACAAATGCACTGATTCCTGTGTAAATGACACTGGCAGTCAAGGGGTTAACCACTAGGGGGCTAGGGAGGGGTTAAGTATGTCCTGGGGAGTGTTACTAACTGTGGGGGGGGCGTGGCTACGTGTGACACGTCACTGATCTCTGCTCCCGATCACAGGGAGCAGAGATCAGTGACTGTGTCACTAGGCAGAACGGGGAGATGCTGGTTTACATCAGCATCCCCCGTTCGTCCTCTCTGTGAGGTGATTGCGGGTATCCCCGCTGCGATCGAGTCTGCGGGACCTGTGACCTGACTCACGGAGCTCCCGGCCGGCGCGCGCGTGCCACCGGCGGCGCGCACATAATGGCACGGCGGCAAATTCAAAGAGACATACGGGTACACCCATTTGCCCAGCTGTGCAATTCTGTCAACGCACATCGGTGTGCGCCGGTCGGGAACCGGTTAAGTGGACACTCTTAACAGTGATTCGAATGAAGGCCTTTGGCTTCTATTATATAGACTTTTTACACATATTCACCTGATTTTCGCACTTATATGCACTTGGCAGTTATCTACCAAAGTTTATTATTTTTTATGACATAACAGAATGTTGGAGGTCAATGTATGTAAAGATATATAATATACTGTTTTTGTTCTCTCTTCCCCTAATAAAATCTGAGATGGGTGCTATAAAAAGACCAAATAACCTCCAATCCATACAGATATGAATCCCTTGTTGTCGGAGGAAATTTTGACATTCACACACGTTAAAATCAGCAATTTTTTTTGCTAGAAAATAACTTGGAGCCCCCAAACATTATATATTTTCTGAAAGTAAAGGCCCTAGAAAATAAAATGGTGTTGTTGGTGTTTTTATTTTGCACAATCTTTGCATACTTAATTATCAAACGCATTAATTTCAGGAAAAAACACAATCAAATTAAAATTGAATTTCATTGCAAAAAAACAAAACAAAAATATACCCTTTTTTTGTTTTGTAAAATATAACAGATGGTTTTGCTTTGAGTAAAAAGATTATGAAGTTGCAAAAAACGATGGTACCCTAAATTCTCCATAGGTAACGCTTTAAAAGTCTCTACAGGTTATCAGTTCAGAGGTAATCATGAATTATGGCCCTAGAATTATCACTTCGGCGTTCCTGATGATACCTCACATGTGTGGTACAATTGATATTACTTACACATGTTCGCCCTACCCTGCAATTTCTTATACGGGATGTGTGTGTGTGGTGATGGGGGTTTCATTTTTTTTTTTAATAATTCTTTTTTTTTATTTTGAAAACATTTTTTAAAGTTTAGAACCCCATAAAAGTGTTTTGGTGGCTCCAGAGTCGCCCGATCAGTTTTATCAGAAAGCCATTTGCTGACTCATCTGTTAGCTTGATTTAAACCACTTGTCTATGTGGTATGACGGTTATAAAAATACCTTGGTACACAAATGTGTAAATAATATCTAGGATGGCTTCTGTCAAAAAAGTTGAGGCCGAAAACCCTCCACTACACATATAAGATAAACAATGCGATCTCATTGAATTCTAAAAAGACTTGTCTTCATGAGGTGATTCGTAGGCCTCCTGTACACTGATCTGATATATGAACATCAGACATTCCTGACAGAAAAAAATGCGAGGATGAGCTGTATACAACTTATTATTAATATTATTATTATACAGGATTTATATAACGCCAGCAGTTTGCGCAGAACTTTACAATATAAAGGAGGTCAATAGAATTACCACACAGTTCAATACAGAAGGAATAGGAGGGCCCTCTCTCATGGAGCTTACAATCTAAAATATGTACACATACAGTACACGTCTTTCCACAGTTAAACACATCTATGGAACTTTTCTCCTAGAAAACACAATGGGGGTTATTTACTAAAGGAAAATCCACTTTGCACTGAAAGTGCACTTCGAAGTAAAGTGGCTGTAGATCTGAGGGGGACATGCAAGGAGAATAAAAAACAGCATTTTAGCTTGCACATGATTGAATGATAAAATCAGCAGAGCTTCCAGTTATTTCAGATCTACCCCTTAGATTTAGAGCGACTGCACTTCCAAGTACACTATCAGTGCACTTTCAAGTGCATTTGCATTACAAAGTGGATTTGCCTTTTGTAAATAACCCCCAATGTGTAATAATATCAGGAACATTTTTACAGCCGTGTGAATGAGGCCTAAAAATTCTTCTAGCTTTATTTTAATGAAGGAAGTGTGACATATGTGCATATAGGTGCAAAAATACTGATGTATGTAAAATGCAGATTTCTGTATTTTTTAGATTGCTCTATATGCAGTGCATGTTTATGCTCCTGTGTGTATAGGCAATTTAAAAACATTGGTTTGTATTTACATCAGTAAAAAAAAAAGAAAAAAAGAAAAAAAGCCTGTTTGCCTAAAAACGCTGCATTTTAACTCTGGGTTCACACTAGTGCGATGCGGGAACCAGTGCGATTCCAGCACTGGTTCCCGCATCGCTCCTCTCCCGCAGGCAGTTCACACTGCCTTCTGCAAACCGCTGCGGGTGTTATTAACAAAGTTAATGACACCGGCAGTTTAGTTCACAGATCGCAGTGCGAACTGTGAACTTGCACAGGAATCGGATCGCATAGCTGAGAACACCCATGCGATCCGATTCTAGTGGAGGGAAAAACAAGTCCCTGCACTATTTTCTGTACGAATCTAATGCGAGTTCAGCCATACAACTGTATAGCGCGGGTGCAAATCACAGGCGATCTCTGAGATCACAGCAGCGTGAACCCGGGCTTAGAGGCCTAATTCACCAAAAACAAACAGCAATCTGTGTTGTTAATAGTTGTATTGTAAGCTCCATGAGCAGGGCCCTCCAATACCTTCTGTATTGAACTGTGTTGTAATTGTACTGTCGCAAACCATTGGCAATATATAAATCCTGTATGAGAATAATAGTAAACAGTTCTATACAGCCCATCCTCGCACTTTTCCTGTCAGGAATGTCTGATATATCAGGTCAGTGTACAGGAGGCCTATGAATCACCTCATGAAGACAGTTTATTTAGAATATGTTGAGATCGCATTGTTTATTATATATGCCATCCCATCCCAAACAAGTTTATAGGGCTCAAAAAATAAAAAATAAAATTGTTCAAAATAAATAAAAATAATTAACCACTTGCTTACTGGGCACCTAAACCCCCCTCCTGCCCAGTCCAATTTTCAGTTTTCAGCGCTCTCACTATTTGAATGACAATTACGCGGTCATGTAACACTGTACCCAAATCAAATTTTTATTATTTTTTCCCCACAAATAGAGCTTTCTTTTGGTTGTATTTGATCACCCCTGGGTTTTTGATTTTTTGTAAATAAAATGAAAAAAGACCGAAAATTCTGAAAACAAAAACAAAACGGTTTTATATTTTGTTATAAAATTTTGCAAACAGGTAATTTTTCTCCTTCATTGATGTACGCTGGTGAGGCTGCACTGATGGGCACTAATATGTGGCACTGATGGGTACTGATAAGGCGGCACTGATAAGGCGGCACTGATAGGCTGCACTGGTGAGCACTGAGAGGTGGCACATTTGGGTGGCATGGATGGGCGGCACTGAAAGGCATTGATAGATGGCACTGATGGGTGACACTGATAGCTGGCACTGATGGGTGGCACTGATGGGCACTGATGGGTGGCAGTAATGGGCACTGGTAGGTGACACTGATAGGCAGCACTGCTAGATGGCACTGATGAGTTACTGATTGGCATCACTGGTGGGAATTGATAGGTGGCACTCTTGGGCATTGATAGGTGGCACTGATATTCACTGGTGGGCACCGATTGATGGCACTGTGGGCACTGGCAGGTGGCACTGGCAGGCAGTACTGGTTGGCGCAGATGAGGCGGCTGTGCCTCTTTCTCTTTGGGACCGATGTCCCTTCAACAGAAGCCGGTGATCTGCTTTTGACAGTGTGAGGAAAAAAAAAAAACGATTACCGAGCTTCTGTTTACATCACGTGATCAGCTGTCATTTGCTGACAGCTGATCACGTGGTAAGGGGCTGATCACAGGTGATCACAGAGCGCGCCACGAGCGACCCACAGGGGGTGCACGGGGAGCGTGCAAAGGGGAGGACGTCTATTGACGGGCTCCTGGCAATGTAGGGGCGCGCTGTAGCCGTCATTCGGCTATAGCACGGATGGGAAGAGGTTAAAAAAATGTAAAGCCCTTCCTCCCCGTCACCCTCCACACAGCTCATATAAGAAGTCGCAGGGTAATGCAATCACACATATGTAAACATCAATTGTGCCAATTCCGTCAGAATGCGTGCAATAATTCTAGGGCCATAATTCATGATTACCTCTAAATTATTAACCTGTAAAGGCTTTTAAAGCCTCAGCTATGGAGAATTTTGGCTACCGTAGTTTTTTGCAATTCCATGAGCATGCCCAATTTTAAGACTTGACACATTTGGTATCATTTTACTCAATGCAACCCCATCTTTTAAATGTTATCAAAAATTAGGAATTATATTGTGTTTTTTTGCCCTAAAATTCATTAAAATATATGTTTGATTAATAAATGCACAAATATTGTGGAAAAATAAATTGCATAAATGAAAGAGAACATCACATATAAAAGATGGGGTTGGTTGAGTAAAAAGATGCCAAAGTATTAAAATTGTGAAATCACAAAAAAACATGGTACTCAAAATATTCCATAGGTGATGCTTTAAAAGCATTTACAGGTTATCAGTTTAGAGGTAATCATGAATTACGGCCATATAATTACAACAGTGATCACTTTGACGCTCCTGATGATACCGCACATGTGTGGTACAATTGAGGTTACATACATGTGCATGCCATACTCTTATATGGGGTGTGTGTGGGGGGGGTGGCAAGGGGGGTGTTATATTTTTTAAAATTATTTTTATTTAGTTTGATCAATTTCTTTTTAATTTGGGAGCCCCGTAAATGTGTTTCGGTAACTGCAGAGCCGTCCGATCATTTTTATCAGAAAGCCCTTTACCGGCTCAGCTGTGAGCTTCATTTAACCACTTGTCTACATGGTATGATGATTATAAACATACCTTGGTAGACAAATGTGTAAATAAAATCTGGGATGGCTCCTGTGAAAAAGGCTAGGCCGAAAATCCTCCAATACGCACATATATTACACAATGCGAGCTCATAGAATTATAAATAAAAACGTCTCTATGAGGTGATTCATAGGCCTCCTGTACACTGACCTGATATATGAACATCAGACATTCCTGACAGGAAAAATGTCAAGATGGGCTGTATAGCACTTATTATTGTTATTATTATTATACAGGATTTATATAGTGCCAACAGTTTGCGCAGCGCTTTACAATATAAAGGGGGTCAGTAGAATTACCACACAGTTCAATACAGAAGGAATAGGAGGGCCCTGCTCATTAAGCTTACAATCTAAATTATGTATGCATACACGTCTTTACACAATTAAATGTGTAAGTGTTATACAGCCCATCTTCGCATTTTTCCTGTCAGGAATGTCTGATGTTCATATATCAGGTCAGTGTACAGGAGGCCTACGAATCACCTCATAGAGACGTTTTTATTTATAATTCTATGAGCTCGCATTGTGTAATATATGTGCGTATTGGAGGATTTTCGGCCTAGCCTTTTTCACAGGAGCCATCCCAGATTTTATTTACACATTTGTCTACCAAGGTATGTTTATAACCACTTCAATACCGGGCACTTTCGCTCCTTCCTGCCCAGGACAATTTTCAGCTTTCAGCACTGTCGCACTTTGAATGACAATTGCGCGGTCATGCTACTCTGTACCCAAACTAATTTTTTATCATTTTCTTCCCACAAAAAGAGCTTTCTTTTGGTGGTATTTGATCACCTCTGGGGTTTTTATTTTTTGCTAAACAAACTAAAAAAGACCAAAGTTTTGGAAAAAAAATTTTTTTTTTCGCTTCGGTTAAAAAAATTTTGTTTTCTCCTTCACTGACGGGCACTGATGAGGCGGCACTGATGGGCACAGATGAGTTGGCACTGATAATGTGGCACTGATGGGCACTGATGAGGGGGCACTGATGAGGAGGCACCGATATGTGGAATTGATGGGCACTGATGAGGCGGCACTGATGGGCACTAATGAGGCGGCACTGATGGACACGGATGAGTTGGCACTGATAACGTGGCACTGATGGGCACTGATGAGGAGGCACTGATATGTGGAATTGATGGGCACTGATATGCAGCACTGATGGGCACCAGTAGGTGGCACTGATATGCAGCACTAATGGGCACTGATAGGCGTCACTGATGGGCACTGATAGGTGCCACTGATGGGCACTGACAGGCGGCACTGATGGGCACTGACAAGTGGCTGTGATGGGCACTGACAGGCGGCTGATGGGCACTGACAGGCGACACTTATAGGTGGTACCGATTGGCATTGACAGGTGGCACTGATGGGCAGCACTGATGATGAGGTACTGATGAGGTTCTGACAGGTGTTACTGCAGGGCACTGATTGGCAATGTGATGGGCACTGACTGGCACTGTGGTGGGCACTGATTGGCACTTTATTGGGCATTGACAGGCGATCCTGAGGGGGCACATCTCTCTGAGGACCCCGCTCTGATGTAAACCACCAGTGGGTCTGTCACAGCTGAAGGAGCTCCCCAACCCCCCTCCCTTGTTGCAAGGCACGTTTGTGTGGTTCGTCACCCTTTTATGGAAAGGGGGGACGGTATTTATGATTTATGAAATTTGTAAATGAGTCGTTTTATGGCTGAGCAAAGTTATATTTTAAAGATTAATAAAGTTCAAGGAAATGTATTAATAAATAATATATTAAAAATATTTAGAAGTTGTTATTCATTGGAAAATGTATTTAAAACCAATAAATGTGTCGCGGCCATAATTTTGCCACTCAATGGTGTCTGTATTATTTATTTGGTAAATTTAAGCTACCGGTAGATTATAAACAAAGGGAGAAAGTGCAATCTGCATTCCCATTATTGCGCTCACTGCGATGCAATTGGCACAATTGATGTTTACATATGAGTGATCGCATTACCCTGCGACTCCTTATATGAGTTGTGTGGGGGGTGACGGGGAGGAAGGGCTTTACATTTTTTTTTTTTTTTATTATTAATTTCATTTATTTTGAACAATTTTCTTTTACATTTTTTGAGCCCTATGAACTTGTTTGAGTCCAGGGACGTCCGATCAATTTTATCAGAAAGCCTTTTACCGGCTCAGCTGAGAGCTTGATTTAACCACTTGTCTACGTGGTATGACATTTATGAACATATCTTGGTAGACAAGTGTGTAAATAAAATCTGGGATGGCTCCTGTGATAAAGGCTAGGCCGAAAACCATCCAATACACACATATATTACACAATGCGAAATAATTGAATTCTCAATAAACTGTCTTCATGAGGTGATATATAGGTCTCCTGTACATGGACCTGATATATGAACATCGGATATTCCTGACAGAAAACATGTGAGGATGGGCTGTATAGAAATTATTATTTTTATTATTATTATTATTCAGAAATCATATAGTGCCAACAGTTTGCGACAGTACAATTACAACACAGTTCAATACAGAAGGAATAGGAGGGCCCAGCTTACAATAAAAATATTAACAACACAAATAACTGTTTATTTTTGGTAAATTAGGTCTCTAAAAATGCAGCGTTTTTAGGCATTCGGGCATTTTTTTTGTTTTACGGATGTAAACACAGACCATTGTTTTCAAAGTGCCTGTACACACAGGAGCATAAGCATGTGCTGCATATAGAGCAAAAAAAAATAAATATAGAAATCTGCATTGCCTGTCAGTATTTTTGCACCTATACACGCATATGTCACACTTCCTTCATGAAAATAAAGCTAGAAGAATTTTTAGGCCTCATTCACACAGCTGTAAAAATGTTCCTGATATTATTACACATTGGGGTTGATGTACTAAAGGCAAATCCACTTTGCACTACGAGTGCACTAAAAGTCACTGTAGATCTGAGGGGAAGATCTGAAATGAGGGGAAGCTCTGCTGATTTTATCATCCAATCAAGTGCAAGCTAAAATACTGTTTTTTATTTATCTTGCATGCCCCCCTCAGATCTACAGCGACTGCACTTCCAAGTGCACTTTTAAGTACATTTGCAGTGCACTTGTAGTGCAAAGTGGATTTGCCTTTAGTCAATAACCCCCATTGTGTTTTCTAGGAGAAAAGTTCCTGCATAATGATCAGCAAAATACTTGTGTTTAGATGTGTTTAATTGTGTAAAGACGTGTAGGTGTGCATAATTTAGATTGTAAGCTCCATGAGCAGGGCCCTCCTATGGGATTGCATGCAGCCCACGCCCCAAAACCTAACAATATTCCCCCAAATACAGTCAAAAATTTAAGAAAAACACCACACAAATTATTGGCATATATAATGGCCGCGGCACATTATTGGTTTGCAATAAATCATAAATATTTATTAATTTTTTATTCAACCAAAAAAAGTCAAGTAAATATGAATATCTATCTATAAGCTCAGTTATTGGAACTCGAGCCATATTGAATTAAAAGAAAATTAAATGTCCCCACAAGCCGGTATTTGTTTGCAAAATAAAAACCGGCCTAACCCACAACCGCGGTCATCTCTATACAATTTTGCAAACCAAGATTAAAAAGGTCAATGCCAATATCTGACAGATGAATTCCGTCTGGTCGATAAAACCCCGGAATACCATCTTCTAAATCTATGTACGCAAAACCATGAAGGATAGGTAAAAACGTAGAAATCGCTCTATTGACTCTCTTTCTTCTTCTCCATGACCCTTCTATGATCAGAAGAAAACCAGCACAATCTCGGCACTATTTCAGAAAAAATAATGACAGTATCGGGGGAAACCAACTGAAATCGCTGAAGGTCACAATTAATTCGAGAAATGTTATCTAAAGTTCTTATTTTACATAAATAATTTCCTCCTACATGTACAATTAAAATAGTTGTCAAAGGCCAAACTTCAAATAGGCGATCTAACACATTATAATGTTGACACCATTGAAGACCTCAAATTCCTTTCCATAGCACAATAAATTCATCCAGAGGCATCGATAAATTTTCACTGTAAATACGCTGTTCAGCTCTTTTGCTTGCCCAATAAATGTAGGAGTGTCCCACAATCCAGACACATTTCTTGACCCCTAAAGAGATCAAATAAAGGCCCATCAGTGCCACCTATCTATGCCACCTATCAGTGCCGCCTTTTTAGTGCCCATCAGGGCAGCCTATCAGTGCCCATCAGTGCAGCCTCATCAGTGCACATCAATGAAGGAGAAAAATCACTTGTTTTCAAAATTTTATAACAAAGTCTCAATTTTTGGTCTCTTTTTCGTTTTTTTAATCAAAAAATAAAAATCCCAGCAGAGAAAAAATACTACCAAAAGAGAGCTCTATTTGTGTGAAAAAAAAAAAAATATTAAAAATGTAATTTGGGTACAGTGTTGCATGACCGCGCAACTGTCATTCAAAATGTGAGAGCGCTGAAAGCTGGTCTGGGCAGGAAAGGGATTTAAGTGCCCAGTAAGCAAGTGGTTAAAAAGAAATTGATCAAACTAAATAATAAAAAAAATATATATATATATTACCCCCCCTGCACCCCCCACACACCCCATATATAAGAAATTGTAGAGTAGGGCGTGCACATGTATGTAACATCAATTGCACCACACATGTGAGGTATCATCAGGAGCGTTAAAGTGATCACTGTAATTATATGGCTGTAATTCATGATTACCTCTAAAATGATAACCTGTAAATGTTTTTAAAGCATCACCTATGGAATATTTTGAGTACCGTGTTTTTTTGTGATTTCATGAGTTTGCACAATTTTAAGATTTGGCATATTTTTACTCAACCCAACCCCATCTTTTATAATTTGATGTTCTCTTCCATTTTGCAATTTATTTTTCCACAATATTTGTGCACTTATTTATCAAACTTTTATTTCAGGAAAAACCACACTAAAATGAATTTTAGGGCAAAAAAACAAAATATAATTCCTAATTTTTGATAAAATATAAAAGATGGGGTTGCATTGAGTAAAATTATACCAAATGTGGCAAGTCTTATGTAGCGCTGGTAGATTTTTATCTACCGCTGATAGGTAAATTTAGTGGGTCGCTTATTATAGGAAGTTAGATTCACCTCTGTTCCGGCTTGGCTGACGTTGCATGCAGTTCCGCATTGTGCCGGTGGGTGTCGTTGTCACCATGGGCTGGTGTTGGAAAAGCAACGTGTTGAAGCGGATGAGTGCTCCTCTTTCCCGGCGATAACTCGGTGGAGGTGGTCCTCCGAGTTGCATTCTGGGAGAGGGTATTTATGGGACAGACGCCATGTTTTAGGGGTTCGTTTTCAGCCACCTGCTGGCCCTCCTGGCCGACGGGGGTGCACTGGGAGTGCCACCTCGTGGTCCTCCGTTCGCTGCGGCGTATAGGTGGGCCCAGAAGCTTGTCTGGGGCCTACCACAGCAGCGGAGAAATGGTCCTGAGCTGTCTTTCCTGAGTAAAGAAGATGGACAACTGAGGAGATCCCAGGGGAGGACCCGTCATGGAAGGATCATGCAGAGTGCTGGTCTGGAGAGGGGACTGGTGACTCAGTTGGAGGACGCATTCCAAAGAAATCTTACAGTATAGTACTGCCGGGTTGGCTTAAAGGTTCAAGTACTGTATCTGACATTCATCACAAACCAATACATTCTGTGGCAGAGGATCGTACGGGTTTCATTCCAGATAAGTCTGTGGCAGACTTTTGTTCGTGCTACGTGCTGGCTGCTGGGCAAGTGAGAGATGTCTATCCAGGCGGGCAAAGATTGAATCCTACAAAAGAGGGACTATTCAATTGCAAGTGTTCAATTACAAAGAATGTTTTGAAGAAATACAACAGAAAGGTATTTGAGCTTCCCAGAAGCTTTCCTACTACCTCTTTCCTGCTACTTCCCTTATTTGTTTAATAAAGCATTGGAAAACCCACTCAAGTGTTTGGTGCTTATATCGTCCAGAGGTAAACTCAACAGAACCCTAGAGCCGGTGCCGGTGAAACAGAGGTGTCGAGAGTGAAGGTAACAAGCCCGCTTAAACCAGCAGCTTCACCGAGAGTTATTGCTACACTTAAAATTGGGCATGCTCATGGAATTGCAAAAAGCGACGGTACCCAAAAATCTCCATAGGTGACACTTTAAAAGTCTTTACAGGTTAATAATTTAGAAGTAATCAAGAATTATGTCCCTAGAATTATTGCACTCACTCCGATGCAATTGGCACAATTGATGTTTACATACATGTGATCACACTACCCTGCGACTTCTTATATGAGGTGTGCGGGGGGTGATGGGGAGGAAGGGCTTTACATTTTATTTTATTTTTAACAATTTTTTAAAAAATGTTTTCAGCCCTATAAACTTGTTTGGGTGAGTCCAGAATATATCTTGGTAGACAAGTGTGTAAATGAAATCTGGGATGGCTCCTGTGATAAAGGCTAGGCCGAAAACCATCCAATACACACATATATTACACAATGCAATATCATTGAATTCTCAATAAACTGTCTTCATGAGGTGATTTATAGATGGGGTTGGGTTGAGTAAAAAGTTGCCAAATGTGCCAAGTTTTAAAATTGTGCAAACTCATGAAATCACAAAAAAACATGGTACTCAAAATATTCCATTGGTGATGCTTTTTAAAGCATTTACAGGTTATCAGTTTAGAGGTAATCATGAATTACGGCTCTATATTTACTGTGCTCACTTTAACGCTCATGATGATACCTTACATGTGTGGTGCAATTGATGTTACATACATGTGCATGCCCTACTCTGCGATTTCTTATATGGGTTGTGTGTGTAGGGTGTCGGGGGGGTGTTGTATATATGTATATATATTTTTTTTTTTATTATTTAGTTTGGTCAATTTCTTTTTAACCACTTGCTTACTGGGCACTTAAACCTCCTTCCTGCCCAGACCAGCTTTCAGCACTCTCACACTTTGACAGTTGCATGGTCATGCAACACTGTACCCAAATTAAGTTTTTATCATTTTTTCACACAAATAGAGCTTTCTTTTCATAGTCTTTATTCTCTGCGGGGTTTTTTATTTATTGCTAAAAAAATGAAAAAGAGACCAAAAATTTTTAAAAAAAAAAAGTTTCAGAGTTTGTTATAAAATTTTGAAAACAGGTAATTTTTCTCCTTCATTGATGTCCGCTGATGAGGCTGCACTGATGGGCACAAAAAGGCAGCACTGATAGGTGGCATGGATAGGTGGCACTGATGGGCACTGAGAGATGGTACTGATGGGTGGCATTGATGGGCACTGATGGTTGGCACGAATGGGCCGCACTGAAGGGCACCGATAGGTGTCACTGATAGGTGTCACTGATGGGCACTGATGATCACGGATGGGTGGCACTGATGGGCACTGGTAGGTGACACTGATAGGCAGCACTGATCGGTGGCACTGATGATGAGGCACTGATGGGCATTTATTGGCAGCATGGGTGGGCATTGTTAGGTGGCACTGTCGGGCAAAGGTAGGTGGCACTGTGGGCACTGGTGGGTACTGATAGGTGACACTGGTGGGCACAGATGAGGCAACTCTGTGTGAGGGACCGATGTCCCTATGACAGAAGCCGGCGATCAGCTTTTTTTTCCCTTCACGCTGACAGCTTGAGGGAAAAAAAAAAAGATTACCGATCTTCTGTTTACATCACGTGATCAGCTGTCATTGGCTGACGTCACATGACGGCCTCCAGGCAATTAAGGCTGTACATGTCATTTGGCTATAGTGTGGGTGGGAGGTGGTTAATTTGGGAGCCCCATAAACGTGTTTTGTGACTGCAGAGCCGTCCGATCATTTTTATCAAAAAGCCCTTTACTGGCTCAGCTGTGAACTTCATTTAACCACTTGTCTACATGGTATGACGATTATAAACATACCCTGGTAGACAAATGTGTAAATAAAATCTGGGATGGTTTCTGTGAAAAAGTGTAGGCCGAAAATCCTCCAATACACACATATATTACACAATGCAATCCCATAGAATTCTAAATAAACCGTCTTCATGAGGTGATTCATAGGCCTCCTGCACACTGATCTGATATATGAACATCAGACATTCCTGACAGGAAAAATGCAGAGATGGGCTGTATAGAATTTATTATTATTATTATTATTATTGTTATACGGGATTTATATAGCGCCAACAGTTTGTGCAATATAAAGGGGTCAGTAGAATTACCACACAGTTCAATATATAAGGAATGTAAAAGGAGGGAACATCTATTGGCATTTTTGAATGCTGACGTTTTTTTTTTTTTAAAAGATGCCATTGGCTGGCGAGTAAACTGGATGTGACATTGTGACAACGCTTCAGGGTTTCTACATGGGAGATAAGATCAAAGCCAAATATGGCTTTGTTCGGGACTCTGGCTAGCCAGCGGGTGTGACGGCTGGTGGCTCGGGGCTCACGGTGGGAAGGGAGACCTGGGCGGAGTGGCCCTACCCTGCACTTATGTGGGATGGGATGTATGTGGAGGTGATGGGGCATGTTATCATGTGACAGAACGCACGTTACCACAGGACAAAGATGGAAAGTAATTTTAAATAGTACCTGAGTCCTTAAAGTAGTTGTAAACCCTTTTTTGGTGACTTTTACCTATAGGTAAGCCTAGAATAAGGCTTACCTATAGGTAGTGGAAATATCTCCCAAACGTGCGCCGTTTAGGAGATGTTTCACTTGTAGCGCGCTAATGTCGTCATCGGCGCATGCGCTGTGAAGAAACGGACCAATGTGCCGTTTAGGAGATGTTTCACTTGTAGCACGCCAATGTCGTCATCGGCGCATGCACTGTAAAGAAACGGACCAATGTGCCGTTTCTTCCCCCAGCGTGTGCCGTGACTGACGGCTCCCGCGCGCATGAGTCCGGAGTCCGGAAGGAAGAGGGGCGAAGATGGACGCGGCCTGCTTGGGGACAGCGATGGATTCGTTTGCAGGTAAGTGTTATATAATGGGCTAGTATGCGGTGCATACTAGCCCATTATGCTTTTCATTTGCAGGCCTTGCGGGGAGCAAAAGAGGCATTGCATTGCATACTAGCACGTTATATGACACCTGCAAACGAAGCCCGCGCCATCCCTGTGACTGGCAGGAGCTGTGTGCGGTCACTCCCACGCAGGCACTCGCTACAGAAGAAATGGCACGGGTGCCTGTTTCTTCAGAGCGCCTGCGCTGATCACATAATCGGCTCCGTATACAGTAAATATCTCATAAGCGACGCACATTTAGGAGATATTTACAGTACTTATAGGTAAGCCTTACCTATAGGTACAAACGTTACAGGGAGGTTTTCAACCTCTTTGATAAATTGTCTTCATGATGCAGTTATTAAAAGATACGCAAAAAAAAAACCCATCAATTGCACGGTTGCCCATAGCTACCAAATTTCACCGGCCGTGTTATTGGGGACACACCAGATATTAGGGGCATTGATCTCAATAGGCTGCCTTAATGAAATGCATGTTATCATGTCACATAATGCATGTTATCACTGCACAATATTGAAAAAGTCTTTGGCTACTTTCACACTGAGGCTCTTTACAGGCGCTACAGCGCTAAAAATAGCGCCCTGCATAGCACCTGTAAAGAGCCTCTCTTGTCACCAATGTGAAAGCACGAGTGCTTTCACACTGGAGCGGTGCGCTTGCAGGACGGTAAAAAAAGTCCTGCAAGCAGCTTCTTTGCAGAGCTGTAGGCCAAATAGCGCTGCTAAAACGATGATAAAGCGCCGCTAAAAACGGTAAAAGACGGTAAAGCGCCCACCCGCCCCAGTGTGAAAGTAGCCTTTATCTATAATACATTTTAGGGATACCATGATACCAGTTTTTTTAAGACCGAGTATGCCGATATATATTCTCAAGTACTCACCGATACCAATTACTGATACCGGTTTTTAGTGTCTTGTTACCATATTTTTAGGACTCGTTCACAGTGTACATGCATGAAAACTGCACAGATTTCACTTGCAGAGACATCAGTTTCACATCAGTTTTCATGTGCGTTTCAATGAGTTTTTACAGCCTCTTCACATATGTGGGGGTCGGCCGCAGTGCGATTTGAAAAGGGGAATCGCACAGGAACAGTCTCACCTATCTGTGCGATTTGAGTGCAGTGCGTTTTCAGCCCATTCATTTGATTAGGCTAAATTGCATCGCTCCATGAGTAGTGCATGGACTACTTTTTAAAACGCACAGCAACCAGATCGCATGGTACTTTGGTACAATAGAATCCAGGGCGCTGTGTTTTTTTATCTGCGTGTTGGAAGTTGTTCACTGTACGCTGACACCCGCTAAAGATCACAGACACGGCGTGTTCTGAACGCGGTGCAGAAAACACGCACCGAACGCAGGTTTCCTGCACCACGTTGCAGCATGAACCCCCAGCCAATAACTAATTAATAAAGATACTATATATTATAGTATATAAAATACACTCATATTTTAGGGCAATATATCTGTTATATATATATATTTATATATATATATAAATATATAATGTATTATTTTTTTTTTTACACAAGTCTATTTTGCGATGTGTACACTGGGTGTTATATTACTTTTTAATATTGGGTCACCTTCAGGAGCTATCACTCCTATCACTCATATATATATATATATAGATATCTATATATCTATATATCTAGATATATATATAGATATATATATCTATATATATATATATATATATTTATATATATTTAACATTGTATACACTAGCACATTAGATTTCTTTATTTTATAAACAGTCCTGCCATTTTAAGCACATACAGCCCATGTGCCCGACTCTGTCACATCAAAAATGGAGTTTGTGTGCATTTTGCTCCCTAGTGTCAGCATTAACATCTCCTATTAAAAGCAATGTGTTTTGTCCTCTAAAATATGGCCGCCACTGGAGTCCAAGCACAGAACTGATTGTCCTCTAGTGCTGGGAGGTGTGAAGAGAAGGACAAGGGATGCTGGGAAATCAGACAGTCCCGGTGTTCTGCCGAGAAAGTTCCGCTCGGCGGATTAGTTCCCCCCTCTACTGCGCATGCGCAGTAGAAGGCGGCGGAAATAGCCGAAGCGGAACAGCTGAAAATCAGCTGTACACGGCGCCTGTAAGAGGGCCCCTCGCGGGCTCGCTTCGCTCGCCACGCTTCGGGCACGGCCTCGCTGCGCTTGGCACTTTTAGATTCCCCCTCTGGGTCCACTTGGATAGTGGGGAAGGAACCTGGACCCAGAGCGCAGGCGCCGTGTACAGCTGATTGAAGCGTTTGAGCTTCGGCTATCTCCGGCGGCCGACAGTAGTACGTACTGCGCAGGCGCCGCGCCTGCGCAGTACAGGGGGGGAACCTATCCGCCGAGGGAACTTATTCGGCAAGACACCGGATAGATTTTGACAATATTTGACTAAAAAGGAGTTAATAAACGTTGAAGTACAATAATGTAATACTACTAATTATTATAACAACCACTAAAAGACTAGAAATATCATATAGTAGTCACTTATGGTGACGTTTTGCTTTCTTGCCCACAACCAACATGGCTCTGTCAGGAGGTAGACTTCTCTGCCCCCGGCTTCTGATTGGCTGATGGAAGGAGAGAAGACCCTTCCCTGTGGGCGTAGCAGCTTCCTTTATTTCCTCTTCCTGTGTATCAGATCATCATTGTGTGCTGGGAAGAAGGAGAGGAGGGAGCTATGTGTGGGCCCTCTGCTCTCTGTAGATATTTTTTTTTGGGGGGGGATATTATTTATTTTTTATTTTATTTTATGATTCTTGATGACTTTGAGGAAGGGGGGGGAGGGGAAGGTTTCTCCTCAGTTCTCAGTCACACTGCCGTCGGTCTCTGAGGACTGATCTGCGCTCAGATCGCTCTTCAGAGGTCCAGTAACAGTCGGCGAGGAGACATTATAGTGACTCCCCTCTGCCTGTTGTAGTGCGATGTCACACCCCCCCGGGGGGCTGTGCGTTTTCTGCGCCATTCACGCGCAGGTCGGTGCGCTGCCATTTCAGCCCATTCATTTGTGAAGGGGCTAAAATCGCACCGAAACTACGGCGTGTACTACCGTACGCACAGCAACCGGATCGCATCGTACAAAAGTACCATGTGATCTGGTGATGGGGTAAATGCGCTGCGTTTGCGACCTGCTGCTTGGGGTGTCATTAACTTTGTATTGACAACCCGCTGCAGATTGCAAATGGCGTGCATTTTGGGTGCGGTGTGGAACGCACAGCGTGGGATTCATCTGCAGGTGTGTTTCCATGCAGGAATGTTTCTGCCTGCGAGTTTTTGTGCTTTTTTTTTATTTGTTCCGGTGGGTTTTTTCCACAAGTTTTCCCAGTTTGTTTGTTTTTTTTCTACAATGCGTTTCTTTAAAACATTTTTTAAATACGCTTATTACAATTTTTTTTTTTACCAAAAATATGTAGAATACATATCGGTCTAAACCTATGAAGACATTTTTATTTTTTTTATTTTTATTTATTATAGCAAAAAGTAAAAAATATTGCTTTTTTTTTTTTTTCAAAATTGTCGCTCTTTTTTTGGTTTATAGCGCAAAAAATAAAAACCGCAGAGGTGATCAAATACCACCAAAAGAAAGCTCTATTTGTGGGGAAAAAAGGACGTCAATTTTGTTTGGGTACAACGCCGCACGGCCGCGCAATTGTCAGTTAAAGCGACGCAGTTGCTGAATCGCAAAAAGTGCTCTGGTCAGGAAGGGGGTGAAATCTTCCGGGGCTGAAGGGGTTAAGGGGCAGAGGAGAGATTTGGGGTCTTGTCTGCGATCTCTCCATAAAGAGGACCTGTCATGCTGTATTCTTATCACAAGGGATGTTTACATTTCTTGCAACGGCAATAAAAGTGTTCAAATAATTTTTTTTAAAGGGACAGTGTAAAAATAAAAATATATATTTTTTAAAGCGACCCCCACCCCCACCCCACAATGCATATGTAGCTCATGCACACACATGTACACCGTGTTCATTCCACACATGTGAGGCATCACCACCAACATGAGAGCGAGAGCAACTATTCTAGCACAGGATCTCCTCTGTAATGTGATCTGATGGGAAATGCACTGCGTTTGCGACCTGCGCTTGGGGTGTCATTAACTTTGTATTGACACCCGCTGCAGATTGCAAATGGCGTGCGTTTTGCATGCGGTGTGAATCACACAGGAACGCACAGCGTGTGACTTACGTACAGGCGTGTTTGCATGCAGGAATGTTTCTGCCTGCGCATTTCGATGCGATCTGGTGCGTTTTTAATACGTTCCAGCGTGTTTTGTTCCCCGAGTTTTCCTGTGTTTTAAATTTTGTTTTTGGTGTAATGCGTTCTGGTGCATTTTTCATGTGTTGTGGGTTTCTGCATGCGTATTTTTAAAGCGTTTTTAATGCGTTCCTGTGCATTTTTTTCCCCCAGTGCAGAACAAAATGCAACATGTTAGTTTGACTGCACTGGAATATTTCTGCATGTGCGTTCTGATGCTCTCCAGTGCGTTTTTAATGCATTCCAGTGTGGGTCCCCCCCCCCCCCCAAGGTTTCCTGTTTTTTTTTTTTACTGTAATTCATTCCTCTGCGTTTTTCCACGTTCGGTGCAGCACATTCTAATTTCTTTGACTGCACTGGAATGTTTCTCTGTTTGTGTTTTGTAATACTTCCCTGTGTGTTCCCCCCCCCCCCAGGTTTCCTGTTTTTTTTTCTGTAATGCATTTTTGATGTGTTTCTGCATGTGTATTTTTAAAGCATTTTTAGGGCCAGTTCACACCACATGCAGTCCAGTGCGTTTTTTTTTTCTGCATCAAAAACTCATGAAAAGTCGGTTATATGGTTTTCAATGGCATAGATCACACCAGTGCTTGCAGTTCCAGTGCGTTCCAGATCCAGAAAAAAAAAAGTAGAACGTGCTGCATTTTTCCTGCACTGGACTGTACTGGAACGCTGTGAAACGCATCAAAAACGCACCGGAACACACTTGTCCTTATTTTAAGGTTCAGAAAAAGAAGGGGGGGGGAAGCACTGGACTGCATCAAAAACGCATCAGAAATGCACTGGACTGCATCAAAAACACACTTGCAGAAAAGCCCCTGGAATGCATCCGGACTGCGTTTCTGTGGTGTGAACTGGCCCTCAATGTGTTTCAGTGCATTTTTTCCTTCCATTTTTTTTTTGCTTGCTGTAATGCGTCCTAGTGCGTTTTTCTGCGTTCTGTACAGTTCAGTGCAGAACAAAATGCAACATGTTCTTTGACTGCACTGGAATATTTCTGCATGTGCGTTTTTATGCTCTCCAATGCATTTTTTAATGCATTCCAGTGCCCCCCCCCCCCCCCCCCCAAGGTTTCCTGTTTTTTTTTTTTTTTTTTTGTTGCTGTAATTAATTCCTCTGCGTTTTTTCCACGTTGAGTGCAGATCACATGCAGCACGTTCTAATTTCTTTGACTGCACTGGAATGTTTCTCCATTTGTGTTTTGTAATACTTCCCAGTGCGTTTTTTCCCCCCAAGATTTCCTGTTTTTTTTTTTTTTTTTTTTTAATGCGTTTTTGATGTGTTGTGGATGTGCATTTTTAAAGTGTTTTCAATGCGTTGCAGTGCATTTTTACTGTGCTGTAATGCATTCTAGTGCGTTTGTCTGCGTTCTGTACAGTTCAGTGCAGAACAAAATGCAACATGATCATTGACTGCACTGGAATATTTCTGCATGTGCGTTTTAATCTGCTATTTTTTTAATGCATCCCAGTGTGTTTTTTCCCCCCAATGTTTCCTGTTTTTTTGGGGTTTTTTTTAATAGCTGTAATTCATTCCTGTGCGTTTTTTCTGCGTTCCGTACGGTTCAGTGCAGAAAACATGCAGCATGTTCTAATTTCTTTGACTGCACTGCAATGTTTTTCCATTTGTGTTTTTCCCCCAAGGTTTCCTGGGTTTTATTTTTCCGTAATGTGTTTTTTGATGCATTACAGATGTGTTTCTGCATGTACATTTATATAGCGTTTTCAGTGCATTGTTTCCTGTTTTCTTTTCTTGCTGTAATGCATTTTTGATGCACTTTTGCCACGCTCCAGTACAGTTCAATGCCAGCACTGGTGAGAACTGTGCCATTGGAAATTTTTAATGCAAATTCAATGCGTTCCAGTCCCCTTTTCATGGTGTTTTTTTTTTTTTTTTTCTTTTTGCTACAGTGTGTTCTGGTGCACTTTTGATGCGTTTTACCATTGAAGAAATATAAATGAGAGTCTTTTATTTCACATACAAAGCCAGAGGTATTGTCCAGCCAGTGTATTGTGTGTAAGCGGGAGAGAGATAAGAGACTGGTGTTGTTTTTATTTTTTTTTTTTAAAGCAAAATTTTTTATTTATTTTTTTTTTTGCTTTTAACCACTTGACAACTGGGCACTTAAACCCCCCTCCTGCCCAGACCAATTTTCAGCTTTCAGCGCTCTCACACTTTGAATGACAATTACTCAGTCATTTAATAGTGTACCCAAATGAATTTTTTGTCCTTTTTTTCATACAAATAGAGCTTTCTTTTGGTGGTATTTGATCACCTCTGGGATTTTTTATTTTTTGCGCTATAAATGAAAAAAGACCAAAAATTTTGAAAAAAAACCCCGCATTTTTCTTAGTTTCTGTGATAAAATTTTGCAAACTATTAATTTTTCTTCATAAATTTTGGCCACAATTTATACTGCTACTTATCTTTAGTAAAAATAACCCAAATTAGTGGATATTATTTGGTCTTTGTGAAAGTTAGAGAGTCTACAAGCTGTGGTGCAAATCATAAAAAATTGATCACACCTGATGCACTGGCGGCCTATCTCATTTCTTGCGACCCGAACAAGTCAGGAAATTAAAAATACCCCCCAAATGACCCCTTTTTTGAAAGTAGACATTCCAAGGTATTTAGTAAGATGCATGGGGAGCTTTTTGATGTTGTCATTTTTTCACACAATTCTTTGCAAAATGAAGATAACCCCCCCCCCCACACACACAAAATTGTCATTGTAATAGGTTATTTCTCTCACATTGCATGTATATACCACAAATAACACCCCAAAATACATTCTGCTACTCCTCCTGAGTATTACGATACCACATATGTGGGACTTTTTCGCAGCCTGGCCACATAGAGAGGCCCAACATGCAGGGAGCACCATCGCGTGTTCTAGGAGCATAAATGACACATCAACACATCAACTTGTTGACTATCTATTACATTTTTGAAGGCCCTGGAGCACCAGGACAATGACACGTGACACTGACGTGGCACTGATGACAGATGGCACTGATACGTGGCACTGATGACACTGATGTGGCACTGATGACAGATGCCACTAATACGTGGCACTGATGACAGATGGCACTGATGACACGTGGCACTAATGACACGTGGCACTGATGACAGATGGCACTGATGACAGATGGCACTAATACGTGGCACTGTTGACACAGGCACTGATGATAGATGGCACTAATACATGGCACTGATGACAGATGCCACTAATACGTGGCACTGATGACACGTGGCACTGATGACAGATGGCACTAATACGTGGCATTGTTGACACAGGCACTGATGACAGATGGCACTAATACATGGCACTGATGACAGATGCCACTAATACGTGACACTGATGACAGATGGCACTAATATGTGGCACTGATGACAGATGGCACTTATACGTGGCACTGGAGACAGATGGCAGTGGGGACAGATGGAAGGGACATGACAGTGAGGACAGATGGAAGGGACATGACAGTGAGGACAGATGGAAGGGACATGACAGTGAGGACAGATGGAAGGGACATGACAGTGGGGACAGATGGAAGGGACATGACAGTGAGGACAGATGGAAGGGACATGACAGTGAGGACAGATGGAAGGGACATGACAGTGGGGACAGATGGCAGTGGGACACTTTTTGTTCTTTTTTTTTTTTTTTTTACACTTACCGCTGCAGCGGTTAGCTCTCCCTCCTCACACGCTGTCTCTGTGTGAGGAGGGAGAGCCGGCGATGAGAGATGATCTCATATGTTTATATATGAGATCAACTCTCATTGGCACCGCCGATCGCGCTGAAAACGGCCGCTATGATTGGCCGTTTTCAGCGATCTGTGACTGGCTGTGTCCAAGGGACACAGCCAGCACAGAACTTCCCCGATGCGCGCCCACGGGAGCGCGCAATGCGGAAGTAAACAGGAGGACGTCCAGGGACGGCCTCCCGGCAATTAGTGTCCGCGCTGCAGCCGTCTTTCGGCTATAGCGCGGGCGCGAAGAGGTTAAAGGTAGAGGAGAAATTTGGGGTCTTGTCTGCGATCTCTCCATAAAGAGGACCTGTCATGCTGTATTGTTATCACAAGAGATGTGTACATTTCTTGCAATAGCAATAAAAGTGATCAAATTTTTTTTTTTAAAGGAACAGTGTAAAAATAAAAAATAAAATATATTTTTTTGAAGAAAATTACTTAGAACCCCCAAACATTATATATATATATATATATGTATGTATATATATATATATATATATATATATATATATATATATATATATATATATATATATATATATTTTTTTTTTTTTTTTTTCCTAACACCCTAAAGAAAAAAATGGCAGTCGTTGCAATACTTTTTTGTCACACTGTACTTTTTTTGGAAAAAATACACTTTTTTTTCATTAAAAAAAATACAACAGTAAAGGTAGCCCAATTTTTTTTTTTATATTGTGAAAGATAATGTTACGCTGAGTAAATTGATACCCAACATGTCACGCTTCAAAATTGCGCCCGCTCGTGGAATGGTGACAAACTTTTACCCTTAAAAATTCTACAGGTTGCATGTTTTGAGTTACAGAGGAGGTCTAGAATTATTGCTCTCGCTCTACCGATCACGGCGATACCTCACATGTGTGGTTTGCACACCGTTTTCATATGCGGGCGCTACTCATGTATGCATTCGCTTCTGCACGCAAGCTCGGCGGGACGGGGCGCGTTTAAATTTTTTATTTTTTTTTCTTATTTATTTTACCTTTTATTTTTTCACCGTTTTTTTTTTTTTTTTAATGGTGTCACTTTTATTCCTATTACAAGGAATGTAAACATAGAAAAAAAAGCATGACAGGACCTCTTAAATATGAGATCTGGGATCAAAAAGACCTCAGATCTCATATTTACACTAAAATTCAATAATAAAAAAAATAATAATAATTTAATGTCATTTGAAAAAAAAATAAATAAAAAAAAAGTCTCTTTAAGAGCTATGGGCAGAACTGACGTTTTGACGTCGCTTCAGCCCTGCAATGGTATGGAGATGGGTGGGGGCCATCTTCCCCTCACTCATCTCCATACCACACAGGAGACAGGACGCGATCGCCTCCGCCGCTACCGATGGCTCCAGGTAGGCAGCGAATCCGCCGCAGAGACCACTTTTATCTGAAAGCGGACCGCTCGCTGAAGAAGAGGATACCGGAGTTATGATAGCTGCTGCCATAACAACGATATCCCTCTTCAAAGTACTGACGTATAACGACGGGGGGCAGTCTGTAAGTGGTTAGCTGACAATTGCACAGCCGATGCGACGTTGTACCCAAATAAAATGTATGTCCTTTTTTCCCCACAAATAGAGATTTATTTTGGTAGTATTTTATCACCTCTGCATTTTTTTTTTTTGTGCTATAAAAAAAAAGAGCGACAATTTTGAAAAAAACCCCCAAAAATTTAGGCCAATATGTATTCTGCTAATATGTGCAAACTAAACCCCTGTTTTTAATGCATACTGTTAGATAGGATGATTCGGTTGGTAGGAGGCTGGTTGGTGAGTTGAGCTGGGAATTTTCTTTGGGTTTGTCTAAGATGCGTCGCCCTTCCATGTGCTCCTTGCTGCAAAGGCCAGTTATAGGTGGGGGCAGCGGCCATTTGTTTTTACTGTTGGAATACTGGTGAGGAGAAGCACTGGACACCTTTGCTACCATTGTGCTATGTGCCGGGTTTCCAGTGCACCCCTGTGCCTAGGGGAGGGGTGGGCTCCCTCCAGGCTCACTTGCCCTCTATCTATCCATTATGCTTGTTCTTCTACTATGGAGGCTCTCAAAAATGTATAGCGTTAGGAGTGCAGATAATACTGGGGTGCCGTGAAGTGGCTCTGCAGCTTTCGCATGTATTTGCAAATGTGTGCAAACTAAAACCCTGTTTTTAATACTTACTGTTAGACTGGATAATTCAGTTGGTAGCGGGCTAGTTGGTGAGTTGAGCTGGGAATTTTCTTTGGTCTTGTTTGAATTGTTATCCACCCAGTGCCAAAAGAGGAGTATCAGGGTATATAGTGCCATAAATTGTGCTAGGCGTTTAAGGATCTCCATTGAAAAGGGTGGAGGGATGTACAGCATCTCACAAAAGTGAGTACACCCCTCACATTTTTAAAAAATATTTTCTTCTATCTTTTCATGTGACAACACTGAAGAAATGACACTTTGCTACAATGTAAAGTAGTGAGTGTACAGCTTGTATAACAGTGTAAATTTGCTGTTCCCTCAAAATAACTCAACACACAGCCATTAATGTCTAAACCGCTGCTACAAAAGTGAGTACACCCCTAAATGAAAATGTCCAAATTGGGCCAAATTAGTAATTTTCCCTCCCCGGTGTCATGTGACTCATTAGTGTTACAAGGTCTCAGGTGTGAATGGGGAGCAGGTGTGTTAAATTTGGTGTTATCGCTCTCACTCTCTCATACTGGTCACTGGAAGTTCTACATGGCACCTCATGGCAAAGAACTCTATGAGGATCTGAAAAAAAGAATTGTTGCGCCACATAAAGATGGCCTAGGCTATAAGAAGATTACCAAGGCCCTGAAACTGAGCTGCAGCACGGTGGCCAAGACCATACAGCGGTTTAACAAGACAGGTTCCACTCAGAACAGGCCTCACCATGGTCGACCAAAGAAGTTGAGCGCACATGCTCAGCGTCATATCCAGAGGTTGTCTTTGGGAAATAGACGTATGACTGCTGCCAGCATTGCTGCAGAGGTTGACGGGGTGGGGAGTCAGCCTGTCAGTGCTCAGACCATATGCCGCACACTGCATCAAATTGGTCTGCGTGGCTGTTGTCCCAGAAGGAAGCCTCTTCTAAAGCTGATGCACATGGAAGCTCACAAACATTTTGCTGAAGACAAGCAGACTAAGGACATGGAATACTGGAACCATGTCCTGTGGTCTGATGAGACCAAGATAAACTTATTTAGTTCAGATGGTGTCAAGCATGTGTGGGGGCAACCAGGTGAGAGAGATGGTGACGGCCGTACAGGGAGCCAGAACGAGGCCTGGAAAGCAAGCACAGCGCGGCGCCGGACCGTGACGTCACAGCTGTGCGACGCGTTTCCGAGTCTGCGCGCTATTGGTGACAGGAACAGCGGCACTCCTTTCTCAAGCAGTGCTTGAGAAAGGAGTGCCGCTGTTCCGTGAGAGAGATGGTGACGGCCGTACAGGGAGCCAGAACGAGGCCTGGAAAGCAAGCACAGCGCGGCGCCGGGCCGTGACGTCACAGCTGTGCGACGCGTTTCCGAGTCTGCGCGCTATTGGTGACAGGAACAGCGGCACTCCTTTCTCAAGCAATGCTTGAGAAAGGAGTGCCGCTGTTCCTGTCACCAATAGCGCGCAGACTCGGAAACGCGTCGCACAGCTGTGACGTCACGGCCCGGCGCCGCGCTGTGCTTGCTTTCCAGGCCTCGTTCTGGCTCCCTGTACGGCCGTCACCATCTCTCTCACAGAGCCGTACGAGCCTCAGACGGCAGCGCGCCCGGCGATCGACTGTGGCGTCCCCTTACCCCCTCCTTGGAACCCACAGACCGTTGGTCTATGCCACTCTAAACCCACTACTAATCCGGAAGTGCCATCTGGAGACCTGAGGGAGCCCCTACCGTGTTCAGTCACCACCATCCATCCCTGCCAGGACCTGATGTGGGACCAGCACTGCACGGACTTGCTGAGACTTGTGGTCCTCCAGCTTCTCCTCCACTCAGAGATGCACCGGAACGCAATACTACAGTCTTCCATGTGAGTGGATATTGTTTGTTGTAAATAAATGATTATTGATATATACTCAGAGGCGCCCCTCTTCCTTGTTTTATCTTCTTCAGCCTATTGGACCTTGCTTCTGGTCTTTTCTTGGTGGCAGCCCTGATTGACTTCCTCCTGTATATACATCTATATACACCAATCCTGCCATTGGACTATTTAGGAACAGTTATGTGAGGTATACCTGCTTTGCGCCTTTTTTACTTGTTTTTTGGAAAATAAAATGGTGGCCACACAAAACACTGACACTTTGGGCCCAATTTGGACATTTTCACTTAGGGATGTACTCACTTTTGTTGCCAGCAGTTTAGACATTAATGGCTGTGTGTTGAGTTATTTTGAGGGGACAGCAAATTTACACTGTTATACAAGCTGTACACTTACTACTTTACATTGTAGCAAAGTGTCATTTCTTCAGTGTTGTCACATGAAAAGATAGTACTGACTTCTGTGAGATACTGTATATTGTGGCCACAATGCAATGGAACCCATTCAGTTTACACAATAAAAATACAAATCGGCCATCCGTGTCAATCTGCTACTGAATGCAATTAAATTGTATGGTGTTGGAAACAAGGATACTCACTCTAGAAAATGTTGAATTGGTAGAATGGTATTGAGTAGTAAAGAAGCGAGAACGGAGCAGATGGACAGAGTCAGGCTTTAAATGAGTCTCTTGGAGACATACCAAAGACGGGTTTAGCCTTCTTAGCTCAGCTTAAACAGCCCCTCCTTTTAGTCTTATCCCCTAGTCCTCTAACATGCCAGGAGAGCAATATCAGTCCATGATCATGCAGAGCCTTATGTACTGTATAGCAGACAATTGAAATATTGAAGAACCGTAAGAGTCATAGGACAAAAGTGGGGGGCCAAGGGTTAGATCTTTGGGCGCCATGCACATATGGCTGATAGAGTCCAGATCCATTGCAGTATAGAAAGAAAGGATCTATGCAGAGAACCAAGTGCCAATAGCAATGCAAATGACCCATGTACAACTTTAACAAACCAAGTAAAGTGTTCAAAATTGCCCTGACTGGGCAGGCCAACAGGGCCAGTGCAGAAAAGACATGAGGCTTGGATGTATAGCCAAAAAGTCCATACAGGACTAAAAATATGGGGGGGGAGGGGGGAGACATATTGCCCTGTGGGTATGCAGACAACAGGAAGGTAGGAGGGTATATGAAAAGGGGAGACAAGATCTCAATATCAAACAGATGTTACCATGGGGTAACCCGCCTTATGGTACTGAAAATGTACAGTGGGGACGGAAAGTATTCAGACCCCCTTACATTTTTCACTCTTTGTTATATTGCAGCCATTTGCTAAAATCATTTATTTTTTTCCCTCATTAATGTACACACAGCACCCCATATTGACAGAAAAACACTGAATTGTTGACATTTTTGCAGATTTGTTAAAAAAGAAAAATTGAAATATCACATGGTCCTAAGTATTCAGACCCTTTGCTGTGACACTCATATATTTAACTCAGGTGCTGTCCATTTCTTCTGATCATCCTTGAGATGGTTCTACACCTTCATTTGAGTCCAGCTGTGTTTGATTATACTGATTGGACTTGATTAGGAAAGGCACACACCTGTCTATATAAGACCTTACAGCTCACAGTGCATGTCAGAGCAAATGAGAATCATGAGGTCAAAGGAACTGCCCGAAGAGCTCAGAGACAGAATTGTGGCAAGGCACAGATCTGGCCAAGGTTACAAAAAAAGTCTGCTGCACTTAAGGTTCCTAAGAGCACAGTGGCCTCCATAATCCTTAAATGGAAGACGTTTGGGATGCCCAGAACCCTTCCTAGAGCTGGCCGTCCGGCCAAACTGAGCTATCGGGGGAGAAGAGCCTTGGTGAGAGAGGTAAAGAAGAACCCAAAGATCACTGTGGCTGAGCTCCAGAGATGCAGTCGGGAGATGGGAGAAAGTTGTAGAAAGTCAACCATCACTGCAGCCCTCCACCAGTCGGGGCTTTATGGCAGAGTGGCCCGACGGAAGCCTCTCCTCAGTGCAAGACACATGAAAGCCCGCATGGCGTTTGCTAAAAAACACCTGAAGGACTCCAAGATGGTGAGAAATAAGATTCTCTGGTCTGATGAGACCAAGATAGAACTTGTTGGCCTTAATTCTAAGCAGTATCATGCTGTGGGGGTGTTTTTCAGCTGCAGGGACAGGATGACTGGTTGCAATCGAGGGAAAAATGAATGCAGCCAAGTACAGGGATATCCTGGACGAAAACCTTCTCCAGAGTGCTCAAGACCTCAGACTGGGCCGAAGGTTTACCTTCCAACAAGACAATGACCCTAAGCACACAGCTAAAATAACAAAGGAGTGGCTTCACAACAACTCCGTGACTGTTCTTAAATGGCCCAGCCAGAGCCCTGACTTAAACCCAATTGAGCATCTCTGGAGAGACCTAAAAATGGCTGTCCACCAACGTTTACCATCCAACCTGACAGAACTGGAGAGGATCTGCAAGGAGGAATGGCAGAGGATCCCCAAATCCAGGTGCGAAAAACTTGTTGCACCTTTCCCAAAAAGACTCATGGCTGTATTAGATCAAAAGGGTGCTTCTACTAAATACTGAGCAAAGGGTCTGAATACTTAGGACCATGTGATATTTCAGTTTTTCTTTTTTAATAAATCTGCAAAAATGTCAACAAGTCTGTGTTTTTCTGTCAATATGGGGTGCTGTGTGTACATTAATGAGGAAAAAAAATGAACCTAAGTGATTTTAGCAAATGGCTGCAATATAACAAAGAGTGAAAAATTTAAGGGGGTCTGAATACTTTCCGTCCTCACTGTATTTGAAACCTCTACATAGGAGAATATATATATATATAAATCTAAGTCTTATAATTCTCGATTGGCTAAATCAAATGTCTCATACATAGGAGGGCTGACATGGGCTCAAAAAGGCGGCCTATTTAGGCAAATTCATTTTTATTTAAACAGAGAAAAAAAAAGTACATATGCTATGAGAAGAAAACATTTCTAAAAACACATTCAATGAGTGAGAAGAAAACATTTACGTTTTCTTTGGTGCCCATATTTAACATAAAAAATATGTAAAATACTATAAATAAACCACAAGCTGAAACAAATGATTTGCATTAGTGCTCGTGTAGCGCACCCCCTAAGGAGTCACAAGTAGACTGGGATCCCCACCCTGCACAGCCAAGCACACCACATTTTCACAGTCACTTCAGAGTCATAAAACAGTCCAGGAAAATAGTTTTTTTGAGGGTGATAAACTTGGGTGGGGATAGGGGTATTATGGGATGCCCACTTGACTTCAAACAACTTCTCCTATATACAGTCTATATACACTCCTCAATTCCTCCAGCACACTTGCTTGCAGAACTCCAACTGGCACACTGATCTCAGTCAGTTTTTAGAGTATCAGCCCATTACAGGCAGGAACCAGAGGCCCCTTAATGTGTACCGAAAAGGTCGGTGTCCAGCATATATCCCTGTGGCTACTGAACCCAGCACCACCTCTTCAGGCACTGCAAGCCCCCCTGGCTGCAGATGCCTCTTTCACTAGCTTCCCTGGCTAAATTCTCCAGATCAGTCCTCCAAGACTGACACCACAGTCCTTCCAGACTGACACTCTTCCCACAGTCCTCCCAGACTGCACACCCACCAGCCCGCCCGGTTGACTTCTCAGGAGATCTCCTAGACGTGCTGACCTGCTCCTGCTGTTCTCTTACTTGCTCCTGTGCCTTCAAGAAGGATTACTCTGTGTGTTGTGGAGGGTCCCTCCAGCACCCGAGCCCCAGGCACAAAGTCACCTCCCCCCCAGACTAGGGGGCACCCTTAAGGGTCACCGACAGCCTCCTTAGCACTCTATCTCCATCTTCCACCCAACTGCCCTTGCTAGCCAGACCCATAATTATTTATGAGGTCCTGCCCCCTGCCAGAACACTTTGCTGGGGATTGGCTGGGGCCCTCATCAATACTCCAAGCAGCTCCTACTAGACTCCACTCCACTGCATCTTGAAGCTTCTCCAAGGCTCCAGAAAGCAGGGGCAGTCACCAGAGATGCTGCTTGCTGAGTCATCCAGCCTCCCAAAATCACTCAGCCCTGACCCAGATTCAACCCAGGCCTGGCTCTCAGCTAAGCCAAATTTTCCTAGACTTACAACTAACTATGTACATTCTATCTAGCACACTAGAGGGTCAACGCTGTATCCTGGCCTAGGCCAACAAGGCCCAGGCCTAGGGCAGCACTTTGCAGGGGGGGCAGCACGGAAAGAGTCCTCGCCGGCTTGCGTTACCCTGTTAGTGTAGCGTCAGTCATATGGGGTGGACAGGGCTGAGAGGCAAATTAGTCTAGCACCCCCATAAAGCGGCCACACTGCTTTCGGTATGCGGGCGGCCGGCATTCCGCAACTGTGAGAGGGGGGGCACCGCTTCTAATTGTCTTATCATCCTGGACCACAAACCTTCCTCACTGTGCTATATGTTTTCTGCTGCACCATTGGCATGGTTATATGTTCTTAGTCCTCTCGATAAAATTATCAGAAATTTGTGCTTACTGTCAACTGTCCCCACTTGAAAATTTCAGGGCGGGTCTTAAACAGCAAGGGGTGTGGCCTTGACAGGAAGGGGTGGGTCATATTTAAATTAGGGGTTGCACGAGTTTAGTTAGGCCTAGGGCAGCACAAAACCTAAATACACTACTGTAGAGGGTGCTACATGTGCCTTTACAGGTCTCTTCGTGAAAATGCATTGGAATTACATCACAAATAAATAGCATGGATGTTTAAAAGCAGCAGGCCCACGTCTTGTAAACAGTCCTTTCCTAAAAACACAGAAATGTCTCTGAATCCACAAAGCGGCAACACTGCGACAGACAACAGGGTAAAAAGAAGTGTTGTCCCTCTATTGATCCGATTTTCTTTCATCAAGTTACAAGTTTTTTAAAAGATGCCTGGGTTTAAAACTGCAGTCCATGAAGTGGTTAAAAGGGATGGGTCTTATAGAGTGGTTATTTCAAAATCTCTTTTCCGCTTATAAAAACAAAAGGGTAAATCTGCTCCACGGCAGTAGCAATGGACTTCACATTTGGACCTGTTATGCCCCGTACACACGATCAGATTTTCCGACAACAAATGTTGGATGTGAGCTTGTTGGCGGAAAGTCCAACTGTATGTATGCTCCATCGGACATTTGTTGTCGGACTTTCCGCCAACAAATGTTGGCTAGCATGTTCTCATATTTTCCGCCAACAAATGTTGGCTAGCATGTTCTCATATTTTCCGCCAACAAATGTGTGATGTTGGACTTTCCGATCGTGTGTACACAAGTCCACCAGACAAAAGTCCAAAGTACAAACACGCATGCTCGGAATCAATGCTCACCAAACACAACATTAGCAGAAGGAGCCCAAAGGGTGGCGCATGACTATCGAACTACCTTTTTATCGGCTTGCCGTACGTCTTGTACGTCACTACGTTTTGTAATTGTTGGCCAACATTTGCGTGACTGTGTGTATGCAAGACAAGTTGGAGCCAACACCCTTCGGACAAAATTCCACGGTTTTGTTGCCGGAAAGTCCGATCGTGTGTACGGGGTATAAGGCTTCCGGCTGAGAAAATCTGTAGTGTAGTTCTTAAGGTCTTTATTCTATAGCAAACCGCAGGGTAAAGTTCAGGTTCATTATCTGCATTAGGGCAGTTTTTCTTGTTATATTCTGGGAGCATTTTTTTCAAATAGCAGATTACACACTAATAAATAAAACACGCTATACCTGCGCTTACAGTAATAGTATACACTGAGCAGCTAGCACAATTCACTGGTGGCGAATAAATACATAAACAACAAATAAAGCTAAAAAAACATGAAAGAGAGTCCTTATCCGTGGCTTATTTATTAAAAGCTCAAGGCAAAAAGTCCAATAAGTGCAGAGTCCAGACAAAAAAATCTTGTGAAAGATCCTCCACCAACAGAAATGCACACAAGCGTACAAGCGCTTAAGTATGTTAGGAGTTTCTAATCGGATCCTGGATGCGCAGAATTCTATTTTTTTCTAAATGCTGCTAAAATCACCTCCATATAAATGCAGGTAAACGCACGGTGTGAATGGCACCATTGAAAAATCACTACTCCCTCCAACAGTGGTCCAAAATATGGACCTCAACTTCCAAAATATCCAGATGTGTTGCGCAGAGAGAGAGACAGCATTTAAAGTGTTATTTTTTTGGCATAGGACCCCCGAGGTATTACATCATTTTGACCCCTCCCCCCCCCCCCCTTGTTGGAGATGTGGTAAAACTAGAGGAACTCGCTACCATATCTTCTGGCAGTGTGAATTGATTGTTCCTTTCTGGTCCATGGTGATGTCTCTGCTCCAGCAAATTTTTGAGTCCCCCATTTCGCTGGATCCGTTACATCTACTCCTGGGCCTCCCATTTCCGTGTCTGGGAAAGACCTCGAATAGATTGGCTTCTTATATTTTACTAGCTGCAAAGAGAGTCATTCCATTGTGTTGGCTATCCCCCCCCCCCAAACCAAGCTCATTTTCTACAAGCTATTACTGGCATACGTAGAATGGAGTATATGACAGCCATGGTAGAGGATGCTGTTGACAGGTTTGACAGGACCTGGGATGTGAGGGATCATTCCGAGTATGGTTCTCCTCCCTGAATCCCTCCAGTACCCCGCATACAGTTCCATGTCACCACCGATCCTCCCTATCTACTTGTTGACCTGGTTACACATTACGGCCCACTGCTTCACACCTCCTAGGTCTATGTCCCCAGTGTACACCCAGATAACACTTAAATGTCATTGGCTATAGACTTTTTAGTAGTTTTGCCTGTATTACTGACATGGACATTCATTGTACTGTTCATTTAAGCACAAGAGAATCCATTTTGTTCTCACTGTTGAAATGTGTTCTGTAACCTTCACCTAACACACAGACACTTCTCCTACTAAACGCTCTCTACACCCCCCTCCCTTCTCAAGGTTTTACTTTTGCATTTGTTCTATTCGCTGGTTTTTAATAATATATTTCTATTTGTTAGCTTTTAATAACATATTTCTATTTGTTAGTTTTTAATAACATCTCACACCACCCCTTTCTTATCTATGTATAAAATAACATGTAATAATACATTTTTCACTGAACGGACATTTTAAACACAGTGATTGAGTCCTGTGAATCTGTTCCTGCAGCTGCAGTATTAACTTTGTTTTAGAGTCCCAATCAGAAATCAGTCATATCAGCTTGGCGAGCCAGCCAGGAGTTTGGCAGAGTCTCCAGAAGGAACCGCGCTTCGATCAGGATCATCGGGAAACGCAGACCTCAAATGCCGGCTAGGTAAGCTGCCCTTAAGCTTACTATATTTCTGCCTTTTCCTATGTATCCTATCTGTCGGTTCTCAAGGAAACCAGACCACTCTCGGACCTTTCTGGTTGGGTAACGTGTGTGTGTGAATGTGTTTGTGTCCCCCTTCATGGGTTGGACTGTGTGTGGATAGGGAAAATCCTCTGCAGTTCCCTGCGTTGACTCCTTGTGGGCGACCTGGGTCAGAGGCGCATGGTAGGGTCAGATAAAACTCACAGAGAAGAGAAGAGACGAGGAGGGTCTCTTAATGAGTGTTTTGTCTATTGTCGTAAACCCCTTCTATCCACGTAGATAAGTGGAGACTATTCTTGTAAATCTGCAGATTTGCTGTACTATTTGTTTTAGAGGCAAGAGGGTATAGGCACAAGTAGAGAAGACTGGCCAGTCATTATGGGCATTAAATTAATTAAGGGAGAGAGGCCTTCAGAAAATGCCCAGCGCAAGATGAGCGCTAGAGAATATATGAACCGAAGGTACGGTTCTGCCTATACTGAGCCCCTAGATAAATGGGTAGAATGGACAAAGGGAACAGCTAAACCTTTAAAATCTGAAGGGACTTTTGATTTAATAGTATGGCAAACTTTTCTGCACGATTATGGCCCACTACTGTGCAGTGAAGGAACGTGGAGAATAGCTTGCACATGGGAGACAGAAGCTAAAGTAGCAAATCAAACTGGCTTGACGGAGATATTTAATAAAAGTACTGCCCAAATTTACTACGTTTGGCCAGAAGACTCTGTAGAGGAGGACCCCCCACCTTATGTGGCTGCCAGTTTGGCTTTAAGGGGTCCACGCACAAAAGCAAAAGAATTAGATTACATGGAACACAAAAGATGAGCTATGCAATATAGTAGAGAGCAGAGGTTTAACAGCCCCATATCAACCTACAAAGAGGATTTTGGCTCGTATCTTAGAAACAGATGATTGGCATAAATCAAAAGGCACATATGCAAAACTAGATCTCTCTGAACTTAAGGCTTTGGCCAGAGAAAGAGAGATAGAGTCTGAACTTCCAGAGCAAACCATAGTTTCCAAATTGTGGCAGCAAGATGAAGAGAGAAGGAAGGGAGATGCCAGCCCTTCTGCCCCTGGCATAGAGCAATCTGTTGCAGTTTATCCTGTCAGAACCCAATTAGTTTTTGAAGGTGATGCTGTTGACAGTAAGTCTCAAATTAAATGGCATGTACCTTTTAGTCCCCAAGATATGAGAGCCATATTAGAGGGATTGGGAGATCCTAGAAAGAATCCAATTGGGTTTGCAAACAAACTTAGCGCTGCACAGGAAGCATATAAGGCTTCTGCTACTGACATTCATCAGCTTCTTATTAAAGCAGTGGGAAGCAACATGTCTGGCTATATACTTAAAGAATGTGGTGTAGATGTCAAAAATCTAGGTAAGATGGTTAGTGGACGGGAGGTTTGTGAGAAATTGAAGGAAAAATTGCCCCAAATATATGGACAAACCAGACATGCTGAATTTATGAATGCTAAGCAAGGGAAAGAGAAAGCAGCAGGGACTTATTGGAGGCGGTTAAGCAATATGGCTGAGGAAGCAGGCATTAAAATAGAGAAAGAGAAGGCGGGAGAAACTGCAAGTCCATCTACACAACTGGTGAAACAAAGGTTTCTTGATGGTTTAATACCCCAGTTGAAAGAAAAGTTGTTCACAGCAAGGCCTGAGGCACGCAATATGTCTATTCGAGACGTCCTGCCTATCCTGTTATCCATAGAAAACAGGATTAACCAAAAAGACAGCAAACCCAAAGTTATGTACATGGGGAAGCAGAGAGGAAGAGGAAGAGGAAGAGGCAAAGGCAATTTCAGAAATCATGGCAATCGGGGACCAATTATATGCTACAATTGTGATGGGGAAGGACACATAGCCAAATTCTGCCATCTTCCTGACCGTAGACTATAAAAGAGCTTAGAGGCACCTCATGCTGATGAGCAAAAAAGCAGTGGATCAGGCATAGGAAAATGGCATGCCAGTATCAATCATGTTAAATAGGGGAGACAATGGTCCCGAGGCCAGAGTAAAAGTATTTTTACAAGAACTCCCCTATCCTGGAGGAGAAACAGAATTAACCTGTTTAATTGATACTGGTGCAAGCCGAAGTGTTTTTAATATAGAGGACTTACCTCCAGGATTATTATCTACAAATGTCATCTCTGGTGTTGGCCTAACCGGGACCTCTACTGATTTGGTTGAGTCCAAGCCACTTAAACTCAGGCTAGGACAGCAAACAGAAATTGTCACTAAAGTGTTAGTTTCAGACACAGTTCCTACCAATCTTTTGGGAGCTGACATTTTGAACCAAATTTTAGCAAACATAGACTACACTCCTACAGGAGTCCAAGTGGTCAGTAGTCTGTCAGGAGTTTTAAATTCTGCCTGTAGAGTATTTTTAATCCAGGACTCCACTCTGCCATTTCCACCAGAATTGAAAGTTATTCCCGCTGAATTATGGGCCACCAGCAAATATGATGTTGGTCTTCTGGATTGCACCCCAGTCATGATAAAAATAAACCAGGAGCCCATCTCCCACAGATTAAACAGTACCCACTGAGTATTGCTCAGACCGAGGGGATAAAGGATCAAATCACTCAACTGAAAGCAGCACGGGTTGTTGTACCAATTAAGTCCCAGGTCAACACACCCCTGTTCCCAATTGCAAAGAAGCCAGACAAGAAGGGTGGGCAGGTGACATATCGCATGGTGCATGATTTGAGAGCCATTAACAATATAATAGAGGCAGATACCCCGATCGTGCCCAACCCCCGCACTTTACTAAGTGGAATACCCGCCTCCAGCACCTGTTTTACAGTGATTGATCTTGCAAATGCTTTCTTTTCGGTGCCCCTGCACCCAGATTGCTGGCACATTTTTTCATTTACCCATGATGCCCAAAAGTTAGCATGGACAAGATTGCCCCAAGGCTGTGTGAGTAGCCCCTCTGAATATAATACTGCGTTAAAGCAAGTATTGGACCAATGGTCCCCCTCACACCCAAACACAGTGTTTCTTCAGTACATAGACGATTTGCTTATTTGTTCTGATACAAAGGACATTTGTAGCAGAGAAACAGTAAGCCTTCTCATGTTTCTCTAACAGTAACAACAAAGTTAGCAAAGATAAGCTACAATACTGCCAAGAGAAAGTGATCTTCCTGGGTCACTGCATTTCACATGGAATCCGTCACCTAACCCCAGATCGAGTTAAAAACTCTACAAAACTTTGAAAAGCCAAGAAATCTACGGCAACTACGTGCCTTCCTGGGGTTAGTGGGATATTATAGGGACTGGATTCCAAATGCATCAGAACTTATGGCTCCTCTATATGAGGCTACCACTAGAAACCCTTTCAAACTCACATGGGACAATGAATTGCAGATGAAGGAGCTTATTAAAATTTTGTCTGAAGCTCCCGCCATTGGACTTCCTGACTATACTAAGACTTTCTCGTTGTTCTGTCATGAAGTCAATGGATTTGCTGCAGGTGTACTCACCCAGCTACATGGAGACAAACAGAGGCCTGTGATGTATGTATCAGCCTCATTAGACCCTGTCATCAAAGGCTCCCCCAGTTGTATGCGAGCCATAGCAGCCTGCATTTTGCTGCTAGACAAAGTAACGGAGCTTGTACTAGATTCTGCTCTGATCCTGTATGTGCCACATGCAGTACAGGAAATCATGAATCAAGTAAATACCAGACATGTGTCTGCCAGTAGATTTGACAAGTACCAGTCTGCTCTTTTTGCTCCATCGAATTTAACAATCAAACGACGTGTTACTTTAAATCCGGCTACTCTTCTTCCTATAATTGATGAGAAGATGCAACAAATGGTATTGATGTACAACCTGAGAGTTTTTCTCATGATTGTATGGCTCTTATGGAGGTAGAAAGGGCCTCTGTCACACCAGCAAAAGATGAGCCTTTATCAGATTGTGACACACACTTATTCGTAGATGGTTCCAGATTTTACACTGATGATGGTCAGCCACACACAGGGTTTGCTGTAACCACTACAGACACCATTTTACATCAGGAAGCATTGAAACCCCAGATGTCAGCACAGGAAGCGGAGTTGTGTGCTGTAGTCAAAGCATGTCATCTCCTAGAGAATCAAAGGGGAAACATCTACACTGACAGCAGATATGCATTTGGAATAGGCCACGATTTTGGGCCTATCTGGAAAGAACGGAACTTTCTGACTAGTGCAGGGAAGCCAGTGAGACATGCAAAACTCATAGAGCGGCTATTTGAGGCTTTTCAGAAACCAGCAGAAGTTGCCATCTTGAAGGTAAAAGGGCATGCATGGGGAAGTGACATGACAGCCAGAGGAAATGCTTTAGCGGACCAAGCGGCAAAAGATGCTGCCCTTATGGCATTTGGAGTCACATCCACTGTAGGGGTCGCCCAGGTAGCGGGGACAGATTCCCCTCATCAAGAGCAGTGGGATGTAGAAACTCTAATTCAGTTGCAGAACCAGGCCCCTGATGAAGAGAAGGATAAGTGGATCAAATGTAATGCTACCCAAAATCAGCAGGGCCTGTGGAGCGCTGACAACAGGTGGTGTCTACCCAGAAGTTTGTACCCAGTTTTAGCACAGCTGGCACATGGCATCAGTCATCTTGCTAAGGGCGCGATGGTGGCACTTACTGACTGCTATTGGATAGCACCTGGATTTAGTGCATTTGCAGCCAGGTTTTGTGCTTCATGTCTCACTTGTGCTCTGTACAATGCAGGGAGGCCTGTCCATGTTCCCCACAGGCATTCTCCTAAGCCAGATTTCCCTTTCCAAAGAATTCAAATAGACTACATTCAGATGCCCAGAATAGGCACCTATGAGTGCGCTTTAGTGTGTGTTGACATGTTCTCAGGTTGGCCCGAGAGCTGGCCAGTGGCCAAAGCAAATGCAAAAACAACAGCAAAGAAAATTTTGAATGAAATAGTTTGTAGATATGGAGTTCCTGAAACTATTGAGAGTGACAGAGGAACCCATTTTACTGGGGAAGTAATGAAAGAGGTAATGGAAGCACTTCACATACAGCAAGCTTTCCATACACCTTATCATCCACAAAGTAGTGGTAAAGTTGAGAGACTTAATGGAATTTTGAAAAACAGATGTGCAAAAATTAAAGCAGATACAGGAAAAGGATGGGTGGAAGCTTTGCCATTAGCCCTATATTCTGTACGAACTACCCCTAAACAACCACATGGGCTGTCCCCCTATGAGATTTTATTTGGAGGGCCACCCAAAACAGGGCTATATTTTTCCCAACAGTTACAGGCTTCTCACTCTAGTCTGTTAGAATATGTTCAGATTTTGCAAATAACATTGAATAAAATACATGAAGGTGTTTATAAATCTATCCCCGACCCAGATTCTCTTTCAGGTATTCACAGAATCCAACCAGGTGACTGGGTGGTGGTCAAGCGACACGTCAGAAAGCCGCTAGAACCAAAATTTGACGGACCATATTTGGTGCTTTTGACAACCGGTTCTGCTGTCAAGTTGGAAGGAAAGCCCACCTGGATTCACGCCAGTCACTGCAAGAAAATCCTGAAGTGATGATATCCTTTGAAAAAATGATGATGTTTCTTTTCTTTTTGTTGTTTGTGAGACCTGATACATGGAAAAATAACCCTTTCGTCCAAATGTTAAAATTGTATGCAACCCATAGCAACGCTAGTAACTGCTGGGTGTGTTCTCACTTACATCCCCAAACAGGAACAATACCCATGATAGCAATGCCTCTCAATTTCACTGATCTAAACAGGACCAGAATAAATGGCTCATACATAGTCTCCACAGCTAATGAGCACAGATCAGTAACTTTGATGGTTTTGAAACAGATAAACACTCCACAGATTTGTTTAAACATTACATGCCCGTTTAACACTAAATGTACATGGTTGGGCAATTCAGATTGCACCGGAGCAAAAATTACAGTTTATGGAGGAAACTATGGTCAATATTATTTTATCCCAGATCCAGAACTAAATAGAACCCTTTATAGTACAAATTGCTCACAGTTCCCAATATGTGAAAATATCGGTTACCTGAGATTCCATGTTATTGCTTCCAGTTTTTTAGGAGCAGGCATACCGTCCATACGTAGAGGGTTCTATTATATATGTGGAAATAAAGCTTACGCCTGGCTTCCTACTAATGTTACAGGTACATGTTATATTGGGAAGTTAGTACCTGCTTTGGCTGTTCGCAAAGATACAGTGCGACCAGATCAAAGTCCAGAATACCCTTTAGTGTTCAAAAGAGAGCTGTTCACTGAAGGTGACATGGCATGGTCATGGTTCCCTTCCTGGACAGGAAGCAATGAAAAGACTAAATAATTACACTAGAATTGTAGATGAGATTATTAACCTTACTACCACTGATATAGGTTTATTAAATGAAGAAATGGCTCAGCTTAAAAAAGTAGTATTAGAGCACAGATTAACGCTAAATTATCTCACTGCAGCTCAAGGTGGGATGTGTAAGGTATTTCGCACTGACTGTTGTATACACATTTCTGATAATGAGGACATTATTAAAGGGCATCTTGCTAAGATAAGAGAACTACAGAATAAGGCCAGAGATATTGCTAAAGATGGATGGAACCCCTTTCAGGGTTTAGGAGGTTTTGGTGATTTTTTTATATGGCAAAGCAACATGGTTACAGAAACTAGGCGCTTACATTGTGATGTTCCTATTTCTCATATTTGTTATTTACTTCCTCATCAGGCTATGCCTCTGTGTGACTACCCGCTGTACCAACAAATGTACCACCAGCCCTGATGAACCCATTATTGTGAGAAAGCTAGGAGAGAGCTGAACAGGACGCCGTCTCTCTGCGCGGAGAAGAATGGTGTCAAATAAACAAAAGGGGGGAAATGACATGGACATTCACTGTACTGTACATTTAAGCACAAGAGAATCCATTTTGTTCTCACTGTTGAAATGTGTTCTGTAACCTTCACCTAACACACAGACACTTCTCCTACTAAACGCTCTCTACTCCCCCCTCCCTTCTCAAGGTTTTACTTTTGCATTTGTTCTATTCGCTGTTTTTTAATAATATATTTCTATTTGTTAGCTTTTAATAACATATTTCTATTTGTTAGTTTTTAATAACATCTCACACCACCCCTTTCTTATCTATGTATAAAATAACATGTAATAATACATTTTTCACTGAACGGACATTTTAAACACAGTGATTGAGTCCTGTGAATCTGTTCCTGCAGCTGCAGTATTAACTTTTAGAGTCCCAATCAGAAATCAGTCAGATCAATTACGATCAACATATTTTTGTTTTTTTATTTTTATTTCTTTGTCATTTCTTTTTATGTTTGATTTCTCTGACTTTAATATGTATAACTTGCTTTATCTGTATTCCAATAAACTTTCAATAAAAATACAATTTAAAAAAAAGAAAAATCACTACATGCATTTATCTGTATTTAGAAATGTACCATGAATGCAGGTCTGAGATCGCCAGTGTGAATGACGCCTATCTCCTATCATAGAGATTTTTTTGTTTTAAATCCAAAATCTGAATCTCCTCTTCCATCTTCTCCCCTTGATGTCTCTGTACACTTGGCCTGTCCCTCCCACCATTCTCTGTTTCTTTGCACACCTCTCACATGCTTGAGCCCAATTTGCCCCTCAATAGGCTCTGTCCATTGATGATCACTTTGTCTATTTGGGGTCATGGCCAGACGAGAAGTGGTTAACTTTCTCTGACTGGAGGATCTTTTCACCTCTTTCTTTGACTGAGGCCCCCTATGCCACCCTCTGGTCAGATGAGCTCCCCAGCCTCCATCCAGTTCATGCTTGGTAGCACACTGGCATCCTTTGAAGTCACTACATATATTTTAGGAGCTGTTGTATAAAATAATGGCTGCTGCAGACAAAAAACGCTGAGTATAGACAGGACCTCTTATAAATCTGCTACCAAAATGAGAGCGCCCTTCAGGAGAAACGCCAGCAAAGAGGACAGATGTCTTCCTGCCAATAGATCCTTGTTATTCAAGGAAATAAAGTGAACTCATTCAATTACAGTCAGACATTCCAGACAAAAAATCTTGTGAAAGATCCTCTACCAACAGAAATGCACACGCTGACTCTTACCATCAGAGGTGGACCACTGCATACAAGCTTATTTTAAGACCCAATCGGCAAGAACACCTGGTATCAGCAGTCTTCCATGCTATAAAGGACTCCACTTCATATGGACCTCCTGCAGCCTCTGCATTCACGAGGTACTGGTGCAGGCACAACTGTTCTTCCTCCTCCTCCACTCTGCTTGAACTGAATTCTGGTGTGCACATGTAGTGAAAGCACAGCCAACACACACAGGCAAAGCACGAAGCAAAAGAAGTGGGGATCGCTTTGTAGCCTTCTCCTCTGGACCGTCAAACAAACCGTGGACTGTTGCTTAGAATTTGGCTTCCTTTTCACTTGTAGCTCCTCACAAATAACTTTTCCAGATGACCAGAATGTAGCTGTTATTCTAGGCTTCCTCAGTTTCATCAACACCTTGCCAACTTCACGCTTGTGTATGGGACTGTAGGCCACAACCCCCCCCCCAACATACAAACACAAATCTTACTAATAATAAAGGAAAACACTTCACACAGGAAATTGGCATGGAAAGGCCGCGGTATATTTATTGGTTTACCAAAATAACACAAATTTATTTCAAGCAGATTTCAATTAAAATCAAATAATACAATACAGATTCCACTTCATTTCCCAGTTATCTGGGCATGAATATATATATATATATATAAACAACATAAGGTACCGCAATGGGTGCACGGGAGGGACCTCCTTTTGCTTGAAGGTCCAAAGAGGACCATAACTGGATCCAGCTGCCTTAAATACCTTTGGGCCAGCATCCCATAATAATCCCAGTTGTTCCCAATGGTTTTTATAGCCCACCTGGGATACCACTGAAATTAAAGGACCATGCACTTACTGCAAATTAATAGAGGGGGATAGCAGCCACATTCCTATGGAGGTGTGCCCAAAGAGTTGTGCCCCCCTTAACATTACATTTGCCCCCTCTGATGCAATCTTTCGTTTAAATGACATCTTGTTTGAAACACACATATGACATTTAAGATTAAAATATATAATGCCACATTGCTGTCCCCATTTATTTAGGTGGATTACTCGATTCTTGTACAAACCATGAAGAATGCACCCTGTGTGCAGAGCCGGTGAAGGCAGTACAGAGCGCATAGTTGCCAACATTGTAAAAGAATTTATAGGGACACTTTTTTGGCTGTAGGCAGGGTCTTATTATAATTAGGGGGCGGGGCATGCAATTGTAGGCGTGACATAGCAAAAAAGAAAAATGCGGCGTAGTTTACGTGAGATAGCTTATATGGCCGTGGTTCAAATGGGGGTGTGGTTAGAGTCTGAGATGAATGAGAGATGGAGAAAGAAAGGGGAAAAGAGGGAGAGCGAAAGAAGGAAAGAAGGAGGGAAAGAGGGATGGAGGGACAGCAGGCCCAGATCCTACACCACAATAGAAATGTGTATTCCAGAGTTTAACAAATCAGCAGATAAAGATACTCCAAACACCTGGTGTTAGCGCTTCAATCAACCCAGCACCATGGTTGTTATGGTGTCAGGATGATTGAAGCACATTGTATTGTATATTGTAATATAGAATGAAATCATTCAACTCACCATAATCCAGAATCAGTGGGACCCCTGAGCGTGTCACCTGCCATGTCGCCTGCCACCAGATGCCATCAGGTGCCCCCAGCAGAATCCGTCCTTACATCAGATCAGGCATTCCCAGCAGAGTCCCTCCTAAAACATCAGGTGTCCCCAGCGGAGTCCCTCCTTACATCAGTTGCCTCAGCAGAGTCCCTCCTTACATCAGTTGCCCCAGCAGAGTTTCTCCTTACATCAGGCGTCCCCAGCGGAGTCCCTCCTTACATCAGGCGTCCCCAGCAGAGTCCCTCCTTACATCAGATGTTCCCCCATTGGAGCCCCCCTTAATCAGGCGTCCCCCTATTGGAGCCCCCTTACATCAGGCGTCCCCCCATTGGAGCCCCCCTTACATCAGGTGTCCCCGAATTGGAGCCCCCCTTAATCAGGCGTCCCCCTATTGGAGCCCCCCTTACATCAGGCTTCCCCCCATTGGAGCCCCCTTACATCAGTCATCCTCCCATTGGAGCCCCTTACATCAGGTATAGTGGTGTCGGCGCCCCCATTACGGTTTCCCCGTACCCTGAGGGGGAACAAAATAGAGGCGGAGCCGGCCACGTGGCTACAATAGAAATTAAGCTGCGCCGCCGCCCACACCTGCCCCTTTCCATAACAGGTCAGAGACGGACTGGCAGCGGGGCGGGGGTGGTGCCGCAGCTTAATTTCTATTGTAGCCACCTGTGTTCTTCTGGTGTTCTTAAACATGGCAGCCGGCAGAGACATTGTCTCTGCTGGCCGTGGACCTCTAGCGGCGGCGGCGAAAAATCAGGAAAAAACGGATTTCCCGGGACACAATAAAATCAGGGAAAGGGTCTAAATCGCAGGAATGTCCCGGGAAATTCGGCACAGTTGGCAAGTATCTCTGTAGGTGGTTGTACAATCAGATTTTATAGTGTATGGTCAGCATTCCATATCATTAGGGGGGCTCTTGCACTACACAGCTGTTATTAGATCTGCAGAAAGTTGTACCATCAGATTGTATAATGTATGTCCAGCTGTGACTTGGCTCATGCAATGATTGTGTAGCACAGTAATGTACACATCGGTGTGTGAATGGTATATGAGGAAGAGGATGGATCTCACCTGTCATCCACACTCAGCCTTTCCTCCAAACATCATCCCCCATGCTGGTGTCCCGGCTTGTTGCTGGCTGTCACCATGGTAACCATGTGGCCAGGAATCGGCAAGCATACACTTCCGGTTTTACAAGTCCTGGGGGCGTGGCTGGGAAATAGCATGCACCAGTGAGCCGTGCCGCTTGGTCATATGACATTCCTCCCGGAGGCGCGCGCACTCTGTAATGAAGGTGGAAAGGCGTGCACGTGCAGGCAGGTGTGAGTCTCAGGTGAATGTGGGGAAAAGTGTCACCGTGCAGGCCAGGGGAGGAGTCAGCTGACCCCTCTGTCTCCTGGGTGTAGGGTGGCTGATGGGGGTCAGTGAGAGGTGTGCAGTGATTGGTTGGCTCAGGTCCACGGCCGAGACGGAGGGCTGGCTCCAGCTCCATGTGTCTCCTCTCGTTCCTCATCCCCGGCTTCAGTGTGCAGGAGAATTGTAAAGAGAGAAGCCGATTCATTGGCTGCACGAATCGAGCCTCCACCCCTCTCCACTGAACACAAGGGGAAAGAGGCGTCACCAGCGGCCATTTTGTTGGAGCCAAAACTGCTGCAGAGCCAAAAACATTCCCGATTTCCCTGGACAAAGGCAAAATCCCGAATCGGGACGGGGCCTCCGATCGGGACGAGGGTCCCAAAATCGGGATTGTCCTGGGAAAATCCGGACTGTTGGCAACTATGCAGAGCGGAGCCAAATCCGTGTGTTCTGGAAGCTCAAGAAAGTGAACAGTGACCATGCTGGTTATACATAGCTAAGGCCAGCCAGGATGATGCACAGCGATCACACTGGTTATGCAGAGCTAAGACCAGCCAGGATGGTGAACAGTCAAATACGCTTTTTACAAGACCCAATCGGTAAGAACACCTGGTATCAGCAGTCTTCCAAGCTATAAAGGACTCCACTTAATGTGGACCTCCTGCTACCTCTGCATTCACATTCATACTGGTGCAGGCACAACTGTTCTTCCTCCTCCTCCACTCTGCTTGAACTGAATTGCAATCCTGGTGTGCACATGTAGTAAAAGCACGGCCAGCACACAGGCAAAGCACGAAGCAAAAGAAGTGGGTATCGCTCTGTAGCCTTCTCCTCTGGACTGTCAAACAAACCGTGAACTGTTGCTTAGTCTGCGTCAGGAATTGATTTCAATATATTCCATCTGCTTCACTCTGCTTAGCAACAGATGCCTGACACATTGACAAATTTAAATTCTGTAAATTTTACTAAAAAGCCACGTTTTTGCAAATAACGAGCCAACACAAATTTGGCTTCCCCTTCACTTGTATCTCCTGTACAAAGAACTTTTCCAGATGACCAGATTGTAGCAGTTATTCTAGGCTTCCTCAGTTTCACCAACACCTTGCCAACTTCACGCTTGTGTAATACATTTGCCCCCTCCAATGCAATCTTTTGTTTAAATGACATCTGGTTCGAAACACACATACAACATTTATGATTAAATATCTAATGCCACATTGCTGTCCGCATCAATTGAGGTGGGCTACTCGATTCTTGTACAAACCATGAAGAATGCACCCTGTGAGTGCACCGTCTGAGCCGGTGTAGCCAATATACAGTGCTCATGCTGTCTCGTGTCCACGGCCAACAGTGCCTACAATGGACACATAAGCATTAGATCAGGACCATGGAACAGTGGAAGAAGATGGCTTGGTCTGATGAATAACGTTTTCTGTGGATGGCCAGGTGTGTGTGTCACTTACCTGGGAAAGAGGTGGCACCAGGATGCAGTCTGGGAAGAAGACAAGCCAGCAGAGGCAGTGTGGTGCTTTTGGAAGATGCTTTGCTGGGAAACCTTGGCTCCTGCCATTCATGTGGATGTTACTTGACAAATTCCACTTACCTAAACCATTGCTGGTGACCAAGTACACCCCTTCATGGAAACAGTATTCTCCGATGGCAGTGGCCTCTTTCAGCATGATAATGCGCCCTGCCACACTGCAAAATGGTTCAGAATGGTTTGAGATGTTGACTTCACCGCCAAATTCTTCATACTTCAATCCAATCGAGCATCTGTGGGATGTGCTGGAAAAACGTTTCTATGCTGTGCAGTTGGCCATAATATTCTGAGATCGGGGTTTATCATATGATGATGTGTTGGGGGTGGAGATGCAAATAGTTTTTTATTTACTGTAAGTGGGATAGCAATTTTGGTTGAAAAAATTATTTTAACATTGTTATGTTGACATACAGTATTTCACAAAAGTGAGTGCACCCCTCACATTTTTTGTAAATATTTTATTATGTCTTTTCATGTGACAACACTGAAGAAATGACACTTTTCCACAATGTAAAGTATTAAAGCTGCTCTAACTAGAACAGTTACTTAGTTTTCTAGAAAATGTAGTTTTAACACTTACACAATACTCTTTTTTTTTTTTTAATCTTCATTATTTATTAAAACTTTCAAACATTACAGCTGATCACCAAGACAAATTACATTATCTGCAGATTATACACGTTACTTCTTTACAATACTTCTCTCTAGTTACAGATAATCTCCAGAATACCAATTTAACATTCCTAACAGAACAAACACATGAACAAACAAACAACACACAAGAAGGGGAGAAAAAAAAGAAAAAGGGAAACCTCACCCCTCCCCTCTCCTCCGCCCCTCCCCACCATCACTATCGGTCCTCCCCTAAACTGTAAGGCATCCTGTCTATCCCGTTTCTGCCCACCTGTTATAACCTAGATCCCTGCCATGATATTCTAGGGGGGTGGGCAAAGAGAAAAAGGCCAGTCCTGGAGCTGTTACCCAGGGTCCCCATAACTTGTCTAATATATCTATCCTGCCCCTGTTCTTATACACCTGTTGTTCCATTAATATTGTCACATTTAACTGAGAACGCCATTCCTCGTATACTGGTCGGTTAGGGGACATCCATTTTCTAGCAATTATCTTACGAGCTATGAATAGTAATCTGCCAATTGGTGTTAACTTGTCCCATGGATATAGCTCTTCATTAACATAGCCCAGTAGACAAGTCTATATTGGTATTGTAAGCTCCATTAATTGTGCACACCATCTCTCGCCAATATCTGACCAGCTTGGGGCAGTTCCACAACATATGGATCAGATCAGCCGGGGCCTGATTACACCTTGAACAATCCAGTGGGTTTCCCTCCTCCTCCACTTATAAACTTTTCCGGCGTCCTATATATAATAAACAATTGAGATAAACATTGTGTGTGTGATATGGATACCAATGGGGCCCTCTTCAGAATATTTTGCCATTCATCGTCTGTTATACCTCCCAGGTCTTTCTCCCAACCCTTTCTACCTGGAGTATTCTTAAAATCTTGATACTTCATCATAAGTTGGTTGTAAGCTAATGTAATTAGACCTTTCTTTTTCTCCTTAGCCCCCGCCAATAAAGACATCAATGGCAAAGATCTTGTATTCATTCCGCCGCCTTTAAACTTCGAGTTAGCTGCATGATGCAGTTGTAAATATTTATAAAAGTTATTATGATGTAGTTGGTATGACTCCTGTAACCTGCATAACATTTTGAGCGTAAAGCTGCGAAATATATTGTATTCCTTTAGAACGCCAGTGCTCAAACCCTTCCTATTCCCCCAGATTGGTGAAAGTTACACGATACTCTAAACATCACACAATTCTTCCATCTCTAAGGTTTGATTCCTACAATTAGAAGGCACTCTATGGAGCCACTCAGAAGTGAGAGTATGAGAGTATGCACAATTTTAAACTAGATATTATATATATTTGCCATCACTGTAAATTTAATTTTAATACAATGACTTTTCCTTTGGGATTAGAGATTTATAGTTACAGCTTGTTTCCTTTTGAGTGGGGAATTTATGAAACAATGTATTTGTGAACGTCAAGTGAACCTGCCGGACAACCTGTGGTTTGTTTTTGTAGCGTTAGGGTAAGACTCGGTTCACACAGGGGCAACACGACTCTGGCCGCGACTTTGCGAGGCGACCTGGACACGACCTGAGGGCGACACCACAGCGCGACTTGGGGCGACTTACAAGGCTACTTCAAGTCGCCTCCAGGACAGGCGACTTTCCAGTGGCCAATCAAACTACAATCAGCTCTGGGGGAGGGAGGGGTTTGCTTGAAAAAAACATCTTCTCTTCCTGTAAAGTCGCTTCACTATAGACCACGATCCGACTTGTAGGCGTCTTCCATTGAAATTAATGGGTACAAGTCGCCTAGAAGTAGTACAGGGACCTTTTCTGAAGTCGGAGCGACTTCAGTAGCGTACATTAGGACGGCTCTCATTCACTTGCATGGAATTTCTGATGTCAAGCGACTTGGGGCGACTTGAGGTCTGACAAGTCGGATCCCAAGTCGCGGTAGTGTGAACCGCCACTAAGCATTAGTTTCAATACTTTTTGAATTTTGGATTTGGAGAAGATATAGTTAACAGCCATTGACCAAGGCTTGTAAATACTTGTTGTCAATGCATCACAACACATATAATACAATCTATATCAATAGGGCTTTGGTGGCTTGTCCAAACACGTGAAAGATATTTGTATCTAGGCAAGTCTTAATATTTTTCCGTTTCATGTATTTTGGACTGGATACAGGTGTGGTGTATAAAAAGAAACCAGAAAGCAAAACCTGATAACATTCCCTTCACATTAGTTCTTTTCTCAATAACAATTTTGTATACTAGCTAGGGTATGCACATGATACATTTTTAAAAGACAAATGTCTCTCAGTTTTGGTCTCTTTATGCACTATTTCACTTAGAAAAAGTAGCCACAGACAATTTAATTCTAGTCCATTTTATAGAACACATTCTGCACCTCTGAAGGTTTAATTCTTACACCATGCATATGTAGCAGACCTCCGAAGGAGCTGCTTTTGATTATTGGTTCAATCCGTTGCTCTGCCTCTCAACCCTAGAGAACTGTCCCAGCCCCTCTGCCACATCTAGCGAGGTGGTAAATAGAATAACCTGATAATAATACACAACACAGTGCTGTACTTCAAGTTTACTTGGAGTAGAATAAAGTTTAGGTTAACATTTATCAGCCAAGGCCTGTGTAAATAGCCAGGACTTGGCTGAAACAGTAAGAAGAAAAAAAAAAAACAGTCAGTAACACTGTGCAACAAATAAAAGGGGAAATAGCAATATACACCGCTTAAGTAGATTCCCCTAAACACGCTATTGATGTGTGACAAATGCAATGGCTAAAGGGGAACATAACCGGTCTATAACACTTCCAATACACACAAGGAAGAGATTCTAAACAAGCGTGGCATGTCCCCTTTAAGAGTTACCTCAGTAATGTACCCTAAGCAAAGCTTTGCATTTAGTCTCTTTACTGGCATGTAGGAGCTCTGTGGATAAAGGCCTCTCAACATAGCAGAGTGATGAGGAGGAATGTAAGTAGCTGGTGCTGTGATGTAGCGTTCCTTATGTCTTCCAGATAACAGGGCCTGTACACAGCCTTCAAGTGTGGTATCTTATGAAATGCAATAAAGTTCCTGGGCAAAGCCCCCTCACCAATACTTTACACAATCAGCGGTCCTCCACAGAACGATCGATCGACTCTCCTGCTGCAGGTGTCTCACAATGTCTTTGAGCTGTTGAAACGGCCTCTCCTCTGAAAGTTCTCCGCGGCTGCAGAGCGTCTTGCTGGAGCATGCAGGTTCTGTTCCTCTGGGCTGGGCTGCAGACTGTGTGTCACTGGGTAGGCCGCAATCCCCCCCGCACACAGTACCAGAGCGGCTGCTCTCCTTATGGGATCCAGGAAACAAGGGGCTCTGGCCTAGTCCCTTCCTTCATTTGTAGTCTCTCCCACAATCCTCCTCACTCCTAGTGATGCATCCTGGGATTTGTGGTCTAGTCTCTCAAACAGTCAATCAGCTTGCCTTGTGTTATGACTTCTTATCCCACACTTCTCGGCTGCTGCTTCCTGGTGATTGGCTGTCAGTCTCTTCCAACGGGGAGGCTAAAAAGCAAGCAATTTCGCTCTGGAACAGGTGTCACTGTATCAATCTTTCTTTGGAACAACAACAAAACACAGTCCATGATTCTCATAATTAAATGAGGAGGTCTATTCAGTTTTCGAACTGTTGATATGTCACCAGGCATAATAGTCTGAAAAACAAATGATATTTTGCCTTAAAGAATGCATGTGTACAAAAAACAAGCATCATCTAGAAGGGACAGTTATATAAACATGTCAATTGTTACTTTGATGAAAAGCGTCGCTTTTTTTACTAACATTTTTTTAAATTGATCTGTGCAATAAAATTAAATATACATTTTTAAAAGCATGTAGCAAGCAAGCAAATTGTATGCAATCAGAAGTCTAATATAAAATATAAAACATATTAGGATTGCTTCACACTGTCCTGCTGTGCTTTGGCTAAAGCACAGCTATTTTATGATTTTCATGCAATTTAGCTGTGCTTTCCCATAGACGTCCTACGGTTTTATTGCGCTACAGAAAGTGCACCAAAACCATGGGATTGTAATTGAAGTCTATGGGAAAGCACAGCTAACTCGCACTAAAACCATGGGTTAGCTGTGCTTTAGTCAAAGTGCAGCAGGGCAGTGTGAAGCCACCCTTATGGGTATGTTTCTAAAGCAGTGAATGTGACATACACCAAGCGTTCACTGAAGGTGAACCAATCAGTGCAATTCAAAACATGCATCGGAATAATACACCCTTAGTAAATGTTTATCACATTTACTGGAACCCAGAATGTGAACACAGAAAATACAGTATAGATTGGCAAAGAACTGGGCAATGATATGCTCTTCCGGTAATTGTTACCTGCAAAGCTGCTTCGGCCTCTTCAAGGGCTGGCCTGGCCACTTCCAGTTTCTCTTCAGCGGATGCTTTAGCAATGGCGATTTCATCCACAATGGCTTGTGCTTTGTCTTTCACCTTTTGAACCTGCATCTTTACCTTTTCAGCAGCTTCGGCTTTGAGAGTCACTTCCTGAAAGACTTCATCTGCCTTTTTAGAGGAAACAGCCAAATCTTTTTCCTTAACTGCTAGTTCTTTTGACAACCGATTAACAGAATCTTCAGCTTCCATTAATTTTGCCAGACCTTTAAAACAAACAAAAACTGAAAATTAAAGAAGATACCATCAATCTGTCTCAATTTAAGGCCTTGGGCTTTGAGAGTCACTTCCTGGAAGACTTCATCTGCCTTCTTAGAGGCAACAGCCAAATCTTTTTCCTTAACTGCTAGTTCTTTTGACAACTGATTAACAGAAACTTCAGCTTACATTCATTTTGCCAGACCTTTAAAACAAATAAAAATTGAAAATTAAAGAACATATCATCAATCTGTCTCAATTTGAGGCCTGTCAAAACTATAAGCCCTGTTGGGGCACCCCTGGGAGATAAGTGGATACTGCCAACATACTGTCCTGCATCAAAGAATGTATAGTTCAACTGTATCTATATGTAGCTGACACTGCAGATTCTTTTTTTTAAAAGCATTTCTGGTACGAATTTAGCACACAAAAAAACAAAGTATATGGTGGGTTGGTAGTCAGAAAGATATTGCAGTGCTCTGCCCAGTTTTCAGAGGGGTCAAAATGCCTAATACCACAAAGTGGCCAAATTGAGATTCATTTAAAGATTGTGTTCAGTAATGTAGAAATGTGTCTTAGAAGAGGCCATATTACCAGAGAGGCCCCCCTGCACCTACATTCTACTTTTAATACAATCCATACCTTATTATAGAAGAACTTCAGGCTTGGTAAAAATGGCTGCAGGCAACCACAATTCAGTGGTTGCCAACATTTTACCCCCCCCCCCAACCATCTCAAAATCCACCACCACACCACTGACAAAAATGTAAATGGCATTCTTATTGCCAGTTATACCAATCTAAGAGGTATTCCTGCTTCCGCTAAAACCAATGGTGGGACATCCCTACCCTCCACTACCACAAAACATTTCTACCCTCAATGTCCCCTCCCTCCCACATCAATCTGAGGAACACTCTACTCCAACTAGCAGCAGTGAAGGAGGCATCAAGAGTTGCTCGCTTCTAATGCCGCGTACACACGAGCGGACTTTACGGCGGACTTTGCCCGGCGGACTTTTCGTCGGACTTTGTTGGCTCCTTGAGCCGGACTTAAAAACGGACGGACTTGGCCACACACGCTCATTGCAAAAGTCCGCTGGTTTTGAACGCGGTGACGTATAGCACGTACGACGGGACTAGAAAAAGGAAGTCCAAGCCCCACTCCGGCACCCTTTGGGCTCCTTCTGCTAATCTCGTGTTTATCTCGTGTTAGTAGAAGTTTAGTTAGAGACGATTCGCGCTTTTCACACTTCAGCTTATTTCGTTCGTTTTCTGCGGTTCAGTTTGTGCTTGTGAGGTTTGTATCTGCTTTTCAGTGCGTGTTGGTCAGTTCGTAACCTGCCTTGCAGGCCGTTCTGGTCCGCTCGTTCCTGATTTTCAGGTCGTTCTTCATAGGCCTTGCTGTTCTTCAGTGCGTTTGTTATAAGTTTGTTTGTTTGAGCAGCCGACCGTTTTGAAGCCATGTCGAGTGGACGTTCTCGAGTTCGTGCTGTGTGGGGACTTGGTGTTGGGGTTAATACTTTGACCCGAGTCCAGTCCATGAACAGGGTGAGGAGGAGTTCATGGACCAAGAATTGGTTGCGCCAGCGTGACCAGTTCTGTCATATGCCTTTGCTCCGTGAGCTCCGTGAGAATAATCCTGAGGATTTCAGGAATTTTCTCAGGATGACGGACCCCGTCTTTGAGCGTCTGCTGGCTATGCTGACCCCCTATATCAGCAGGCAGGATACCTGCATGAGGCAAGCCATCAGTGCGGAGCAGAGGCTAGTTGCCACGTTACGTTACTTGGCGACAGGGAGAAGTCTTCAGGACTTAAAGTTCTCGACAGGCATCTCCCCCCAGGCTCTGGGGATCATAATCCCAGAGACCTGTTCTGCTATTATTCAGGTCCTGCAGAAGGAATATATGAAGGTAAGTTTTATCCTTTAACATTACATGATATGTATTAACTGTTTTTAGATGTATTGTAGAACTGTCCTCTTTACCTAATTGCCATGCTTTCAATCTGCTGTGAATGTCCCCTTTATCTTCGTGCATGCCTATTTTAATCATTTATTGCCCTACATGCATAATTTCTTTCATTAACCTCCCCACCATGCAATGCTGGGTCCATTTTTTTCTCTAGCCTATAGTCCATTGAACAATGTATATTGTCTGCTCCATTGTCTTGTTTGTCCCTCCCCCACCCCACAAATGTTTGAGCCAGTCAGGTGTGTTTGTTAACCTAATTAGAACCCCTCCCCCACCCCACAAATGTTTGAGCCAGTCAGGTGTGTTTGTTAACCTAATTAGAACCCCTCCCCCACCCCACAAATGTTTGAGCCAGTCAGGTGTGTTTGTTAACCTAATTAGAACCCCTCCCCCACCCCACAAATGTTTGAGCCAGTCAGGTGTGTTTGTTAACCTAATTAGAACCCCTCCCCCACCCCACAAATGTTTGAGCCAGTCAGGTGTGTTTGTTAACCTAATTAGAACCCCTCCCCCCACATTCAAATGTATCAATGGGCCATCATAGGGGGTGAGTAATCTTATAAGTGTGCCTTATGTTTTTCCACATTTCAATTACAAACACACATATTCATAATATTTGACTGCTGTTGTTTACTAATGTTTTGGTGTAATCTGATATACAATTTTTTTATTAAAGTCCTTATCTTATTTTTTTTTGCACTCCACAGTTTCCTTCAAGTCCACAGGAATGGCAGACTGTGGCCTCCCAGTTCGCTGACCGTTGGGACTTTCCCAACTGTGTAGGGGCGATTGACGGGAAGCACGTCCGGATTGTGCCACCACCGCATTCGGGGTCTTATTTCTTTAACTACAAGGGGTTCCATAGTGTAGTTTTGATGGCGGTGGTCTCGGCACATTTGGAGTTTATGTTTGTGGATGTGGGTAAGAACGGCCGGATGTCTGACGGAGGAGTCTTTGCACAGACCGAGCTGTGCCATCGTCTCCAGACTGGTGGCCTGGAATTGCCACCTGATGACGATAATGTGGATGGACTCCCCTCAGTTTTTATTGCTGATGAAGCATTTGCTCTCTGTGAGAACTTGATGAGGCCGTTCCCCCTAAGCACACTCACCCCTGAGAGGAGGGTATTTAATTATCGGCTGGCCAGAGCAAGAAGGGTTGTGGAGAATGCCTTTGGTATTCTGGCCAGCCGGTTCCGTATCTTCCTTACGGCTATTAATTTGGCGGACTATAAAATCAACCACGTCATCCTTGCTTGCTGCATTTTACATAACTTTTTAAGGAGACATTTAGCTACATATCTATCCTCTGTTGGGCCTGAGGCCAGACTGGAAGAGGCTAGCACTTTCACAGGCCTAGAAATTGGCCGTATTGGCTTGGCCCCCCGAACCGCACGTCAAGTGCGTGACCGTTATGTGAATTATTTTAATGGTCGGGGGGCCATTGCTATTCAGCAACAGCTGTAAGTTTGTTTAAAAAATAAAAAAGAAAATTGGTTTATCTAAATATCTTGTTTTTATTGTTGTTTACCTTTAAGTTATGTCTGTCTCCTAGTGCACTTGTAGTAGTGTCAAGTGCATTTAGCTTTAGTTAATCAGGCCCACAAAAACAAACCCCAAATTTGGACTTCAAGAAACAGCCACACACATTGTATAGGGTAAAAAATTTTACTTGGTGCACATTGAAAGGTGCATTTTTTACCATATTTTTTTTTTTTCAAAAATATTTTACGTTGTGTAAAAAAATTATCTTTTACTAAATTATTCAAGCCATTTTTTAACAAATATATAGACCTTTATCTAACAAGATTTACATACACAACAGTGTTTTTAGAAACAAAACTTACAATAAATGAACTTACAAAGTTCAATATTTCTAGAACAGTGCATGTAATGTCACCCTTGCAGAAATTTGTCATTTATAAGATGCTCAAAATTGAGCTTTACTAAAGGGTCAAGTCAACATGTGCTATCTCCTATCATGGGAGAGCAATGTACGTGTTTTGTGTGTGCAATCCCATTTTTGGTTCCTCTCACCACCAAAGATTTTTCAGGATGAAGGGTTTGCAAACACAAAACAAGTACATTGCTAACCCATGATGGAAGATAGCACATGATGACACACCGTGTGCATCACACATTGTAAATTTGGTTATACCCCCAAAATTGTAAAAAAATTTTGAATAACAAAATAACTTCCCAAGGAAATGAAGAACATGATTGATGTTTTTAGGCCAAACGTGATTATATTCGGCCCAAAACATCAATCATGTTCTTCATTTCCTGTTGCATGGAGTCCAGGCGAAGTTTCATGCTGTGAATTTGTTCACGCATTTGATCTATGTGGCCATTCCACAGCATAATCTGGCCAATTAATCTTTGCGCACTGTCTGTGGTGAAGTGCTCTGCCGCTTGGCCTTCCACAACCAGAAACTCACCTAAAACGAGTGAATAAAAACAAGGTTTACAATATGCACGCCAAAATACAGTAACTCAAGCTGGGGTGTCAGTCACTCACTTGGTGGGCTTGAAACCTCGCACACTTCCTCCACCTCTCCTTCCTCAAGGTCGTCGGGTGGGCGTGGTCTTGGGCTGGGGCTTGGGGTAGGTTCGGCCTCAGGCTGGTGACTTGGGGGGGTCCTGAGATCCTTGGACTGTTGTCTGAGTCTTTTCTCCCCTATGAGATTTGAAAAAAAGGTATAGTTAAAACACACTGATCTTTTAGGTTTTAATAAATAAAGTAAAACGTTGGTTAAGATTTTTTGCCAATTTTGCATCATAATAAATGTTGTTGACAGGATGAACATTACCTATGAACAACAATTATAAAGAATGCTTATTTTCGGGCAAGTTTCACAGATGCTGACACCTCAATGATCTCCTATGTGTATTACCCCTCAAAAATTTAGTGATGGTCACATAGTACACTAGAAAATGCATTTCCTGCGCAAAATGCGTGGGAATGCTGAATAGCTAAATTGCTAAAATGACCGCCATCAAAACTGCCCCATCATATTCCTCGATTATAAATCAGTACATGGTGTGTCTGTCCCCTCCCCCGGGCTCTGTAATCAGCTGAGATGCTCCAGCCACCTCCCCCCCTGTGTATAACAGAAGCTTTGGTAACCATGGCAACAAAACAAACACAGTACACTCTGATTAATGTCTAAAATTTCACGAAATGACCTCTAAACAAAAAGCTTTTTCTCCAAAAATTACAAAAATATCAAACTGAAAGGATATAGCCAGATAGCTGAATATTTATTGAACATTGTAAAGTTTGTTTGGTGTCTCTAGGTGAAAGTATGAAGGAGCTGAAACTTTTGGGAGCGGAAGAAGAATTTAAGGATTTCAAGCATGCTCCCATTGAATTCAATGTTTAAACAAGTGAAAAAAACCTTAATATTTAAAAACGTATAAATGGTAGTAAAAAAGTTGAAAAAGACCACACATCAGCTAAAAGAGACGAACATTTTAATAGTTGAATGGTTTTAATAGCTGAAAGTATGCAGAAGTTACGCAGAGCCAAAAAACGTACGGAATAAAATTAAAAGTAAATTTAAAAATAAATAAAATCGAAGAACAATAGTGGGACTGCTAAATCATTCCCACAAACTATAGTGCTCGTGAGTCCAGATGTGGAAACAGCTGCTGTGTCCTGTCCCTACATTACACTGAATCATTTTTGAGGAAGCATTATATTTTCAAACACATCTACACCACATCAACTCATTGTGGGAATTCGACAAATTATCAAGCCATAAATGTATGTCCAACACTGTCCCATCGTATTTGGCGAAAAAATAACGTCACTTTATAAAGTATCATATCTATTCCAAAGAACGGTATTTACGAACGCTGCAGAAAAACCGCCAAAAATAAGGATCAGCATGCAAGTTCTGTATCTCAATAGTAAAACACAAGTACTTACTTTTTTTAAGCAGCTTCTTTATTCGCCAATATTGGTCTGGCTCCCGACTTTTTATGTCAGACCACCGCTTCCGCAATTGTTCTTTCGAACGTTTTGTCCCAAATTTCCCTTCAAGAGCGGTGACAATTGAGGACATTATTTTGTCCTTTCTCAGATTGGGTCGTGTGTACGGTCCTTTTTTGCCATCGTAGTCCTCCCTTCTCAATATGGACACCATCTCCACCATCTCTTCAAAAGACATGTTGGTGGCCTTATATCTCCTCCGGGATGTGGATGTTTGGGGCTCCGGGCTTTCCTCCGCGCTACTTTCACTTAATCGCTCCGCCATCTTTTGCTATCTACTCCCACTGCGCAACGAAGAGTGAAGGGGCGGGGCCAAATCGTACTTACGAACGTCAGGGGCGGGCGACGCAGGCGGAGCATGACACATGCGCAGTGTATATAAAGCTATTACGATGGCCTACGTATGTCCGTGCGGAAGTAGCGACCGTCACAAACGAAGGTAAGATTAAAGAGTGTGTGTGTGTGTGTGTGTGTGTCCCCTAGATTACAACACAAACTAATCCTGAGATTTGGGCCTGACATTTAAGTTGGGATCTTGTGTCTTGTCTTCCAGAAAAAATGAATCCCTTTAAAGAGGAAGAATTTTTGTGCCATTTTATTGAGCTCTATGAGGACAAGAAAAACCCGTGGGAGGTCAAACACCCCCTATATTATAATCGGGATGTTAGGAAGGCAACACTGGGCACACTTTTAGAGTTTGTGAAGACTCGACTCCCCCAGGCAGACCTCAAGTTTGTGGACAGGAAAATAGGTATCTTGCGTAACATGTATAAGCGGGAACACAGAAAAATCCAGGAGTCGCTCAGATCCGGGGCAGCAGCTGACCAAGTATATGTACCCAAGTTGTGGTATTACCACAAACTGCAATTCCTGGATGAGCAGACCGAAGCCAGGCAATCACTTTCCACCCTTCCCCCCACCCTTCCCTCCAGCCTTCCCTCCACTCTTCCCTCCAGCCTTCCATCCACTCTTCCCTCCAGCCTTCCATCCACTCTTCCCTCCAGCCTTCCATCCACCTCCACCCCAGCTGAGGAGTCCCAGGATGAACTGGGCCTTTTCACCATTGATGAAGTGGATGCGCCCAGCTTCAGCCAGGTATACTTTTTTTTTAGATTTGGGGATTGTGTAAATGTTATTAATGATGTTAAGGTGTTAATTTTGAAAGTGCTTCCTAAAAAATAACTTCTGCACAAAGAGTAATATGTAGATATATCACTAGACAGTAGTGGCCAAATATATACGTAACTTCAGATCTTGTTGATCATCTGAAATAATGGTGTGGTCAAATAGATAGCCTTTACTATTTTGTGTAATTATATTTGAAAGTTAGGAGCTAAAAATTGTGTGTGATTGCATAACAGAAAATTACAACTATGTCCCTTTTTTTACACAGGATGACCTCAGCCAGGAGGAGGCCTTGCCCAGTGGGAGAGAGGAGGAGGCCTTGCCCAGTGGGAGAGAGGAGGAGGCTGTGGCTGGGCCAAGTAGAAGCCGCACAGAGTGTCAGGTGCCTCCCCTCCGCATTCTCCACAAAAGGCCCAGTAGAATGACACCAACAGAGCAGGAATCCCTAGACCTCATACGGGAAGCAAGCCGGATCCTGAGCAAACCTCCCAATGCAGAGGAGGCGTATGGCACCTATATAGCCAGCAGATTACTGGAGTTGGAAAAGGGCCAACGCCTCCTCTGTGAGGGTCTAATTTTCCAGGCTTACCAGAAGGGCTTGAGAGGGGAGCTTACTACTACAACCTATCTAGCAGATGAAGCCAATCCTCCTCCTCCTCCTCCTCCTCCTCCTCCTGCCCCAAGTACACCACCAGAGGCACAACCTCCGAGGAAGGCTGCAGAGAAGCGTGGAGGGAAGGCTGCAGAGAAGCGTGGAGGGAAGGCTGCAGAGAAGCGTGGAGGGAAGGCTCCACGGAAGAGTCGAAAGTGATTGCCTGGTTTCTGTCTGGTCTGACTGTGCTCCCTGTGCTCCCTATAGTCGCAAGATACCTATTTTCTTGTCCTCAAACTTGATGTGTGTCCTGGGGGACGAAAGGCTTCCCAGATTCTAAAAGTGTGTCCAGTGTTGCCTTCCTAATTTTTGTGGGAATAAAATAAATACATTTTGGTTTACCTTACATTCTTGCCTATGTCTTTTGATTAAAAAACGCCATTTTGTTTGGGAGTAGGCAGGTACAGGTCGAAAAGACTATGGGGTTGATTTGAGAAAAGCAAATAGTCTGTGCACTTTGCAGAGGGCAGTTGCCCTCTGCAAGTGCAATTGCTCCAGAGCATCAGAAATTATTTAAAAGCTTGACTTTGCAAAGAGTACCCAATCCTGTGCAAGTAAAAGAAAAAAAAAAAAATCTATTTTAAAATTTTAAAGTTATGGAGATCTGGCTGTTACAAAATATTAAATTAGTCATGGCAGGAGGATAAATCATGAAGAAAGAAGTTTGTGAGAACTCTGTGTGAATATAAAGCAGAAAAACAACTTCATTCCTCTCGCATTATCGATTCTAAAAAAAGGCTGTATTAAAAGACGACAGAAGAGGAATGTGCTAGCTTCAAGACGAAGGCTAGTTTTACCAGACCGAGCGCTTCCGTCTTGTAATTGCTTCAGAGCATGCGTCAGTTTGAGTTCGTCGGACTAGCACACAGACGATCGGTTTGTCCGCTAGAAAGAAGAGTCCGTCGGATAAATTTTAAACAAGTTTCAAATCTAATTCCGTCCAACTTTTGAGAAAACAAAGTCCGCTGGAGCCCACACACATCGAATTGTCCGACGAAATCCAGTCCGCCGGGCAAAGTCCGCCGTAAAGTCCGCTCGTGTGTACGCGGCATAAGTATTCCCCAACTACGTTAATGAAGTTGGGATCTATCCACACATTTTTCTGCCACAATGTCCTGAAATGTACCCATTGTGTTCACAACACTATGCTTCACTTCTTCTGTACATTCTATTTTGTAAGAGGCCAAAAAGTGATGGGCAACAGCAACCAAAGCATCTCGTGGCCACCTTTGGAACCAGTCCATGGTACACCCAGAAATAGGACCAGGGAATTTAAGAGCTCTGGTTCTGAGTTTTTCCCCAACTGGAGAGAAGCAAAGCACCACATGCAAGTTACTGTGAACACGAGAGAGGAAGTAATCGTACAGGTTCTCAGCAGTGGGTATTCTTTCTTCATAACGGGAATTAAATCTTGTGTGATTTCATCAATCTCATCCCTTGCAAACGGGTTGGACACTTCTCCTGAAGCCAGCACATTATTCATGTGCTCTAGAAATGATCCGTCCTTAATCTCGTTGTCTGTAAATATGAAAGTTATTCCTTTTCCTTTTTGCCCAGCTGTACGATACAACAGCTTTAGGTCATCCAGAAGATTATTTGTTTCGCAAGTTCTATAAAAGATAACATACTGTTATAAAAATCAATCTGTTATGAATGCATACATTTAAAGCATGAACAGGTTTTTTGGCTCGTGGAAAAACCAACTTAGATTTAGCACCACATCCCATAATTATATAGAAAAACAAGAGAGGTAATGGGGATTTTTAAGGTGCAAAAGAATACATCAAATATATTATTAAAATTTTTTTTTATTTTATATTTTGAATAACAAAATAAAAAATATCAATAAAAATGGTAAGTACAATAACAACAGTAATAGCAAGACAGCACTGTAAGATGGATTCCCAACATGTTTCGCTCATATATCGGGCTTCTTCAGGGGATGCTGTCCCGTTGGAAGTACAAGCCTTCTAACAAAAAGAACAAAAAAGAAAAAAATATATATCACAATCCATTAACTTTTAATTATATAACATTGACATTTCTACCCTCAGTGTCCCTTCCCTCTGAAATCAATCTGAGGAACACTCTACACCAACTAGCAGCAGTGAAGGAGGCATCAAGAGTTGCTCGCTTCTAAGTATTCCCCAACTACGTTAATGAAGTTGGGATCTATCCACACATTTTCCTGCCACAATGTCCTGAAATGTACCCATTGTGTTCACAACACTATGCTTCACTTCTTCTGTACATTCTTTTTTGTAAGAGGCCAAAAAGTGATGGGCAACAGCAACCAAAGCATCTCGTGGCCACCTTTGGAACCAGTCCATGGTACACCCAGAAATAAGACCAGGGAATTTCAGAGCTCTGGTTCTGAGTTTTTCCCCAACAGGAGAGAAGCAAAGCACCACATGCAAGTTACTGTGAACACGAGAGAGGATGTAATCGTACAGGTTCTCAGCAGTGGGTATTCTTTCTTCATAACGGGAATTAAATCTTGTGTGATTTCATCAATCTCATCCCTTGCAAACAGGTTGGACACTTCTCCTGAAGCCAGCACATTATTCATGTACTCTAGAAATGATCCGTCCTTAATCTCGTTGTCTGTAAATATGAAAGTTATTCCTTTTCCTTTTTGCCCAGCTGTACGATACAACAGCTTTAGGTCATCCAGAAGATTATTTGTTCTACAAGTTCTATAAAAGATAACATACTGTTATAAAAATCAATCTGTTATGAATGCATACATTTAAAGCATGAATAGGTTTTTTGGCTCGTGGAAAAACCAACTTAGATTTAGCACCACATCCCATAATTATATAGAAAAACAAGAGAGGTAATGGGGATTTTTTAAGGGGATTTTTAAGGTGCAAAAGAATACATCAAATATATTATTTAATCTACGTTAATGAAGTTGGGATCTATTTATAAGAACATCAATTTAATGTTACAAGCAATCATCCAGGCAGCACAAATTTTCCCTACGTTTTCTCTAATACTGTGACTGCCTGCTCCATCTAGTGATCAAAGATCTAAGATTTATGTCTGTGAAAGTCACTGTACAAAACAATATTTTGTAGGTACAAGGACTGTAGTAAATGTGTACAGTATATTCAGTGCATAACAAAATAATCTAGAATACCATTTTGGATGACTGTGGAACACTACATTCCACTGTGACAATTAACCATGCTGGGGAGCAGAACAATACATATGCAATCTGTAGCCTGGAAGCAGATGGCCCATGATTTTTTTGTACCCCTATCAAAAATCTGGGCCATGTTCCTCAGGGGCCTGGATCAAGAAATACCACTGGGCATAATCGATCCAGCGTTTTAGAGGCACCATTGTTTATATTTCTCCACCAGTGATAGATCTTTCCTAGTTCTATGTTACTTGCCAACAATAATTTTAGAAAAGAGAGAGTCGAATGAGATTTGAGAGACCAAACATCAAATCAGACAGAAAGAATGAAATAAACAGGCCACGAAAAATGCAAATTCCAATGAAATACCATGTCTCTGCGCTTTTTCCTTGTTACACAGGTCAAACAAGGTCTCATGAATAAAAATCCTGAAAGGGGAGTGTCTATGATAAACAAAGCAACTTCTCAAATGTTGCTTTTATTTTCTAACATGCAATACATAAACAACACAGAGACATCTTTATTCCAGATATTCTACACAAGGCCCACGTGGCTCTGCATGTGGCCTCTCCATAAAACATGAAACATCTGATATAGTATTTTAAAAAAATCTAATTTTTGAATGTAACAATCCTATAAATAACTTTAGCTTTTGGTAATATTTGAGAGAGGAGAAAACCATATGTTTAATATATTATATATAACTGACTATATTAAGTGAAAAAAAAATACAAGCTGCATTGATTTAAAACCTATTAACATGACATACATCAAACATACCTGTCTTCATGAGGTTGGACAGATTTCCTACATTTTCGTATTTTTCCCCATATATTGCTTTAAAGCCACTGATGAAAGACAGATAAGATTTTGGGGTGACATATGTCTGCTGTCTGTACCTTTCGAAATATTCCACACATTTTTCTTCCACAATGTCCTGAAATGTACCCATTTTGTTCACAACACTATGCTTCACTTCTTCTGTACATTCTTTTTTGTAAGAGGCCAAAAAGTGATGGGCAACAGCAACCAAAGCATCTCGTGGCCACCTTTGGAACCAGTCCATGGTACACCCAGAAATAAGACCAGGGCATTTCAGAGCTCTGGTTCTGAGTTTTTCCCCAACTGGAGAGAAGCAAAGCACCACATGCAAGTTACTGTGAACACGAGAGAGGAAGTAATCGTACAAGTTCTTCGTGGGTATTCTTTCTTCATAACGGGAATTAAATCTTGTGTGATTTCATCAATCTCATCCCTTGCAAACGGGTTGGACACTTCTCCTGAAGCCAGCACATTATTCATGTACTCTAGAAATGATCCGTCCTTAATCTCATTGTCTGTAAATATGAAAGTTATTCCTTTTCCTTTTTGCCCAGCTGTACGATACAACAGCTTTAGGTCATCCAGAAGATTATTTGAAGATCCAGAAGATCTATAAAAGATAACATACTGTTATAAAAATCAATCTGTTATGAATGCATACATTTAAAGCATGAACAGGTTTTTTGGATCGTGGAAAAACCAACTTAGATTTAGCACCACATCCCATGATTATATAGAAAAACAAGATGAGGTAATGGGGATTTTTAAGGTGCAAAAGAATACAGCAAATATATTATTTAAAAAAAAAATATTTTTTATTTTGAATAACAAAATAGAAAATATCAATAAAAATGGTAATTACAATAACAACAGTAATAGCAAGACAGCACTGTAAAATGGATTCCCAACATGTTTCGCCCATATGTCGGGCTTCTCCAGGAGATGCTGTCCCGTTGGAAGTACAAGCCTTCTAACAAAAAGAACAAAAAAGAAAAAATATATATCACAATCAATTAACTTTTAATTACATAGCATTGATCATTAAGAAATGCATAACAGAACAGTGAATTATATGCACATGTGTCTCCGATCTCAGGGCAGCATCCCCTACCTTTATCTCCTATAGTAGATCACAATGTTACCGCACCTCTCCGGACAAATATCTGCGCCAAAGGGACCAAATGTGACAGGCGGCCACAGGGGGAATAGAAGGACCAGCTATAAAATGTATTTAAGAGATATCAAAAAATATATATATGTCAAGTGGGGAAATTAATTCCCAGACTGAAACAGAAATAAAAAATCAACTTACAAAAATTAAATCTGCAATAGACTTAATTCCACGGGATTCAAAAAAGGCTGTCAGTAAACTCCAATATTGGTCTTCAAGACTATTCAGAGAGTAGAAAAGAATATAGGCAAAACTATTAATTCTCAGAGAGGCAAAACAGCCTGCACATAAGAATGAAAGGATAATTTAACAGTAGAAATACAACAAACTATATCAGTTTTAATGGGGAATTGATACCCTCAGCACATTAACCAGAAGTAGTCATAAATCAACTCTAAATGTCACCAGAAGAGAATAGAAGGAGCAAAAGATGTACCATAACATTAGAAGTTTGCAAGTGATTACCTGATATTAACTGACAGTGCATTTGTATCCCAAGGGCTCCAGCAGCGTGTAATTGCTGTCGCCGGCGGCCTTATATAACCCTCATCCGGTCCGAGGACCGGAAGCGGACGTAGAAGCTGCGTCGCGCGAGCCGCGTCATTCTTGTCACTCCGTCCATCATCTCCGGGTCCTAAGGGTCGGCTGTGAGGACAAGGGATTGATTCTCTCTGGTGGTGGGAGGGGAAAATTGTCCATGTAAACATGGAGAAATCCCCTAGGGAGAGAGGGGAAGTCAGACGAACAACGCATGAGCAGTGCAGTAAACCGGGCGCCCTGCAGCTATGCAGGGACGCCCTGGGTGTCCATGTAATCGCCTATATTACACAAAGGGTCAAAGGCACAGAAATCTAAAAAAAATGTGGAATCGGGTAACTACATTTAGGGAGAAATATGGTCAATAAGATAAAGCAGCGTCCGAAGTGCGAAGACACGCTTGTATTTACAACAATAATTTTCATTACATACATTAAGCAGGTGTATATGTATAAATACAACAACGTTACCTGCAGGATAAGTATTAACAAAAATAAATATTTTGAATGTATAAAATATTTCAATCTTCAACAATTACTCATGTTAATATATAAAAAAGCAGACCATTTGAATGAACAAATTGTAGAGTAACTAATTATATAATTCTAGTGCCAATCAGATACCACTAAGCGTGCCAAAACGGGGGGGGGGGGGGGGGGGGGGTAATGATGTTTAGACCCATAGCTGCTGAGGAGGGAAGGGACATAAAGAAGACAAAAAAAATAGAAAGAAGGAAAATAAAATAGAAAAAGAAAGAAAGGACAAAAAGGAAGTGGGGGAGGGGAGAAGAGAAGAATGAGAAAGGGAAGGGGGATGGGGCAAACAAAGAAGGAAAAGAAAATAAGGGGAAGAAACAAAAGGAAGAAATAGTGAAAGAAGATTAGAACTAAAGCAAAAGGAACAGAACCAGTGGGTCAAGGGGAGGCAGTAATGCAAAAATACAATGCTTACAGGAAAGGTTTGTAGCTTAACATTTCATTTAGCTCAGGATAAGCTGTGGCTTTCAATAGATGAATCCAACGTGATTCCAATTGTAATAACCTTTGATCATTACTGCCTCCTCTGACGTCAGTGGGGATATGCTCTAAAGCCATAAATTTTATAGTATCCAGTCTAAATCCATGGAATAGTCCAACATGGCGACTAATTGGAGTTTCCATTCTACGTTTTCTAATGAGATACATGATCATTAATTCTTTTGAAGAAAGGACGTTTTGTTTTCCCGATATAAAAACACTTTCATGTGCATTGCATCATATATACAACTCCAGGGGTTTGACAGGTCAGTCTATGTCTAATTGTATAAATACAATAATTCGGTAGTTTAACTTTAGTATCATTTAACATGAATCGTCAGATATCGCATTTCCTACAAGCCATATCATAAATATATCATCAATGTAACGATGGAAGGTTACTATCTGATCTAGATATATTTTATTATCTTCCCTGGCAAATAGGTCTCTCTCCCACCCCCCCAGGTACAGGTTGGCATACGATGGTGCACAACATGTCCCCATCGCAACCCCCTGCACCTGGAGGTAGTGCGAGTGACCAAACATAAACACATTCCTTGTCAAAATGATTTTCAATAGTTCCAATATAAACTCATTATACTTATCAGCAGTATGGCCGCTGATATGTTAACATAAAAATATACTCAATACCAATGGTACATCACCCCACTGGCCCCTCCCTTCAATACAATTTACTTACACTCTCGACTCCATGGAGCGTCTTAGGAAGGAAAGCTCACCTAAGGGGTCTGGTCTAATATTTGAAGGTGCTCCACTGCGCTCCGTAAGCAGCTTATCCTTCACTTCCCTCCTTATTCTGTCAACTAGTGACTTCCATCGAGTCTGCAAAGCCGCCACTGACAAAAAAGAAAAGGTACATTAAGCATTTTTGAAACTATATACAATATAGGCATAAAAAAAATTATATTCAAGCACACATATGCACTTACTTTGATCTTTCTTCATGCTATGGCTCATTGCATCCCAGTCCTCCGTTAGTCTGCAGCAGATTTCATTCCAGTTGTTCCTTTTGGAGACACGGTCCCCATGTCGAGGGTGAGACAAGTCCCAAATTGCAGGGTGCATTTGCACTGCAGCAATGAGCTGCGATTGAGAAACATCTTTTGCCATTTTGCTTCCTGTCCTGTATGCACAGGAGGACGACTCGACAGATGTGTCTGCAGCAAGAGAGGAGGTGATCTGCTAAAGAGGGGTGGATGGGAGGTCAAAGGTTGCTTCCTGTATGCACAGGATTTCCTGTAAATTTATTTTAAGCTCCGACTTCATAAAAACGCCAAACGCTAATTAACGGCCGTTTATGCGCATTTATCGGCGTTTGGCATTTTTTTTACCCTTTTTTGGGCGGTGAAAAACGGCACTTTAAACGCGATTTTCTGGCGTTTAGAAAAAAGCCCATAAACTCCATTGCTCATTAAGGGGTTGTAAAGGTTCATGTTTTTTTACCTTAATGCCTCCTATGCATTAAGGGGGAAAAAACATTCGACGATTAGCGGCCCCCTAGCCCCCCCCCCACCCGGTTACTTACCTGAGCACTCGAAATTCCCACGTCGAGAACGCGCTTGATGTCGGTCCGGTCTTGTCGGCTGTTCTTCTCGGCTCTTCATTGGATAGATTGATAGCAGCGCAGCCATTGGCTGGTCCAAAAAATAGGGTTCCTTTAAAAACACTTATAAACGCAAATGCAGCTAAACGCGGTACCGGCATTTAGCCACGTTTAGCATCTGAAACATGGAAAACTTTTGCGTCTGAACCCATTTTTTTGCTTCTGGAAAAACGAGGTTAAACTCAACTGCCTAAACACACCAAAAAACGAGACTGTGTACATGGACACATAGGATAACATTGAATGAGTTCAGGGGCAGTTGAAAAAAGTGTCCAACTGCCTCTGAACGCGTGATTAACAGCGTCTCGTGTGCATGAGGCCTAACTGCTTCATTGTATTGTTGCATGAACATGTCTAGCCCGTTTGATCATTGTTCAAATGAAGGGACAGGCTCAAAGATTTTAGGTGCTTCCAAATCTGCATCATCTGGTTCATCACCAGTAGCTTCTGGTGCATCTCGGAAGAAGACTACAAAGTAGGACTCTTTTGGTACACTCTGCAACAGCTCTTGTCCGTGATCTTCTGAAGCAGTCTAAAAGTAAAAAAAAAAAAGTTTAGAGAAAAAATATCTGGTTTATTGAAAGCCCCTATCTCCTAAATATAAGTAGCTTTAAAATTTGCCAAAATAAAAGTAATTTTTTTTTTAAAACCTCAGCTCCAGCTTCCAACACTCCAGGAAAGTGCAGGTGAAGTCACCATGCCTCACTGCTGTCACATGGGAAGGCTAGGCTCTCAAAATCCAACAAAAGTATACCCTAGCCCACTACAAATGCCATCTATGGCCCATCTTGTTCCTGACTATTTTTTTTTAAGCTATTTATATTTGGGAGATAGTGGGCAATCATGTTCATAGAATGTGCAAATGAAGATGAATGGAAATGGATACAACCATGCTTTTTTGTTAAATGCCACGTAATTATGAACTTATGGCATTTTTTTTAACAGGAACTTGACAAATGTTTATATATAAAATCACAAATAATGCTCTGAAAGAATGTTCTAAACCTGTTCCTCAGAGCAACTACTACCACATGATGCTTATGGGAACATTAAATGAATAGTATAAATTTACACATCATTACCTTATGCAGAGTATTCTCGAACCAGTCCTTATCTTTCTGGTCAACAAACCTATCTGCACTCACACATGTGCATTCATGTTGGAAAAGTGCCACCATGATGTCAGTGCTGCGACAGACCTCTGATGTAACTGTCAAGATCCCCTGCCAAATACGGCTCAAGTCCCGCAATGTAAAGATGTAATGGAATTTTGCTGGGGTCGGTAACATCTGGAGAATGGAATTAAATACAATTCTAAAAGAATATATTATCCATACATAGCAAAAATATGGCAAGAAGACATTATTCTACCAAGGTGAGAGTGTTTTGAATCTTCTTCCAAAGACGGCATATGTACATTAGTTTATAATATTTTGCCTAGTGGGTAAGCTGACTGTACACGTGGGTGGTGATCCAGTAGTAAACGTAACAGTAGAAAGAAGGACGGCGCCCTCTAAGTGCAGCGTGTTTTTCAATGAATTTATTACAAGTAGATTAAAAACACTCACATGAGAGCAGGTATATTCCAGCATTATTGGCAATGTACAAGTTCCTCCGCATGTTCCCGAATGGTGTGTGTCTCATGGGCCGGTGTGTCCTGTAGCTATCTGGTGATACTGTATGCGCACAGCGCTTCCGGGTGGCTGGGACACAGGTCGTAGATGCTCTGTGATGCTCCGCGATGTCGTGATGTTGTCACATCCGGGAACGGGGTCGGCGGGCAGTGCTTCACGTTCGGAGAATGCATCCTCCTTCATCAGGCTGAATGTTCGAATAAAAAAATAACAAATTTCAACTAAGACGAAAGAAATTATAGCGAATATAACGAATGAATTTGACATGATTCGGTGATTCGTTAAAGATCTAATGAAACAAAAGGTCAACTCAAAGTAAATCTTACAGTCCAATCAGCTGATTAATTTTGTGCTGGAGGTTGGATTACTGGCAAAGTGCATTCCCGAGAACTGAGTGAGAAGGATGTTGTATTGTATTTGAGCAGAGGAGAAGACATATTGTCATTGTGTGTGTTAATGGATTCAATAAACAAACAACTTTCGAAACTACAAATCATTATAACGAATATATACATACATAAATATCGAATTTCAACTAATACGAAAGAATTTATAGCGGATATAACAAATGAATTCGACATGATTCGAGATTTATTATATTGAATATCAACACTCTACAAATAATAACAAATTATCCGAAAACAAATTAATGTAACATAACGAATATAACAGAACGAAATAATGTATTTTACGAATGACAACGAAACGAAACGAAATTTCCCTATTGTGCACAAGTCTAATGAACATGGTTTCTAATTTTAAAATACTTTAAATATATATCACTATATACTATTTTATAGTATATACTTACTAGAATTATATGAAAGCAACCGATGGGATCAAGGAATGACATCTATATAAGACATATGTACAAAAAACATTATTTATAAACGATGTATATATATATATATATATATATATATATATATATATATATATATATCTAAATAAGGAAAAATGTATATCATAAAGGGAATGACTATTGTATTAAAATTACTGTTGTACATATTCAGACAAATTATTTAAGATAAGAAGGGGGAAAGGTTTAAGGAATTAAAAGATTAAAAAATAATTGTTATTAAAAAAATTATTTTATATAATATGTAATATAAAATATAACATATTATATATAAAAATATTTTAAATGCGGATCTTCACACAAGATGGACCAATGCTTGGTAAAGATTTTTTCCATTTTCTTAAATCTGTTGTGAAATTGTGTGACAAATCTAACAGGTTGAATAGTGTCATCGGTATTGGTTTCTCTCACGCCCCTCACGTTTATATATAATATGTAATATAAACATAATATTTTCAGAATGTATAATGCGCTAATATTAACCTCCCAATATAACACGGTGTGATCTCTTAATGATTAACCAGTGAATCATATGCAAAATAATCAAATGGAGCCTATTATAAATAACATAACATCCTTCACCATAACAAAATCCTATAACTAAATATCAATGTGATAATAAATTATTGAACACAATTAAAAAGAGAAAAATAAAAATGAGATATATTAATGTGATGAACCACAGTGCACAGGTATCTCAATAGGACAGCATACTGCTGTGAAAAAATATAACGTCTTTGGTGATTTGATGAATATAGACAGGTTTCAATGAGTAATCCCCAGTGATAGCTGGCTTGCTCATATATTCAGCTGCTCATTAGCATGGGCTGGCTTCTGGCTTTCAAAGAAATTCTGCAGTATGAAACAACAAAAAAAGAAAGACCATTGCGCAGGCAGTGTGATATGTAATCCCTATAAACTAAGGGTAAAAATTCACTCACACTTTTCAGCAGAATAAATCGCATATGATAAGGTCAGTTGCATACAGCTAACAGCTGGGATCTCCTCACATGCCAACAGTGTACACACAGCACTGCTTGTCACTGGGTCCTCCCGACCAGTTTTATCACCAGACACTTGACTTTGAAAAAGGGACAAAATAGTTGCATAGAATAATTGAACGTTTTGGAAAGTAAATACCAACAGGATGACTAAAGTCAACCCTCTGAGGGGCTGACCATGGAGCCAACATGAAGACAGCCAGGATCCAGTGATATCTAGTCATCTTGGTGAGTGTACACTCTCTAGAGTAAGATAAAGGACATGAAAGGACAAGTAAGTGAGCAGAAGGTACAGGAAGAGAATGGAGAGAAAGAGAGCAAGGAGGTAGGGAAGGGGAAATGTGGGCTAAATTCCCTACAGACTTGGGTACAGGTTAGGACATGCAATTATTGATAGCTTAGACTGGAAGGTTCCACAAAGGGTAAGGCATAGTTAAGCTACAGTTCTCAGGTTTTGAGAAATGTCGAGTTAGAGTCCTTAAGGAAGCTAGACATTTGTTTATTAATCATCAGTGTGGTCATATGGTCTTTGACTTCTGAAAGGGGACCAAGGATTTCTTTCAGGCTTTGGCTGTCACCTGTTTGGCTGCCAAAAATAAGTAGATGGCCATTTTCTGTTAATAGGAGAAGAGGCCTAGGATTGGGCAGTGTAGTAAAGCAAACTTGGCATCCTCAGGGATTATTAGGTGAAACTGAGTTTGACATAGTCCAAAGATTCTAGACCAAAAAACATCACCACAATGTCCACAGCCTCTGAAGCGTCTATCACTATAATTTGGGTTCACATGAGCTATGCGGGCAGGCACCCAGTACCATCCGAAGAGAACCTTGTATGCTGATTCTAGAATTGTCATGTTTGCTATATTCGACCAGGCTTTGCACCAAGGTATATAGGGGTTGCATGATCTCATTCTATGGCCATTCAGCATAGCGTATATAACATAAATTAGTCTAGGTGATCTGGGAGAGTGTAAACAGGTTTGTTCAAAACTAAAGGCAAAGTCTGAGGTTTAACGTAACGCCATTATCCAGTCTGCCAGTTGTAAATATCAATAGAATTCTGAAGAGGGCACTTCTTAAATGTCTTGTACAGTAGCCCCTTAAGGCTCCACCTTTTCAAATAACGTTATATTTATGTACTGGCACTTGGCTGCATTATAGGAACTTAAGCTTCAGTTTATCTGGCCTTACAATGCAACCATTCCTCAACATGAGTGAGCTAGGAAATGGCAAGTAGTTATACAACTGAGAATTCACTGTATTTAGCTGAAAAGAGTAGGTGGTAAAAAGAAGACAGATATGTAGTTAACAGAGTTACCTAAGATTGGTATGGAGGTCACTAAATTCTTGGCATGTAAACTAGAGCATGGCGCAGAAATGTAGTTAGAAACACGGGTAATGTCAGGGCAGTTGAAAAACTGGCAAGGACAAACCATATGATCAAGCAGTCAGATCCAACGAGTCCAGCAGATCAGAGGTCATGACAATGTAGGTTCAAGGAAATCAGAAGCAGGAATGTAGCAGGGTGTAGGAAGACTGGAGCATGTACAAATGAAGGCATCATGGAGACAGCAGTCATTGCAAGCTAATACAAATATGGACCAATCGGGAGATATACACACCCTTCATGTGCACGGCTCATGTTAATGGATAAACAGGGCAGGTTTGCTAAGTCCTAATACCAGATTGTGCCACAGAGAGAGAAGCAACTTCCAGATGACTGCCAAGCAAACCCACCACAAGCAGGTTCCTGATACTATAATTTCATAGTATCTCATAGAAAAAAGGAGAAAAGGATTAGGGACTTTAAGGAAGCCATGACCTGGTAAGGTTGTGTATTTCCATCCCTCGGGACTTTGAGTGAAATCATGGTCCCTTATATAACATCAAAAGGGGGGAGCACGGGAAGTGGGACTTTAAATGAAGCACATGGTTGCGAACAGATAAATAGGTGAACACTGGGAATTTATTGGTAAAAGTTGATTAAGCATGTAGACAGTGTTAGCATTGAGGTATACAATAAACATGATAATAACAATAGACAAAGTGATAACATGGAGTCTCATGATGTAACCACTGATGTAAAGTAAACATTATACATGATTAAAACCAGTATTCACGATAAAAACTCAAAGTCTTGAGCTAAAACGGGTAACAAATTCCCTAGGTCACCACAAATGAGGTTGTGTACAATCATAATAAAAGATAATGCCTGCAGGACCTATGGCCTCGCTCAGCCTGTAGAGGTAGGGGTTTCATAATAATGATGATAGGTTGAAGATGAAATTTAGGGTACACGGCATCTAATAGCTCAATGCGTTTCGTGCCTAATAGGCAACTCATCAGAAGAATGCGCATGGTATGGCTAAAAAAAATATATAAAAAGGATATAAGCATATAAAATATGTATATGGAGATAACGGTGGGGGTAGGGTGTTAAACCCCCAGTTTGATGATAAAAACTTACTACTGGTGTGTAGGTTGATGATGTGGTGGCGAGGCATAGCATGGCTCCAGGAGACACCTCCAACCGGTGGGCCGTGGCGGACGGTTTATCGGGGGCAACCCACGCGGACGACCACCAGACGTTTATGGAAAACAACGAGGTAACCCTATGAGAATGTGGCGCCAGATAAGTGTGAGTATGGGTGTCGCAACAAGTGAAAGGGTGAGTAGCAAAGGACAGAGCCCGTGCACTGAGATAGATGGTGCTGGAAGGGAAAATGACCACAGAAGCACCTGTGCAGTATACAAAGAAGGAAGTACCGTAATGTGAAGCAAGGTCCCCAGTAGATACCTGGGAGAAGGAGTGAAACAGTGGTGAACAGTGAAGAGCACATGGGGTTACCCCATGGTGACTAGGTAACCATCATAAGATTCCAAGTGGATTAAAGTACATAGAGGGTCTCGAGTGCCAGGACCGCCCAGAGGAACCTCCATATAAGCGCCACCACGATACTGCCCACCAGCGTCACGCCATGTGGCAGAGGGTGGGGGGAGTATCTCATAGAATGAAACAAAAAGGAAGAAAAGAAAATGAAGGCACATTAATGACTGTCCTGGACAAAATTATCTGTTTGGTTATGCTTTTTTAAGAAAGTTACAATAAACTTCAAATGTACATATTACACATGCTATGAAAAACACTGTAGTCTTTTATCTAAAATTTCAGCATGTGGTACAAAGATGACTTACTGTCATGAAAGACGTCCTGTTAGTTCAGCCGTCGGCGGAAGATCGGTTAACAGAACTATTGTCAGTAGAACCAGAGGACGCGTTCGGAGACGCGTTGACACGAACGGACGCATGCGGGTGCGCGCTAATACGAGCGGGTGTACGCGGGTACACGATGAGACGAACGGGCACGTACGATCGGTACTCGGGCGTGCACGTGTGCACGCGGCGGCGCGCAGACGTGCGGTGTGACAGCTTTTGGCGCCATTAGGCCTATTTAAAGGTGCCTGTCAGCATGCTTCCTTGCTGTCCGGTCTACAGCGTTCCCTGTGACCCTAAGCTTCCAGTATACCTGTTTACCTGATTCCTGTTACCCGGCTCGTTCCTGACTTCTCCTGTTTGCTGCCAGTCCCTGACCTCGGCTTGTCTGACGATTCTCCTGCCTCATCCTTCAGTTATTACCTGCCTGTCTGTTGCCGACCCGGTCCGTGCCCTGACTACTCTCCTGGTTCCGTTTTGTACCTGCTCTGCTTACCTGTGTTTTGACCCGGCCTGTCTGACTTCGTTAAGTGCTTCCAGTGGTACTACAGAACACCTCCCTGCTGTTTGCTGGTTCGTGGGTGTCTACTAGCTTCAGTGCTTCTCTATCCAGTCAACAGTTCCAGTGTTCCTGCCAAGAGTTCCGGTTCATCTACCAGTTGTTCCAGTGCTTCAGTTGTACTACAGAACACCTCCCAGTTGCCTGTTGTTCCTGAGTTCCTGTCGGTGGATCCAGTGTTCCTGATAGTTCTTCTGCTGCTGCACCAGAGGTCCGGATCAACCCTACACCTGCCACTTACCAAGCACTTGTGGCCCCCTGCGCTCTTGAGTCCCTGTCTTCTCTATCAGGGGCTCTCGAACCAGAGGCACACGAGAGGCTACTCCTTGCATTCTGGGCTCCACCACCAGGTACGTGACAGTACCGGACAGCCATGTCTGAGCCCACGCAGGGAGCCTCTCCTATGGATGAACTCTGCCGCCATCTTGCTGGACTTACCCAGGCAGTAAAGAGCCTACAAGAAGGCTACACCCAGCTGGAAGGCCAAGTCCAGGCCCTAGCAGCTTCTACACCTCCAGTATCCGGGACTTCTGCTTCACCATCAGT